>NW_017189517.1:49260051-49596191 GCF_001704415.2 Capra hircus
AGAAAAGTGAAATTCCTTGTTTTGGGGTGAAATGTCCTATAGATATCAATTTGGTCTAACTGGTCTATTATATCATTTAAAGTTTTCATTTCCTTGTTAATTTTCTGTTTAGTTGATCTATCCATAGGTGTGAATGGGGTATGAAAGTCTCCCACTATTACTATGTTATTGTTAATTTCTCCTTTCATACTTGTTAGCATTTGTCTTACATATTGCGGTGCTATGTTGGGTGCATATATATTTATAATTGTTATATCTTCTTGGATTGACCCTTGGATCACTATGTAGTGTCCTTCTTTGTCTCTATTCACAGCCTTTGTTTTAAGGTCTATTTTATCTGATATGAGTATTGCTACTCCTGCTTTCTTTTGGCCTCTATTTGCATGGAATATCTTTTTCCCAGCCCTTGACTTTCAGTCTGCATGTGTCCCCTGTTTTGAGGTGGGTCTCTTGTAGACAGCATATATAGGGGTCTTGTTTTAGTATCCATTAAGCCAGTCTTTGTCTTTTGGTTGGGACATTCAACCCATTTACATTAAAGGTAATTATTGATAAGTATGATCCCATTGCCATTTACTTTACTGTTTGGGGTTCGAGTTTATACATCCTTTTTGTGTTTCCTGTCTAGAAAAGATCCTTTAGCATTTGTTGGAGAGCTGGTCTGGTGGTGCTAAATTCTCTCAACTTGTGCTTGTCTGTAAAGCTTTTCATTTCTCCTTCATATTTGAATGAGATCCTTGCTGGATACAGTAATCTGGGCTGTAGGTTATTTTCTTTCATCTCTTTTAGTATGTCTTCTCATTCCCTCCTGGCCTGAAGAGTTTCTATTGAAAGATCAGCTGTTATCCTTATGGGAATCCCCTTGTGTGTTATTTGTTGTTTTTCCCTTGCTGCTTTTAATATTTGTTCTTTGTGTTTGATCTTTGTTAATCTGATTAATATGTGACTTGGGATGTTTCACCTTGGGTTTATCCTGTTTGGGACTCTCTGGGTTTCTTGGACTTGGGTGATTATTTCCTTCCCCATTTTAAGGAAGTTTTCAACTATTATCTCCTTAAGTATTTTATCGTCGTCTTTCTTTTTGTCTTCTTCTTCTGGGACTCCTATGATTCGAATGTTGGAGCGTTTAATATTGTCCTGGAGGTCTCTGAGATTGTCCTCATTTCTTTTAATTTGTTTTTCTTTTTTCCTCTCTGATTCATTTATTTCTACCATTCTATCTTCTACTTCACTAATCTTATCTTCTGCCTCCATTATTCTACTATTTGTTGCCTTCAGAGTGTTTTTGATCTCATTTATTGCATTATTCATTATATATTGACTCTTCTTTATTTCTTCTAGGTCCTTGTTAAACCTTTCTTGCATCTTCTCAATCCTTGTCTCCAGGCTATTTATCTGTGATTCCATTTTGATTTTAAGGTTTTGGATCATTTTCACTATCATTATTAGGGATTCTTTATCAGGTAGATTCCCTCTCTCTTCTTCTTTTGTTTGCTTTGGTGGGCTTTTATCCTGTTCCTTTACCTGCTGTGTATTCCTCTGTCTCTTCATCTTGTTTATATTGCTGAGTTTGGGATGCCCTTTCTGTATTCTGGTAGTTTGTGGAGTTCTCTTTATTATGGAGTTTCCTCGCTGTGAGTGGGATTGTACGGGTGGCTTGTCAAGGTTTCCTGGTCAGGGAAGCTTGTGTCAGTGTTCTGGTAGGTGGAGCTGGATTTCTTCTCTCTGGAGTGCAATGAAGTGTCCAGTAATGAGTTTTGAGATGTCAGTGGGTTTGGAATAACTTTGGGCAGCCTGTATATTGAAACTCAGGGCTGTGTTCCTGTGTTGCTGGAGAATTTGCATGTCTTGCTCCGGAACTTGTTGGCCCAAATTTATTTTTTTCTTATAAACAAAATAGTATCTATGATTATGCCAAAACTGACTTATATATCTAAGCAAATATATTAGCAGTAAAAACAAAATCTCTCAACATTGGCACTGTTGATATTTAGGGCTGGATGATTCTTTGTTGTGGGGTGCCATACATTGTAGATTGTTGAATATTTAATAGCATTCCTGGCCTCTACCTACTAGCTGTTAATGGAAACTCTTCTTCCCAACCCACCCTGTTTCTGTGTCCCCTCACTGCCATGTTGTAATAATTAAAAAAATGTCTACAGATACTGCCAAATATCCCCTGGGGGCAAATTTTCTCTAGGTGTTAACCAGTGAAATAAATAAATCTCTGTGTAATTAAGAATGAAAAGTTGTTGTCCCCCCCCCAACACACACACACACTATAGTACAGTTGTTATGATCCTGGACTGCTGATCCAATCTTTTGGCATTAACATACTGACTCAATCTTGGGCAACTTAATCTCTGCAACCTTTACATCTTTATATGCAAAATATGGATAATAATAAATTGTGGCCCCTTAGAGGGCAGATACTGGAGGCAGCTTACCCAGGTTTGAATACTGGCTCTGAAACTTCTGTTATATTGAGAAAATTACTTTAATTTTCTGAGCCTCAGTTTCCTAATTTTTAAGTGAAATAGCAATAGCATTTACTGGATAGAATTAGTGCAAATCAAATGCATTAGTTTATATAGAGTGATCCTTGTCTGACACAGTAAGTTTTGTGTTCATGTTAACTAACACCATGTTATTATTAAAATTTGAAATATCTGAGCAACTATGCCTCATTTCATAATTTCACAGTCACTGACACCTTCCGTATGTGTACCTGTCTATTTAGAGAACTAAGTAAATAAAACACAGAAAAATTGTTAGTTAACAATGTTTGTCCAAAACATTTAGAGTTTTCTTTTTCATTATTAAAACAATCAAGCTGGTATTAGTTATACAACAATGCATTTTAGGTACTTGTTTTGTGGTTTATTTTACTTGCTTTCAGTATATCTACTTAATGTATGGGCTTCCCTGGTGTCTCAGAGGTTAAAGCGTCTGCCTCCAATGCGGGAGACCTGGGTTCGATCCCTGGGTTGGGAAGATCCCCTGGAGAAGGAAATGGCAATCCACTCCAGTATTCTTACCTGGCGAATCCCATGGATGGAGAAGCCTGGTAGGTTACAGTCCACGGGGTCGCAAAGAGTTGGACACGACTGAGCAACTTCACCTCACCTCATACTTTGTATTGACATGAATAGGTCACTGGTTTCAAGTCAGAAGACTGGTGTTTAGGATGTGCTCTGTTACAAACTTGATGATCCTAAGACAAGTCGCTTAATGTTGTTACACTGTCCTCATCTAGCAAATGGAAATAGTTAACCCAGCCATATTGATTTCACTGAGAAATTTTGAGAACCATGATAGTGAATGCTTTGGAAAAGCAAAAAGTTATTGTTATGCCCAGAGTCTGAGCCCCCAAAACTGAGAGAATAAGCAATGCAAAAGCATGAAGGGGTTTTATTTCTAGCTCGAGCTAGGGCTCCCACCACATCCAATGCAGTCGAGTGGAGCAAGGAGCCCCGAGCCCAGATTTACAGCAGTATTCATAGGTTTTAGTTGGCAAGAGCTGATTGGCTGCAGGAGTTTCCTAGTATTTACTAATTGGCTAATCTTTGTTGGCTGCAGGGGTTTCCTGGTATTTACTAATTGGCTATTGGCTGCAGGGGGGATGTTTTTTATGTCCTGAGAAACTCAAACCAGGTTACAGGGAGTATGCTGGTTAGACAAGTCCTGGCATCCACGAGGATGACCTCACTGGGCAATGACTCAGCCTTTCCCATGAGTCCTACCTTAGTCCCTGAAGCCTATCATGGTGTTTGTTAGGTCCCAATATTCCCCCCTGTCTTTTGTTATACTGAGGAATCTTCCTCAGCATTTTGGGGCAGGGCCTGATATTGCTGCCTAAGTACTAGTACCTGGACTGTATTGATGCACTCCTTAACAAATGTGATAAGTCTATTTAGGATAGAGGGGCCAAGAGTGAGCTTGGCCAGGGACTCCCTGATTACCTCTGAGTGATTCGCATAAAAACAACGTTCTTCCCCTAACACAGCTCATAGGCCCCCTGAGAGACTTCATATTCAAGATACTTTTTTGGGAATTGGGGCGGAGGTCTCTTTCTTCTGTAACTTCTTCCTGCTGTACATGGGCGTAGGCCTGCCTAGCAGAGCAGAAGTCTCTCTACCTGATCTAAGTTGGGGTTTTCCACATCTGAAACCAGCATTTACCCTTGTAGTTGCAGCGATTTAGTTGGCCCCTCTCAGAGATGAAATAGACAAGGGCCAAACAAGAGACCTAACAGGATGGTCATCTCTGGTCCCTGGAAACAGAAGGCAACATTTGGGGTGAGGGTTACAGGGTTTGTGACCACTTCTGATTGATTGGTGGTGAGGCAACAGAGAAGTGCTCCAAGAATCTTGTGTTCAGTCTGAAGTTACCATCCTTCATCTGGGTGGGGGCTCAAAGACATTGTTATGCTTTTTTTTTTTTTTTTGAGTAGGAACCAGGACTCTGTCTGGAGGCTGTACTAACCTTTGATTGTTTTTGTTTTTGTTTTTGTATCCCCTCCCTTCCCTGATTAGCAATTGTTTGAACCAATGCTTTAGAATTCAGGGAAGGCCAAGGAGGCTGAACAAAGTCTATATCCTACAGATAAGAAATGGAGAACACAGAGCAGATCTGTACTCCAGAGCCCCACAGAGTCCCACTTAGTTTTAATTTTAGGGAACTAGGCAACAATGACTATGATAACTTCCTGTCAAAATGGGGCATAGGACTGCCCCAGCTTGGAGCAATACAAGCTCTAATCTGAAAGTACACCCATAGCATCACCTAGTTATTTTTCAGGATATCTGAACCGTAGCTACTCTATTTTGACTTTTGTAAACGATTTCTTAATAGCCAAAGCAGATTTCACCGTTAATGACGTCAGTGTTTCTCTAGATATGAGAAGATGCAAGAATTGAGACTCATAAAATTTTCTCCTGAAAAAATCTAACTATCTGATGGCCTGTTCTGCCAGTTTTCCCAGAGCACAGAGTGCCTCATTCCTGATTTTCACCCTGAACTCCTTTCAGGGGCGTTGAAAGTCAGCAGTTGCAGCCGCCATGATTTAATCTTTGTAGATGTAGGTCAGTCTTCAGTTGGCAGAGCCCCTTTTTGCTCATAAACTTGACCATGATTATGAGGGGGGGGGGGCACTTCATGACCATTTTATCCCATGGTGCTGAGAATGTCCATTCTCGGGTTTGGCAAAGATTTTGTTGACAGGCCACTTAATGTGCTGTTACTGGATTAGGCCATAAAACAGTATCCAAAATTCTCTGGACCACCTGTCTTATTAGCTTCTTGGTCCAGGAAAATATTCCCTCTTGTTGCTTCTTGCCATATCTAGAGTTACACTGTTACCATCATTGATCTCATATGGGACTATAAATTATTCCATTAGAGGCCTCATACACACATTTGACAGTGTAAGAAACAGCAATTTTGTAAGACAGGTGCAATACAAATAACATAGCCAGCAGTGTTAGTAAAGTCACAAGTAAGACTTATGATAAGAACTTCCATTAGATGTAGCCCAGTATATCTTCAGGTCATCTGACTTAGTCTGCCCTGTAGAATCTTTATCTTTCAGGGAAATTATATATTGGCACCATCTATAAGGCATATAGCCCAGTTTCCTAGTGTTGCTAGACTGATTATATTTAGCATGATTTAATTTTTTTTAAGTAAATTTTCTCAGGGCCAACCAGTTAGAGTCTGGTAGTAGAGAAATGTACCAGGGTAACCCAGAACTAGACACAGGTAATTGGCCACAAACCCAACAGTTGGATTGATTTTTAAAACTAGCATAGGATCAGGCCTATGATAGAAAAGCATTTGACTTATATGCAAAGGTCTAAAAAGTCAAGAAAACATAAATGATCATACGAATCAGGTCCAGCATCTTGGGGAAGCTGTCTACCTCTGATGTCATCGTCTTCTCATCCTGGTGTAGTGTAGTTTCTCCTGATAAAAAAGTCCTTCCATCCATGTTGGAGACAGTCCCTTAAATTATGTCCTTTTCCAGTCCTGGTTGCAGGTCATGAGGCGTCTGATCTTCATCCAAAGATAGATTACTGAGATAAGCTTCAGAAACAAACTTAGCGTGTTCTTCAAGAATTCAATTAAATTTTACATTAACATCACATAACAGCAAAGAACTATCTAAGATATGAGTAATTTTACCAAAGTATTGTCATAATTAGTTTGAGAGGAAGATGTTCCCTACTCCCTGAAAACATAAGATTCAACCCCATAATTTTTCAGATAGAAACCATAAAAGTTATATTCACTGGTTCATTCAGTCCTTTTGCTAACTTTTGTGAAGTCATCAGGTTTTCCATTAAAATACCAGGACATATCAGAATGTTTAAAACTCCATATAATTTTTAGGATATCTGTATCAGTAATTTTTCCATACATTATAACCTGAGTGGATTTATTACTCATCTGATAATCTTTTTCATGTAATTTAACCAACCAAATAAACACAGTTTAATATCTCTCTTTGGGATGTTTCAGGGGCCCTCTGAAGCACCCCAAAGTTAGCTAGAGATATAAAAGCACATATCTTATTTACATTTTTTAGAAGTTTCTTCACTTGAGGTAATTTCCTTGTTGACAAACTTATAACAGATATAATATTTAACTTCTACTTAACGTTAATTATTCTAAGACATGTCTATATTAGATAGGTCAACAAACAAACATTAATATCAGGTATTTAACATTGAATATTTTCCAGTTCGAATGAACCTGGAATTTATTGTTTAATTTAGAATTACTTGATTTGTAAGTGCTTACCTTTTTTAAGCCAAATAAATAGAGTGCATATACAAAAATATTACTAAGATGTATTTAGACAGACACAGTGCAAGATCTAGCTTCAAGTCTTTTTTTTTTTTTTTTTTTTCCTTTTTCCTCAGTGTCAGATAAGTGTTCCTGAGAGCCCTGGTCTCAAGGCACAGGGAAAGAAAATCAAGTTCTAACAAAATGGCAGCAGGTCTAAACCACACGGTTGCCAGACAAAGCAAAATTTTCTTTTCCAGGGGATCTTCTCGACCCAGGGATCAAACCCAAGTCTCCCATATTGCAGGCAGATGCTTTAACCTCGGCTCCACCAGGGAAGCCCTTAAATACAAAAACACAGTCTCTCAGAAAACCTCCTATAGAGACACAGAACTTCAGATCTAAGTACTAACATCAGTCATAAGGGACAAAGGAGTAGAAGTCACTTGCCCCATGACTACAGAGAAGAACACAGGAGACAAAATGAACACACAAAGAGCAGAGACAATGCCGGCACTCACACAGACACAACAGATAACAAATACACATCGGCCGAGAACACAACACTATGTCTTCCTGGGCCCCCTCAAACTTTCTTTCCCTTGAGGTAATCTTACCAACAAGGCATCCACAGAGCCAGCCGCCTCCCCAGCACGATGCTGGGCCTCGGCCTTACGCTGGTCTTAACCAGAACTAACACCGGTGTTCAGATATCTCTCCTCCTAGTGAGGAAACCCCTTCTACCGGGAGAGTGTTATTCTTCCCAGTTAAAGGGATCCTGGACAAGACCCCAAATGTTATGCCCAGAGTCCGAGTCCCCAAAACTGAGAGAATAAGATGTCCACAGCAATGCAAAAGCATGAAGGGGTTTTATTTCTAGCTCGAGCTAGGGCTCCCACCACATCCAACGCAGTGGAGTGGAGCACGGAGCCCCGAGACCAGATTTACAGCAGTATTCATAGGTTTTAGAACAGAGAGTTGGCAAGGGCTGATTGGCTGCAGGAGTTTCCTAGTATTTACTAATTGGCTAATCTTTATTGGCTGCAGGGGTTTCCTGGTATTTACTAATTGGCTATTTGCTGCAGGGGGATGTATTTTATGTCCTGATAAACTCAAACCAGTTACAGGGAGTATGCTGATTAGACAAGCCCTGGCATCCGCGGGGATGACCTCACTGGGCAATGACTCAGCCTTTCCCGTGAGTCCTACCTTAGTCACTGAAGCCTATCAAGGCGTTTGTTAGGTCCCAACAGTTATGGTGATGATAATGTTGATAATGACAATGATGATATATCAGCACATGGTGAAAATGAAAGTCACTCAGTCCAGTCCAACTCTGTGACCCCATTGACTATACAGTTCATGGAATTCTCCAGGCCAGAATACTGAAGTGATAGCTGTTTTCTTCTCCAGGGGATCTTCCTAACCCAGGGATGGAACCCAGATCTCCTACAATGCAGGCAGATTCTTTACCAGGTGAGCTACCAGGGACTAAATCTTTAAAACATAATGAACAAAACTGCACTGCATAATATTTTAAATTATTCTAGTTTATTTGATATAGTTCTATTAAAATAATATAAATAAATCTTGAATTAAATAATATAAATCATCTATTACAAAATTATATCTACTCTACCTCAGTTCATAGAGAAAATGGTCTAATACATATTCTTATATTTAATCTCATTTTAAATTTAAATTGTATATTCTAAAAACAAGCATGATACAGTATTCAATAAAGTTTTAGGCTACCAGTTTAAAATGAGAAAACATATGCAAAAATATTAAAATTATTTTTCAAATTTGGTAGTTGTCTACTTACAGTAGGCATATCTCTCCCTTTTAAATATTGTAAAAGAGTGTAATTTAATAGTGTTCCATTGCACTGAATTTGGAGTCAAGTCCTAGATGTTATTTGGGAAGAATTCAAAACTTTTACAGATAATATTTTTTTCATTACAGTGGGAATTGGGGGGAAGGAGATGCTGGCCACCATCCAAATGCCCGTGTTTTACTTAGGAGGAATCCTGCACCATATACAATAATGAAAGTGAACTGGTTTCTTTTTCCTTACCATATTAGGTAGCAAGGCCACAAACCTAAGACTAACACTCTACCCTAGACACTGTTTGACTCTACAGAGCTCAAAGAAAGAGATGTCCAACATCAGTACTGCCTTGGAGTGGTGGTAATGACTTGTTTACCAGACAATACCTAACAAAGGAAAAACCTTGACTCACAACAGCCTGAGTTTACATAAGGTCCAAAAAATAGGTGAATTTATTATAGTTCAATTATTTAAAACTTTGGAAATAATGAAATTCTTGGCACGAATAAATAAAATTTCCATATATACTGAGGTTATAGCAAAGATACTGAGACTTTTACCAACAATGGTAGGAAGAACTGAAGACAGTGAAAGAAGTTTTAGGAGTAGTAAATCAGTTTCGTGGCTGAATAAATAGGTAGCTCAATCAGTTTGGGCCTCCCTGGTGGCTCAGACAGTAAAGAATCTGCCTACAATGTAGGAGACGTGGGTTCTATCCCTAGGTTGGGAAGATCCCCTGGAGAAGGGAATGGCAATCACTCCAGTATTCTAGTCTAGAGAATTCCATAAACAGAGGAGTCTGGTGAGCTACAGTCCATGGGGTCACAGTCTGATACACCTGACCATGTTTTCACTTTCAATCATTTTATTTATTCAACAAACATTTACTTAACACATATACTGTACTGAGTTTTGGTGTTATAATCCTTGCCTCAAAAATCAACTATTTTAGGATCTTTGGTGAGACAAATATGTAGGTCCAGGCCATCTTGTGAGTGCAGAGGAAAGGCAGCCAGACAAAAGTAATATGGAATGGAGGAGAGAATTGAAGTCTTCCTTGAAAAGTTTGACCCCTGAGCTGAATATTAGTGGGTAAGTAGCCACTATACTCTGGAAGAGAAGGGTATGACAGAGGATGAAATGGTTGGATGGCATCACTGACTCACTGGACATAAGTTTGAGCAAACTCTGGGAGATGGTGAAGGACAGGGAAGCCTGGCATGCTGCAGTCCACGGGGTTGCAATGAGTTGGACATAACTGAACAACAGGATGTATACAGGCAGAGTAGGGGGATAGGATGGCAGAGGAGTAGTCTATATATAAGTGTACAGACTGAAAACTCAGCTTCAATGGGAATGAAGAAACTGGAAGATGGTAAATTATAATTGTTACTGAAAGCTAAAGATGATTTAGATATTTTTGTTGAATGATTAATAAAAATGCCCTTGGGTAAGATAACAAGAGGCTTTGCTAGTACTGAACAAATAGTAGGTAATCTTTTATAGAAGGATGGTAGGGATAGAAGAGGATAATTAAATAATTAAGTTTAAAATCCCATTAGAGGATTAAAGACAGAAAATTTTAAGCAAGTTTGGGAGACTTTTGTAAGCCAATGGCCACTTAAGAAAAGAATCCAGTAACCTAGCAACAATCTACTCTCCCTTGAATGAAGACCAGGTGCATTCAAGGACCAGGTATACTCAAGCTACAATTCCTGATAGTTTAAAAATAAATAAATAAATAAAAGACAATAGATATCAAGTCTGAACCTTGTAACATACAGTCAGGGAGTTAACAATCCTTGAAGAATAGCATTTCTATATGTAGCCAAGACAGAAATATAGTGAAAGGGGAAAGAAACTAGGTGAAAGGGGACAGTATACTGAAAACTGAGATGAATTACCATATTTTAGTTTATGTTACCAACACTTTGCTAATATACATATAATTTAAATAGCACCATGACAGTATGAGATAGACCATATAGGGTTAAAGGGGGAACTAATGATGTAAATCTTGATGTCTGTCCCAAAATGAAGAAGGTGGTTTTGTCCCTTCTTCACTTTTTCTTTGATTATAAAACATGTAGTCTTTGCTCTTGGAGCTGCACTCTCTTGTCTGACTTCTATCTCTCCCAAGCACCCTATGCTTATAAACTCACTCTTTGCCTCTCACTTTGTCTCACACTGTATTCTTTCTGTGCTGAGACAAAAGAAACCAAGCTTCAGTAAGTCCTGACATCAGGTGACTGGTTTCAATTAAAAGACAGGGGATTTGAGTCCCCTCCTAAGACAGGAGTTGTGGGTTTATGTCACAATCTGAGGTGTTGTTTGGTTCAAGCCCCCATCTGAAGAGGAATGCAGTTTCACAGGCACTGAATAACTGTCAGTACTACTAAGTCTGTTTTATTCTATAGGTAGACGTTGTACTCCAAAAAGTAAACTAAAGGCAGCAACACACATTTCCAGCAGCTAATGATTAAGTGCAATAAATGTTTGTCACTCATTCCAGTCCAATATGGGTTGGAGAAAAGTAAGAACTATTTTCTATGCTCTTAATTAGGAAGCCAGATTTCTTCCATATAGTGGCTTGACAATTCCGTAGGGTCCTAGTACCTTCCAGTGGATCATCTGCTTTACAGGCAGAGAAAACAAGACAAAGAAATGAGAAAGAGAGACCACATGAAAGGTCTCAGGAGAGGTCAGGCCTGGAAGTAGTGTGCATTTCTTTTGCCCATATTTCATTGCCAAGAACTCAATCACGTTTTTACCTAATATTAGGAATGCCCAATAAATGTGGTTTAGCTGTCTACTAAAAAAGAAATATAAATGAATTTTTTGAGCATGTAACAGTTTCTCTGCCACAGATGAGGTATCACTCTTTGAGAGGAAAAGATCCAGATTGAGGGTAAGGCTGTGTGTACGTATAAACTACCGGATTATAAATTGATGAAGATAAGCTAATCCTTAATATAATGTTTTATTTATTGTGCTATGGACTAAAAGGGTTACAATTATTTGTCAGAAATCTTGGTGTATTTGGCACAATAATAAAGAGGTTTTTTGTTCATTTTTCTTCTGTTTCGATAAGAAATTCTTTTCATTCAAAGTAGCCAGAGAGCTTGCAGGATGAAGGTTATAGTTACCATTAATTTTTAGAAGAGAGTGCAATGGAGTATCACTCAGCCATTAAAAAGAATACATTTGAATCAGTTTTAATGAGGTGGATGAAACTGGAGCCTATTATACAGAGTGAAGTAAGCCAGAAAGAAAAACACCAATACAGTATACTAATGCATATATATGGAATTTAGAAAGATGGTAATGATAACCCTGTATGGGAGGCAGCAAAAGAGACACAGATGTATAGAACAGTCTTTTGGACTCTGTGGGAGAGGGAGAGGGTGGGTTAATTTGAGAGAATGGCATTGAAACATGTACAATATCATATATGAAACAAATTGCCAGTCCAGGTTCGATGCATGATACAGGATGCTCGGGGCTGGGGCACTGGGATGACCCAGAGGGATGGTATGGGGAGGAAGGAGGGAGGGGGGTTCAGGATGGGGAATCCCTGGTGGATTCATGTTGATGTATGGTAAAACCAATACAATTTTGTAAAGTAATTAACCTCTAATTAAAATAAATAAATTTATATTTTTAAAAAATAAATAAATTTTTATTAAAAAAAGAAAAGAGAGAGAGAGCTTTCCCCAGCATTCTAGACAGGGACTTGAGCCAAGAGAAGAAAGTTTGACTTTTATAAAGTAAAACCAGTCCCAATTCCACTAATTGTTTCTGTCTCCATCCACCTAATTGACATGTAGTAGATACATTCATGGGCTTCCCCAGTGGCTCAGCAGTAACAAATCTGTACTGCCAGAGATGGTTGAGACTTGAGTTTGGTCCCTGGGTCATGTGGCTGGACAAACCTATACAGGCAGGCTAGATAACCTTCAGAGGAGTCCGTAAGTTGAAACATTCTTGTCACGCCCAGGAATTTTTATTGACTTGGAGCTGCATGTTTACTCCTTCTCCAAGAGAACCGGTGGGGAACAACCCCCCATAAAGTCAGAGGTGTAGGCGAGATCATGAAACAGTAAAGTAGATAGATTCTGATTTGGGGGGTAGATGCTTGGGAACAACCCACTCCACCATTCTTGCATGGAGAATCCCAAGGACAGAAGAGCCTAGTGGACTGTGGTCCATAGTGTTGCAAAGAGTGAGACACAACTGAAGCAACTGAGCATACAGTTACAGAGAGATACACCCATCCCCTTTATGGAGCAAAGCCCTGTCATGGTGAAGGGACTTGTGTAATTCAATAAAACTATGCGTCATGCTGCACAGGGCCACCCAAGTTGGACAAAATGTGGTCAACTGGAGGAAGTAATGGCACAGGATTAGATCTAGTAGACAGAGTACTTGAAGACCTATGGATGGAAGTTAGTAACATTGTACAGAAGGTGGTGACCAACACCATCCCAAAGAAAAACAAATGCAAGAAGGCAAACTGGGTGTCTGAGAAGGCTTTACACAAAGCTGAAGAAAGAAGAGAAGTGACAGGCAAGGGAGAAAGGGAAAGATATACCCAACTGAATGCAGAGCAGCAGAGAATAGCAAAGAGAGATGAGAAAGACTTCTGAAGTGAAGAATGCAAAGAAATAGAGGAAATAGAGGAAAACAATAGAATGGGAAAGATTAGAGATCTCTTCAAGAAAAATGGTGATGTCAAGGGAATATTTCATGCAAAGATGAGCACAATAAATGACAGAAATGGCAACAATAAAGGGTCTAACAGAAGCAGAAGAGATTAAGAAAAGTTGGCACAAATACAAAGAAGAATTATATGTATAGAAAAAGGGGAGGTTTAATGACCTGGATAACTATGATGGTGTGGTCACTCACCTAGAGCTGGACAACTTGGAGCGTGAAGTCAAGTGGACCTTAGGAAGCATTACTATGAACAAAGCTAGTGGAGGCGATGAAATTCCAGCTGAGCTATTTCAAATCCTAAAAGATGATGCTGTAAAAGTGCTGCACTCAATATGTCAGCAAATTTGGAAAACTCAGCAGTGGCCACAGGACTGGAAAAGGTCAATATTCATTCCAATCTCAAAGAAGGGCAGTGCTAAACAATATTCAAACTACCATACAAATGCACTCATGTCACATGCTAGCAAGGTTGTGCTCTAAATCCTTCAAGCTAGGCTTCAGCAGTACATGAAATGAGAACTTAAAGTTGTACAAACTGGGTTTGGTTTAGAAAAGGCAGAGAATCCAAATATCAAATTGTCAACATCTGCTTGATCATAAAGCAAGGGGATACCAGAAAAATGTCTACTTTTGCTTCAATGACTACACTAAAGCCTTTACCTGTGTGGATCACAACAAAGTGGAAAATTCTTAAAGAGATGGAAGTACCAGACCACCTTACCTGTCTCCTGAGAAACCCAGGTCAAGAAACAACAGTTAGAACCAAACATGGAACAACAATAGACTTGTTCAAAATTGGGAAAGGGGTACACAAGGCTGTATATTGTCACCCTGCTCATTTAACTTATACGCAGAGTACATCATGTGAAATGCCAGGTTGGATGAATCACAAGCTGGATTCATGATTTCCAGGAGAAATATCAACAGTATCAGATATTCAGAGGATCCTATTCTAATGGCAGAAAGTGAAGAGGAACTGAAGAGCCTATTGAAAGAGGAGAGTGAAAAAGCTGGCTTAAAACTCAACATTTAACAACAACAACAACAACAAAACTAAGTTCATGGTATCTAGTCCCATCACTTCCTGGCAAATAGAAAGGGAAAAATTGTAAGCAGTGACAGATTTTATTTTCCTGGGCTCCAAAATCACTGAAGATGGTGATTGCAGCCATGAAATTAAAAGACTCTTGCTCCTTGGAAGGAAATCTATGACAAACCTAGACAGCATATTACAAAGCAGAGACATCACTTTGCTGACAAAGGTCAAAGTTATGGTTTTTCCAATAGTTATATGTAGATGTGAGAATTGGACCATAAAAAAGCACGGGAGCTGAAGAATTGATGCTTTCACACTGTGGTGCTGCAAAAGACTCTTGAGAGTCCTTTGGACTCCAAGGTTATCGAAAAAGCCAAAAGGAAAAGAACCTTGGATATTTACTGGAAGAACTGATGCTGAAGCTGCAATACTCTGGCCACTTGATGTGAAAAGCTGATTCATTGGAAAAGACACAAGTGCTGGGAAAGATTGAGGTCAGAAAGAGAAGAAAGAGGCAGAGGATGAGATTTTTAGATAGTATAACAAATTCAAAGGACATGAATTTGAGCAAACTCTGGGAGACAGTGAAGGAGAGGGAAGCCTGGCATGCTGCAGTCTGTGGGGTCACAGAGAATCAAACACGACTTAGTGACAGTAACAGCAACAACAAGATACACTCATGAGGTTTCACGTGCCTCAAACTCAGGAGTGCAATGATATTTGTTGATTTTGAAAAATTGAGTGTAATAGCTATGCACTAATGGCTTGAATGAAAACTGCTTTCCAATCAACATTAATCAATGTTGCTTGTTTTGTATTATTCAGATTACATAGTTAATTATTATATTGGTTCTGTTCAAATATCAGTTTAAAAGTCGCATATTATTTTTAGATGTTATACCTTGTTTAAATGTCATAGCCTAATATATGATTAAGCCTCTTAAATATACTTGAGATTTCTCAGTTTCTAGTTATGTCCTTCATTAACCATTATTCAATAGCTGCTGTTAAAAGTGATCCTCTCTGAAGCTTCATTATTCATTGAACTCTCTCTTGTAGTCAGTGAATCAAATGCCTTCCTGCTGTAGTCAGAGCAGTCTTTGGTAATAGTTCCAGTAGTGGTATTTCCTGCCCCTCCACCCTCACTCCCATTGTCTCCTTGACTGAAGCAGTCCGCTTGAATGCAAAGCACATCCTAAACACAAACTTCCCTGCTTATGAGCAACAATCTCATTTTTATGTAAGTGAAGTACATTGTAAAGATTCGCTTACACTTTGGAAATGAAAGCCACAATCCTTTGTTGTCAGTCATACTAAAATGCTGTTTCCTATCAACAAATTGGAACAAAAGCAATTGTCAAAATGTGTTAACACTTCAGGAGGCAGAATGTTAAATGAGTATCCAACTGAGAGAAAGGTCTACCCTAGGATAAAATGAAAATTTTCATGTTTCTCTTTTGAGTGCTTACATAAGAGAAACTTACTTCTAAAATATTCAGAAATGAAATGCCCAAAGGAGAAAACCAGTGGGAAAATAAAACTACAAAGGAAGCACTAATGCTGAATAAAGTAAATTGTGGAAAGAAAATCTCTTTAAGCTTCATCAAATTGTACCAAAGACCAGTCAGCATGAACAAAGAGCAGTGCTGTTTTTTTTTTTAATCTCAGTGATAAAGAACTTTATGTGTCACAAGAACCTCAGCTAGAGCCCAACACCACTGCTCTCTCTTCTTGAAATTGACATGCCCCCAAATTAGAATATTGGTCTGCGTTTGGGTTGAGGAGGGTATGGAGAGTTAAGCATATCTTCTGGGTCCCAAAAAGAAATCAATGTCATATTAATGCTAGAAAAATTACAAAGGTGCCGGGGTCCAGCCCCGGTGGATCCAGGGTGATTCGAAGGTGGGGGGACGGAGTCGGCGTCTTTGGAAAAATACATATTTAATCACAGATATAGAGAGATTAGAAATGGATAGTGTAGTAGGAAGATCAGTGGAGAAAAGGAGGCTGAATAACTTGGGTTACGTGAAATAGCATCCATGCTCCAGATGGGAATTCAGCCAGAAAAACCGGAGCAAGAAAGAAGCGACATGGGGGAATCAGTCTTTCTGGAAACTGATCCGATTTCTTTATTTTTGGGTTTGCTTATATACCTTTTGTTACACATAGGGATGAATACAGAGTCACGTGGGGGTCAGCAGTCCTGACCTTTGTCAAAATCAGGTGCTTCACATAAATGTATATAAAAAAAAGGTCTTAGGGATATTACATCATCTTCTGGCCATGAGTGAGACCTGCTGACATTTTATGATCCTTTCTTTCTGCTAACCAAAAAACTTATTTCTTCCAAGGGTGTTTTTTCTTAAACCAGGCACCACCCTCCAAATAAAGTTACATTACTATAGGGTGAGGGTATAGTGAGTTACAATCAAGAAAGGAATTTATTTAACCCAAGGTTAACATGATTAGTCTTAAAGGTTAATACTTATTTCTCCTATATGCTTAAAGGTTAATACTTATTTCTTCCTATATGCTAGTTATATTCATTATAAGAGTAGGGAACATGGAGATTTAGCAGCAAACATCAGCCCAACAAATGAAAATCCTTTCACCAATGCTCCCCTTAAGATCTATTTAGTCTTAAGATATGATAAAGTTACATTTTTACATAGCAAGGACACAGTGATTTATAACAAAGTACAGTGATCTATTACAAAAGAGAAAATCCATTAACTCAACAAGTCTAGTATTGCTAACATCAAAAACTACCATATTTCCTTTGCTATATTCCAAATACATTGATTAATATATTCCCAGGTACCTAAGGATATAGAGGCCTGGTGGCGATCATTGACTCAACAAGAAGAAAAAGTCCTATGCTAATTAAGACTCTCAAAATACTCCAAAACTCTCTGTGCTGTTTACAGTTGAGAGGTAGTAAACAATCTTGTGCCTAGTGGCAGCAGTATGGATAATCCTGTCACACAAGCTAGTCTGTCAGCAGAGAGGTTTGACCTGAGACATCCTTGTCCCACCCAGAGCAGGGAATTAGCAGCAATTACTGACACAACAAATGAAGAACCCTTCACCAATATAATTCCTAACCAACTATACTAATAATTTCCAACTCCCCAAAATAATTTGCCTTTAGTAAGTCTAAAACATCTCGTGCCTCTCAGATTTGGAGGCTGTAAACAATCACATGTGGCCGGACAAACCTATACAGGTGGGCTAGATAACCTTCAGAGGAGTCCGTAAGCTGAAACACTCTTGTCATGCCCAGGAATTTTTATTGCCTTGGAGCTGCACGTTTACTCCTTCTCTGAGAGAAACGGTTATGGGGGAGAGCCCCCCGTAAAGTCAGAGGTGTAGGTGAGAGCATAAAACAGACTCTGGTTTTGGGGTTAGATGCTCGGGAACAGGGGGTTTCCTGAGGCTTGATCACGCCTTTGCGTATGCCAAGCCTCCTTCCTCATGACCTTTGCCATGGGCGGAATTCCTCACGCTGGCCCCCGGCACAAAGGTGTGAGGGAGATAAATAGAATTAACAGGGATTGTGCTGGAACAAAGGGTAGCAGCAGTGAAATTGTCACTGTTCCTTGGACTGAAGGTACAAAAGCAGGGAATGGCTGCCAGAAGCTGAAAGGAGAGAGTCTAGTAAGGTAAAACACCTTGAAAGTACCCAGATCTAGTGTGGAGGAGCACATAGAAAGAGATGGGACTCCACAGATAAGAAATCCAGAACTCTAATTCTACATTCCTTCTTTTATCCAATCTCTGGAGGTGTTTTCCCATTGGCTCAACGTAAATGAAAGCTAGGGTGAATGTAAGCCTATTTGTTGGCATAACTCATATATGTTACACCCTTAGGATAGAGAGTAAAGTGGGAAAGAATGGAGAACCTAGAAGGAGGAGCAAATAGACCATATTCAGCACATCAAGTACAGAGACATAGCTTGGAGACTCACTAGATAATAGATGTCATTAAATTTTATAGGTTTCCATCTCATTGTGGTGATGGAAACATTATAAAGCTGAAATGCAGTGATAGCTGCACAACTCTAAATTCACTTGCACACTTAAAATGAGTGAGCTTTTTGGTGTGAAGATTATACTTCGACAAAGCTTCTTTAAAAAAAAATACAAAATACAATCCTACATGCAGGGCAGCAAAGGAGACACAGATGTAAACGGCAGACGTTTGGACTCAATGGGAGAAGGCGAGGATGGGATGATTTGTGAGAATAGCATTGAAATATGTATACTGCCATATGTAAAATAGACAATCAGTGCAGTTCCATGCATGAGTCAGGGCACTCAAAGCTGGTGCTCTGGGACAACCCAGAGGGGTGGAGTGGGGAGGGAGGTGGGAGGGAGGGTTCAGGATGTGGGGGACACATGTACGTCTATGATTGATTCATGTCTACGTATGGCAAAAAACACCACAATATTGCTGCAGTTAACATCTGCAGTGATTTTGGAGCCCAGAAAATACAGCCTGACACTGTTTCCACTGTTTCCCCATCTATTTCTCATGAAATGATGGGACCGGATGCCATGATCTTCGTTTTCTGAATGTTGAGCTTTAAGCCAACTTTTTCACTCTCCTCTTTCACTTTCATCAAGAGGCTTTTTAGCTCCTCTTCACTTTCTGCCCTAAGGGTGGTGTCATCTGCATATCTGAGGTTATTGATATTTCTCCTGGCAATCTTGATTCCAGCTTGTGCTTCTTCCAGCCCAGTGTTTCTCATGATGTACTCTGCATATAAGTTAAATAAGCAGGTGACAATATACAGCCTTGATGTACTCCTTTTCCTATTTGGAACCAGTCTGTTGTTCCATGTCCAGTTCGAACTGTTGCTTCCTGACCTGCATACAGATTTCTCAAGAGGCAGGTCAGGTGGTCCGGTATTCCCATCTCTTTCAGAATTTTTCACAGTTTATTATGATACACACAGTCAAAGGCTTTGACATAGTCAATAAAGCAGAAGTAAATGATTTTCTGGAACTCTCCTGCTTTTTCCATGACCCAGCAGATGTTGGCAACTTGATCTCTGGTTCCTCTGTCTTTTCTAAAACCAGCTTGAACATCTGGAAGTTCATGGTTCATGTATTGCTGAAGCCTGGCTTGGAAAGTTTTGAGCATTACTTTACTAACATTGGAGATGAGTGCAATTGTGCGGTAGTTTGAGCATTCTTTGGCATTGCTTTTCTTTGGGATTGCAATGAAAACTGATATTTTCCAGTCCTGTGGCCACTGCTGAGTTTTCCAAATTTGCTGGCATATTGAGTGCAGCACTTTCACAGCATCATCTTTCAGGATTTGAAACAGCTCAACTGGAATTCCATCACCTCCACTAGCTTTGTTCATAGTGATGCTTTCTAAGGCCCAATTGACTTCACATTCCAGAATGTCTGGCTCTAGATTAGTGATCACACCATCGTGATTATCTGGGTCGTCAAGATCTTTTTTGGACAGTTCTTCCGTGTATTCTTGCCACCTCTTCTAATATCTTCTGCTTCTGTTAGGTCCAGACCATTTCTGTCCTTTATCAAGCCCATCTTTACATGAAATATTCCCTTGGTATCTCTTATTTTCTTGAAGAGATCTCTAGTCTTTCCCATTCTGTTCTTTTCCTCTATTTCTTTGCATTGATCACTGAAGAAGGCTTTTTTCTCTTCTTGCTATTCTTTGGAACTCTGCATTCAGATGCTTATATCTTTCCTTTTCTCCTTTGCTTTCCACCTCTCTTCTTTTCACAGCTATTTTTAAGGCTTCCCCAGACAGCCATTTTGCTTTTTCGCATTGCTTTTCCATGGGGATGGTCTTGATCCCTGTCTCCTGTACAATGTCACGAACCTCATTCCATGGTTCATCAGGCACTCTATCAGATCTAGTCCCTTGAATCTATTTCTCACTTCCACTGTATAATCATAAGGGATTTGATTTCGGTCATACCTGAATGGTCTAGCGGTTTTCCCTACTTTCTTCAATTTGAGTCTGAATTTGGTCATAAAGAGTTCATGATCTGAGCCACAGTTAGCTCCTGGTCTTGTTTTTGTTGACTGTATAGAGCTTCTCCATGTTTGGCTGAAAAGAATATAGTCAATCTGATTTCAGTGTTGACCATCTGGTGATATTCATGTGTAGAGTCTTCTCTTTTGTTGTTGGAAGAGGGTGTTTGCTATGACCAGTGCATTTTCTTGGCAAAACTCTATTAGTCTTTGCCCTGCTTCATTCCGCCTTCCAAGGCCAAATTTGCCTGTTACTCCAGGTGTTTCTTGACTTCCTACTTTTGCATTCAAGTCCCCTATAATGAAAAGGACATCTTTTGGGGGTGTTAGTTTTCAAAGGTCTTGTAGGTCTTCATAAAACTGTTCAACTTCAGCTTCTTCAGCATTACTCGTTGGGGTATAGTCTTCGATAACTGTGATATTGAATGGTTACCTTGGAGATGAATCCAGATCATTCTGTTGTTTTTGAGATTGCATCCAAGTACTACATTTCGGACTCTTTTGTTGACCATCATGGCTACTCCATTTCTTCTGAGGAATTCTTGCCCACAGTAGTAGATACAATGATCATCTGAGTTAAATTCACCCATTCCAGTCCATTTTAGTTCGCTGATTCTGAGAATGTCGACGTTCACTCTTGCCATCTCTTGTTTGAACATTTCCAATGTGCTTTGATTCATGGACCTGACATTCCAGGTTCCTATGCAATATTGCTCTTTACCGCATCAGACCTTGCTTCTATCATCAGTCACAGCCACAACTGGGTGTTGTTTTTGCTTTGGCTCCATCTCTTCATTCTTTCTGAAGTTATTTCTCCACTGTCTTCAGTAGCATATTGGGCACTACTGACCTGGGGAGTTCTTCTTTCAGTATCCTATCATTATGCCTTTTCATACTGTTCATGGGGTTCTTAAGGCAAGAATACTGAAGTGGTTTGCCATTCCCTTCTCCAGTGGACCACATTTTGTCAGACCTCTCCACCATGATCCGCCCATCTTGGGTTGCCCCATGGGCATGATTTGGTTTCATTGAGTTAGACAACGCTGTGGTCCTAGTGTGATTAGTTTGACTAGTTTTCTGTGGGTATGAAAATATTGATTCTAGTAATCTAATAGTTAAAATTTTTGCAATGAAAGCAAGAAAAATCAAGTTAATGGAACAAATATATACTAATTTATGAATTATGTATTTATTTTATTACATAATCCCTGGTGGATCAGATGGTAAAGTTTCCGTCTACACACCTGGGTTCGATCCCTGGGTCAGGAAGATTCCCTGGGGAAGGTAATGGCAACCCACTCCAGTACTCTTGCCTATAAAACTTATGAATTATTTATTTATTTTATTACTCGTACAAATACCACCAAACTAAACAGAAAGTCATATATGTAAAATAATTATTTGGGTTTTTTTTTTGCCTTTTTAGCAGTTTTCAGCATATAAAACCATAGTTAAAATATTTTGATTTTATCAATATAAAAGTATAGTCTTCAAGGTAGGAGAGAAAATATTATTTTTTTAAACTTTTGTTAGCTCATCTGCAAATTTTCTTTATATAAATATGACATACATACTTCTGTTGTATCCTCCATAACATAGGGATAGGCCTGGCTTTCAATGATAGTGTGAATATGGAAGGATTGAAGAGAAATCTTGTCAAGAGTTCCTAGAGCTAGTGCCTCCTCATGATGGAACTGGGGGAGGGATCAAAGTTACCAGGAGCAAAGAGAGTTCAAGGACTCCCTCTTCACTCATAACTTTGGTGGTTTGGAGGCCAGGTAAGGTGGATTTGACAGATATACAGGCTTTTAAAAATTGATATAGTTGACATGCAATAAAGTTTCCTACATATGAACAAGTTCCATTCCATGAGCACGTTCATAAGACCAGTTTGTTCATAAGTCCAACAATGGTAGCCTAGCTACCCAACTAACACAGTCAGCTATATAGTACTGTCCTGCAATAGGTTTATAATACATTTCACACAAAAAAATATTTAAAAAACACAAAAAATTAAAACATTTTTAATCTTATAGTACAGTACCTTGAAAAGTACAGTATTACAGTACAATAACTGGCATATGTAGGTTGGCATGGAGTGAGTAAGCAAGAAGAGTTACTGACTCGAGGAGGGAGAGGAGCTGGGAGATGGTAGAACTGAAGGATTTTCAGCAATAGGAGATGGAAGGAAAGCTGCAATTTCACTCACGCCTGAGGCTGGTGGAATGCACTGTTGTATCTTTGAAAGTTTGCAAATTATAGGTTTGTATATAGGGAATTTACTATATTATACCCTACAACTTTACAACATAGTAATTCATAATTTTTAAAGGTTATACTATACCACTGGTTATTATAAAATATTGGTTATATTCTCTGTGTTGTACAATATATGTATGAAGCTTATAAACATAATAGTTTGTACCTCTTAATCTCCTACTTATGCCCCTCCCCCTTCCCTGTCTCTACTAGTAAGTGCTAGTTTGTTCTCTATGAATATGTTTCCTTTTTAATATGTTCACTAGTTTCTTCTAATTTTAGATTCCACATATAAGTGATAAAATATAGTATGTCTTTCTCTGTCTGACATATTTCACTTACTAAATATTCTCCAAGTTCATCCAGGTACAGTACCTCCAAGATGTATCTGGAGTCTCACATTCATTGTGAGAATGTGAGATATTTTAGCAATATTCAAAATTACGAAAACTTGGAAACAACCTAGACATCCTTCAATATAGGAATGGATAAGTAAAATATATACATTATTTGGCTAAATAATAGTTCATTGTTTATATATTATACACACACATGCACACAGAGTGAAATGTTATTTAGCTTAAAAATTCTGCCATTTGAAAAATCATGAATGAATCTGGAGGGCATCATGCTAAGTAAAAATTCACACAGACATATATAAGTACAATATGGTATCACTTAAATCTGAATTTTTTAAAAGAGACCAATTCATAGGAATAGAATATTCCTAGATATTTTATTCTTTTTTGTTGCAATGGTGAATGGGATTGATTGCTTAATTTCTCTCTCTGATTTTTCATTGCTAGTATATAGAAATTCAAGTGATTTCTGTGTATTGATTTTGTATCCTGCAACTTTGCTAAATTCACTGATTAGATCTAATAATTTTCTGATACTACCTTTAGGGTTTTCTATGTACAGTATCATGTCATCTGCAGTGAGAGTTTACTTTTTCTTTTCTGATCTGGATTCCTTTCATTTTTATTTTTTTCTTCTCTGATTGCTGTAGCTAGGACTTTCAAAACTATGTTGAATACTAATGATGGAAGTGGACGCCCTTGTTTTGTTACTGATCTTAGAGAGAATGCTTTTAGTTTTTCACCATCAAGAATAATGTTTCTGTAGGCTAATCATATATGTCCTTTAGTATGTTGTGGTAGTTTCCTTCTATGCCCATTTTTTGAAGAGTTTTAATCATAAATGGGTGCTGAATTTTATCAAAGGCTTTTTCTGTATCTATTGAGATGATCATATGGTTTTTACATTTAAATTTGTTAATATGGTGTATCAAAATTATTGATTTGCATATATTGAAGAATGCTTGCCTCCCTGGAATAAACCCAACTTGATCATGGTGTATGAGCTTTTTGGTGTGTTGCTGAATTCTGTTTGGTAAAACTTTGCTGAGGATTTTTGCATCTATGTTCATCAGTGATATTGGCCTGTAGTTTTCTTTCTTTGTGTGTTGTCTTGGTCTGGTTTTAGTAACAGGGTAATGGTAGACTCATAGAATGAGTTTGGAAGTGTTCCTTACTCTGCAATTGCTTTGAAAGAGTTTTAGAAGGATAGGCATTAAAGTGAACTTGCTTAGTCATGTCTGACTCTTTGCAACCCCATGGACTGTAGCCTACCAGGCTCCTCCGTCCATGCGATTTTCCAGGCAAGAGTACTGGAGTGGATTGCCATTTCCTTCTCCAGGGGATCTTCCCAATCCAGGGATTGAACCCTGGTCTCCCACATTGCAGGCAAATGCTTTACCGTCTGAGCCACCGTTTGATAGAAATATTTGATTGAATTCTCCTGTGAAGCCATTTGGTCCTGGGCTTTTTTTTTTTTTTTTTTTTTTTTAGGAGATTTTTTATCACAGTCTCAACTTCAGTGCTTGCAATTGGGTTGTTCATAATTTCTGTTTCTTTCTGTTTCATTCTTGAAAGATTGAACTTTTCTAAGAATCTGTCCATTTCTTCCAGGTTATCCATTTTGTTGCCAAATAGTTGTTCATAATAGTCTCTTATAATTCACCCCTAGGTATATACCCTGAGGAAACCAAAATTGAAAAAGACACATGTATCCCATTGTTTATTGCAGCACTATTTACAATAGCTGGAACATGGAAGCAACTCAGATGTCCATCCACAGATGAATGGATACGGAATTTGTGGTACATATACACAATGAATTAGTACTAAGCCATTAAAATAAACACATTTAAATCAGTTCTAATGAGATGGATGAACCTAGAGCCTATTATACAGGTTGAAAGTGAAAATGAACTCACTTTGTCATTTCTGACTCTTTGCAACACCGTGGACTGTAGCCTATCAGGCTCCTCCAACCATGGGATTTTTCAGGCAAAAGTACTGGAGTGGATTGCTTTTTCCTTCTCCAGGGGATCTTCCCAACCCAGGGATTGAACCCGGGTCTCTTGCATTGCAGGCAGATGCTTTACAGAGTGAAGTCGGAAAGAGAAAGATAAATATTGTATTCTAACACATATACAGAATCTAGAAAAATGATATTGAATAATGTATTTATAGGGCAGTAGTGTAGAAACAGATATAGAAACTAGACCTATGGACATGGGGAGGGGGAGGAGAGGGTGATATTTATGGAAAGAGTAACATGCAAACTTACATTCACTTCACTTCATTTCACTTCACTTCACTTCAGTCGCTTAGTCGTGTCTGACTCTTTGCAACCCCATGAATCGCAGCACACCAGGCCTCCCTGTCCATCACCAACTCCCGGAGTTCACTCAGACTCACGCTCATCGAATCAGTGATGCCATCCAGCCATCTCATCCTGTCGTCCCCTTCTCCTCCTACCCCCAATCCCTCCCAGCATCAGACTCTTTTCCAATGAGTCAACTCTTCGCATGAGGTGGCCAAAGTACCGGAGTTTCAGCTTTAGCATCATTCCTTCCAAAGAAATCCCAGGGCTGATCTCCTTCAGAATGGACTGGTTGGATCTCCTTGCAGTCCAAGGGACTCTCAAGAGTCTTCTCCAACACCACAGTTCAAATGCATCAATTCTTCGGCACTCAACCTTCTTCACAGTCCAACTCTCACATCCGTATGTAAAGTAGATAGTCAACAGGAATTTGCTGCATGACTCAGGAAACTGAAACAGGGGTTGTGTATCAGCCTAGAAGAGTGGAACGGGGAGGGAGATGGGAGGGAGGTTCAAAAGGTAGGCAATATATGTATACCTATGGCTGATTCATGTTGAGGTTTGACAAAAAACAACAAAATTCTGTAAAGCAATTATCCTTCAATTAAAAATAAATAAATTACTTAAAAAATTTATTAAGAATGAAGACTGTAAAAAAAGAATAGAATGGTAGTTGCTAGGGACTGAGGAGAGGGGGAAATGGCTCTATATATGTCTAAGGGTACAGTTACAGTTAAGTAAGTTCTGAAGATCTAATGTGCAACATGGTGCTGTGATTAGTCACTCAGTCATGTCTGACTCTCTGTGACCCCATGGACTGTACCTGGCAGGCTCTTCTGTCCATGGGGATTCTCCAGGCAAGAATACTGGAGTGGGTCACCATGCCCTCCTCCAGAGGATCTTCCCAACCCAGGGATTGAACCCAGGTCTCCTGCATTGCAGGTGGTTTCTTTACCCTCTGTGCCACCAGAGAAGCCCGTAAAACATGATGAATGTAGTTAAATAATATATTATTGTATACTTGAAATTTTTTGACAGTTCCTCTTAAGCATCCTTATTTCCCTAAAAATTGAACTACATGAAGTGATGAATATCTTATTTATCTTGATAATGGCAGCCATTCCACAATGCATATGTATATTAACTTATTGTGCTGTATTCTTTAAATATATATAACTATATTTGTACATTTTATTACAATTAAAATGTTGAAAATACTTTTAAAACCCATACATGTAGTTTCAAATGGAAAAATTTCCTTTCTTTTTAGAGCTGAGTGATAGTCCAATTTGTGTGTGTATGTGTGTGTGTACACACTACATCTTTATCCATTCATGTGTTGATGGATACTTTAATGTTGCTTCCATTTCTTGGCAATTGTAAATAATGCTGCTATGAACGTGGGGGTGCATGTATCTTTTCAAATTAATATATATTTTTTTGATATTGGAATTGCTGGGTCGTATGGTAGTTTTATTTTTAGTTTTTCGAGAAACCTACATGGTTATTTGCACAGTGGCTTCACTGATTTACATTCCCATTAAAAGTGTATGAGGTTTCCCTTTTTATTTTATTTTTAATTTAAGAATCAAAAAGAATTTGACAATACACTTAATTATGTCTGTTTATAACCAATATAGTTAGTTATTCTGCCTCTTATTTTTAAGTCTTTCATGATAATATTTTTGAAGAATCTAAGCCAATTATTTTACAGGATGTTTCTCATTTTAAAATGTTCTGTGTATTTTTGTTGCTTCATGACAAGATTTGGGGATGCATATTTTGTTATTAATATTTATATTTTTTTGAAGTATAGTTGACTTACAATGTTTCAGGTCCACAGCAAGGTGATTTAGTTATACACATACACATACATTATTTTGGAAATTTTTTTTGCCATTTTATGTTATTACAAAATATTGGCTATAGCTCCCTGCTTTATACAGGAAAACTTTGCATATCTATTTTTTAAATTAAAAATCAAGCATTTTTATTCATGCTAAGTCAAACTAGTGGAATCAAAATGCCATACATTTTTTATTAAAGCAAAAATTCATAAATTTTCTTATATATGTATATATACAAAAGCTTTTCTACTATGTTTGATAAAAGCTTGAGAAAGAACATCAAAAAGATAAAGAAGAGATGGAGAAATTAGAACACATAAGCTGAATGAAATGGGAGCACTGAATATGAAGTAAAAAAAAAAAGTGAAAAAAAAAACTAGATAAAAGTAAAAGATCATCATATAATCCAGTTGTTTGTAAATATGACAGCTCATTAGAAACATATCTGGAGCTCTGGAGGAGAAAAAAGCAATATCTAGGCATTTGTTTTCTTCAAAAAAATTCAAGATAATTCTGATATGCATCTGGATTTTGAAAAGTGATTACAGGTTTTTCTATTCAACCATAGTTTTGGTGATATAGAATTCTATCATTTTTCTGTTGACCAGTCATGATACAACAATATTAAGTGAATAATAGTTACATAATCACAATAGCTTCCCTCATAGCTCAGATGGTAAAGAATCTGCCTGCAGTTCTTTGGAGACCTGAGTTCGATTCCTGGAAGATCCTGGAAGATCCTTTGGAGAGGGAAATGGCAAACAATTCCAGTATTCTTGCCTGGCGAATCCCACAGACAGAGGAGCCTGGCAGGCTACAGTCCATGGGATCACAAGAATCAGACACAACTTAGCGACTAAATCACTACTACAAATCACAACAATAAAAGATGTTTATCAGTTTTGACAATCAATAGCCACACAAAAAGATAATTACAATTGCAAGCCATAATGGGAACATGATTAACCTGATGATATAAAATAAATACATATATTTGGGGGGAGGTCAAGCATGCACATCTTTTCATCTACCCATCCAGTCTGTCTTTTGGTTGGTGTATTTAATCCATTTACATTTAAGCTAATTATCAATATGTATGATCCTATTGCTGTTTTCTTCATTGTTTGGGATTTATTTTCTGTAAGTCTTTTTCTTCTCTTATATTTCCTGCCTAGAGAAGTTCCTTTAGAATTTCTTATAAAGATGACTTGGTGGTGCTAAAGTCTCTTAACTTTTGCTTGTCTAGAAAGCTTTAGATTTCTTCATCAAATCTGAAGGAGAGCCTTGCTGGGTTGAGTATTCTTAGTTGTAAGCTCTTCCCTTTCATCACTTTAAATATGTCATGCCATTCCCTTCTGACTTGTACAGTTTCTGTTGAGAAATCAGCTGATAGCCTGGAGAGTTCCCTTGTATGTTATTTTTCCTTTTTCCTTTGTTGCTTTTAAAATTTTATCTCTCTCTTTAATTTTTGTCAGTTTGATTATCATGTGTTGCTCCTTGGGTTTATCTTGCCTGGTACTCTTTGTGCTTCCTGTACTTGGTTGACTATTTCCTTTCCCATGTTACAGAACTTTTCAGCTATTATCTTTTCAAATATTTTCTCATGTCCTTTCTCTCTCTCTTCTCCTTCTGGGACCCCTATAATGCAAATGTTAATGCATTTAATATTGTCCCAGAGGTCTCTTTTCCTTGTTTGTTGGTTTGTATTTTATATTCTGTTCTGTGGCAATGATTTCCATAATTGTGTCCTCCAGGTCATTTGTCCATTCTTCTGCCTCAGTTATTCAGCTATTGATTACTTCTAATGTATTATCTCTGTTTGTTTGTTCTTTAGTTCTGTTAGGTGTTTGGGAAACATTTCTTGCATCTTCTCCATTGTTTTCCCAAGATCTGGGATCATCTTCACTATCATTATTCAAAGTTCTTTTTCTGGAAGTTTGCCTATCACCACTTCATTTAGTTGTTTTCCTGGGGTTTTGTCTTGTCCCTTCATCTGCAAAATAACTTTCTGCTTTTTCATACTGATTAACTTTCTGTAATGTGTTTTTTTTTTTTCTTTTAGCTGCTGTGGGACTGTGGTTCTTGCTTCTTCTGTCTGTCCTCTGATGGAGGAGGCTAAAAGGTTTGTGCAAGCTTCCTGATGGGAAGGACTGACAGTGCAAAACCTGGGTCTTGCTCTGGTTGGGAGGGCCTTGCTCAGTAAAGTTTTTCTCTGATTATTGCTGGTGGGTGGGATTGTGAATCCTCCCTGGTAGGTTTTTGTCATCAGGTGACCTAGCACTTGGGTCTACTGGCTCTATAGTTGGATTAACAGCCAGCTCCAAGAAGATTTATACCAAAGGGGACATTCCCAGAATGCTGTTGCCAGTGCCCACATCCTTCTGTGAGCCCCCACTGACCCACTCCTCCACAGGAGGTTCTTCAACACTAACAGGTAGTTTTGACCCAGTCTTTTATTGGTATTGGTGTACCAAGATTTTGTTTGTGCCCTCCAAGACTGGTGTCTCTGTTTCTCCCAACTCTGTGGAAGTCTTGTAATAAAATCTTGCTGGCCTTCAAAGCAATATTCCCTGGAGATTCCCAGTCCCTTTGTTGGATCCCCAGGCTGGGAAGCCTGACGTGGGGTTCAGAACCTTCATAACAGTAAGATAACATTTTTGGTATTATCGTTCTCCAGTTTGTGGGTCCCCCACCCAGTGGGTATGGAATTTGATATTTTCGTGATTGTGTCCTTCCTATTGTCTCGCTGCAGCTTCTTCTTTGCCTTAGGATATGGAGTATCTTTTTTGGCAGATTGCAGCATCCTCCTGTTGATTGTTGCTCAACAGCTAGTTGCAATTTAGTGCTCTTGCAGGAGGAGATGAGCACACATCCTTCTACTTCACCATCTTGAACTAGAAGCTGGGGATGTATAATTTTAAAAGACAGCAATTGTTAAAGTAATATTTACAGTGGACATTCATCCTGAAACACTTCCTATTTTCTATTCATAAAACATCTATATGAAATAGTCTCTATTTCATTAATAAATCTTCAACCTAGTTACACTGAAATTAGAAAGAAGTCAATAAAGTAAAGCAAATTCTAAACTATATGGTTACTAATAATCCCCCTTCATAGATAAATCAGTTAAAATATTATTAACTCACTTTAAGATAATAATTTTCTAGCTCTAAAAACTTGCATTTTGAAAATTCTGTTGAAAGATGTCTATGATAAAATTGTGTTTCTTATATTTTAGCCTTCAGTGCACAGTTTTCATAAAATTATCACAAATATCTGGAAAAGGGAGATTTATATTACTACTAGATCCAGACTTCCAAGTGTTGCAACAACTGAAGTATAATATAGTGTGATTGATTTAAATCAATATTGTAGGTCCCAGGGAGACATTTTTATTAATACTCAGAGTTTCCAAGCTATGTGGAATTAAACTGGCACGATTATGCTTATATTCCCCCCAACCATGAATTTTTCTTACCATGAAACCTTCACGGACTCAATAGAATAGGAACAGAAAAGGAGTATGTATTCCATATACATTTAAAACATATAAGAACAGACTTTTGGTGTGATCACTGTATCTAATGATACTCAGTTTCAAATAGCCCCTTTAAATATTTTATTTTTAATTTGTAAAACAAATCTAAATGGTAATATATACATATATCACCTATTTATTTATGATATTTCTTATAATGCTTTTCACTGACAGAGCAAAGTAATAAAAGCAAAGAATTTCAGACATGCAAACTATGAAATGTCACTATAATTTTCTGTTGGAAAAAGCCAAAATGCATATACATACACTTTCACAGTAATACTAAAGTTAGGCTCTGAAATGGGTAAATAAAGAAAATAAGATGAGATATCCTTGTCTTTTTCCATGAGTATGATGAGTCTAAAATTTGAACTAAGCTACTTAGTCTATTTGTACACTGTTCTTTACACTGTTGGTGGTCGTTTAGTCACTAAGTCATGTCTGACTCTTGTGACCCCATGGACTGTAGCCTGTCAGGCTCCTCTGTCCATGGGATTCTTCAGGCAAGAATACTGGAGTTAGTTTCCATTTCCTCCTCCAGAGTAATCTTCCCAACCCAGGAATCAACCCTGGGTCTCCTGCATCGCAGGCAGATTCTTTACCAACTGAGCCATGAGGGAAGGAAATGGAATAAAGTGAACACTTTACTTATTCCAATTTGTAAGTATCCATTTTCACAGCCTTTTTCTAATTGATATGATGATTAACATTTTTTTTTTATAACTTAAAGCAGATATGTTTCTGCATGATTTACTTTTCCATTGATCTATTCTTGCCTAAAGAATCCCAGGGAGGGGGAAGCCTGGTGGGCTGACATCTATGGGGTGGCACAGAGTCGGACACAACTGAAGCAACTTAGCAGCGGCAGCATACATTTTTTCTTTTTAAAAGATGTATTGGATTGTATGACATTTCTCTGTAAATTAATTCAAAAAACCTTGAAAGAATTATATCTTTTCAACTAATAAATGAAAAAAAAATATTGCAACTGCCTTGTTTCTGATGAGAGAATGAACTAACAGAAGCTAATAACTCCCTCCATTGAACCCAAATTCATGTTGATGTGACAAAAATGAGAGAGAATTTGACGGATCCCAGGATCAAATATAAAAATAAGAAACACGTGGAGATTCAAAATCTGGTTGGGACCAAATGTGAGAGGAGAAATAAACTGTTTCTAAAGAAGGCCAAACCCTATGGTCAGGGGATAAGTCAGAAAAAGCTTCTTGTTTGTCTCAGTCCATTCGGAGCTTCCCTGGTGACTCAGATGGTAAAGAATCTGCTTGAAATGCAGGAAACTTGGGTTTGATCCCTGTGTCAGGAAGATCCTCTGGAGAAGGGATTGGCAACTCACTCCAGTATCCTTGCCAGGAGAATTCCATGGGCAGAGGAGCCTAGCAGGCTACAGTCCTCGGTGTCACAAAGAGTTGAATATGACTGAGCAACTGACATGTACTAGTTTTTTTTTTTTTTTCATTCAGACTGCTATAAGAGAATGACATACCCTGGGTGGCTTAAAAACAACAGAAATTAATTTTTCATAGTTCTGGAACCTGGAAAGCCTAAGATCAAGGTGATGGCAGATTTAGTTTGAGACCCCACTTCCTGGTTAATAGGTGGTAGTCTTCTCATTGTATCCTCACTGGGCAGAAGGGTGAGGGAGCTCCTTAGAGTCTCTTCTATAAGAACACAAGTCCCATTAGAAGCACTAGCGCTATTCATAAAGACTCAGTCCTCATGATCTAATCATGTCCCACAGCCCTTACCTCCTAATACCATTATGTTGGGTATTAGAATTTAATATATGAATTTGGATGGACAAATCTCCCAAAACATTTCATTTTTACACTTTTTCTTCTTTACATTTACCTGGATGGATCATTGCCTTTCTTGTCACCATCATGAGGGAAAAAAACAGCAGTGTCATCACAGCAGCAACCAAAAGTGGCTGCATACTATCAGGGCAATGCTAGATCCCAGCTGGAATGAGGGCGACTACTACTAATTTCAGGCCAACTAGGACTCTGAGCATTCTCTTCACTGAGCTTTAAGTTAGATGGCAACAAACAAGGAAAGTAGCCCTTAGAAAAAGCAGTGGTTGATGTCAAGGCATGGTGCTGCTTCCTGAGGGACAATATTCCTGAGGAAAATATATTGAGTGCATTGCAAAAAAATGGTCAAAATCAGGGTCAAGGATTTCCTTCATCTCTGAGATACATATCAGCAGGCAATGCACCTTATATGTACAAGAATATATGCGCTAACAAGAAAAACAATAAGATATCTGAGAAATCAAAACATAATCAAAGAAATGAAAGAAACTAAACAAACTATTCCAGAGTAAGCAAACTTATGGATAATAGATCATTATAAAAATAGTTTGTAAATATGGTACAAATACTCAGCAATATAAAGGAGGTTATAGGAAATGAAGTAAAAATAAGTTAAAAAACAGTATTGAAGAAATTGGCTGACTGACCAAAGATATCCTCAAAAAAGGAATTAGTGAACTAAAAAATAAGGTTTAAGAACTCTCGCAGGAAACAGGAAAGTAAAAATGTATATAAAAGAAAATGTAGGATATATGAAATAAAATAACAAGAGTACAAGTATCAACATATGTGTATAAACCTTAGAAGAGGATAAATAAATGGAACAATGAAGTTCTTAAAAAATCATGCCTGAGAATTTTCCCAAGTTATAGGCAGATATAAAGTCATTAGCTTAACAGGTTAATAGAGACCAAACATAATAGTTTTAAAAAATCTGCGTGAATAATTTATTAGTGAAATTTAAGAACATCAAAGGGAAATGTGGGGAGTATTTGCATAGAAAGAGGAGATCACATACTAACGTTCTTTTTGTTCTTGATAGAAACAATGATATAAGAACACTAAAAAGTTCTGATGGAAAGAAACTTTAACTTTAGGACTTTACATCCAGGTGTATTATTATTTAAATGTTAACAGATAAATAAAATATAGTTTCAGAAATCCACAGCCTTGGAATGTTTACATTAATATTCTCTTTGAAAGCATATTTGGAAAGAGTATTCCACCAAGAAGACAAACTATTCAGAAGGATAATATGAAATATGGTGAGTGAGTGTAAATATCTATCTTAGTAAATTATTCAGGGCCAAATGTTTAACAGTATATACAGAACATGAGTACATATGCTATTGCTGAGGGAAATTTGGGTAGACACATATAAGCAATGACTGCAGTTTAAAATATGAATTTATCTCTTAGAGAAACATAGATGTTTTCTTTTAGAGAAACATAAGATGGTGGAGGAATAGGATGGGGAGACCACTTTCTCCCCCACGAATTCATTGAAAGATCATTTGAACGCTAAGCAAATTCCACAAAACAATTTCTGAACACAGGCAGAGGACACCAGGCAACCAGAAAGGCAGCCCATTCTCTTTGAAAGGAGATAGGGCAAAATATAAAAGATGAAAAGAGAGACAAAAGAGTTAGGGATGGACACCCATCCTGGGGAGGAAGTCATGAAGGAGAGGTTTCCAAACACCAGGAAATCCTCTCATCGGTGGATCTGTGCTGAGTTTGGAATCTTGAAGGGCAACATAATCTGAAGAAAAAAAAAAAAAAAACCTACAGATTATGCGTCTAGCCATGACTCCCAGTGGAGAGGTAGCCCAGACCCTCACATCTGCCACCAGCAACCGGGAGCTGAACAGGGAGGTGAGGGCTGCATGCATGGCGTGGGAACTGGACATGAATGCCCTGAGGACAATCTGAGGGAGCTAACATGAGATAGCAACACAAAGTGTGGGATATCTAGAGAGACAAAAGAAAGAGAAAGAGAAAACTTTCCTGCATAAAGCTGTGATGCACAGCCTGGCCTGCTCACAGAACAAAAGATTGAGTGAATACAGAGGAGAGCTAGCTAGTTGCAGACAGGTCCCTCCCCCTGCTGGGGGCAGAGAGGCAGTTGGGCAACAGTCAGAGCAGGAAGACTAGGGGCAATCTCGGTCCCAGAGATGGCATCTTCCACCAAACTGTGAGCAGACTCCCAGTTACTAGCGAAGTTTTCCTAGGATCCTGGACAGTTGACATCCGCCAGGAGGCTCACAGTCAGAGATCAGCTCCCCAGAGGAGACACACTGCATACCTGAGACGGCACTCTTGTGGCACACACAGGAAACCAAGGGGCTGGGACTGAGGAGGTGATAAGATACACCGCCCAGCTGAGAGAGTGTGCTCATCAAGTACGTGGTCGCCTGAGCTGCTGGGACCTGGGAAGGGCACAAAACGCAGGCCCAACTGAGTCTGTGCCTTTGTGGAGTACTCCAGAACTTGAACCTGAGTGGCTTAGACCTGGGAAGTGCACGTGGAACCCAGGGCCCACTTTAAACTTTTCCCCTGCAGAGCAACCTGGAGCCTGAGCAATGTAGACTGGGAAAGCACACATGCTGTGAGCAGGGGCAAACCCAGTGTGGTCCTGACACTGCGAGCACTCCCCACACATGCCAGTGATATTTGTTTGCAGTGCTCCTCTCTCGCCACAGCACAACAGAAGAAGTTAGCCTAAAAAAGTGACCACTTTCACCCCCTTGCCTCAGGGCGGAAGTTAGACACTGAAGAGACTTGTAAACAGAGGAAGCCAAAATAAACAAAGAAGAGGAAACTGCTCTAGAAGTGGCAAGTGCAAAAGGTTAACATCCCGTAGTTAGCACTGACTACATTGGAAGGGGCCTATAGACCTTGAGAAAAAGTATTAGCTGGAACAAGAAACTATCTGAAACTGAACTGACCCCACACTGCACTCACTCAACAGCTCCAGAGAAATTTCTAGATATATTTTACTATTATCATTTTGCAATTTTTATTTTTTTTATTTTTAAGTTCATTATTACTCCTTTAATTTTCACTCTTATAACCTACTATTTGCTTGCAAAAAAAGACCTTATTTTTAAAGCAAATTTCATGTATATATATATATAATTATAATTTTGTGTTTTTTTTAAATATTGTATTTTTGAGAGTCTAACCTCTACTCTAGATTTTTAATCTTTGCTTTTTGTTTCTTGTTATCAATTTTGTACCTTTTTTTTTTTTTATTTTTTTAAATTTTAAAATCTTTAATTCTTACATGCGTTCCCAAGCATGAACCCCCCTCCCACCTCCCTCCCCATAACATCTCTCTGGGTCATCCCCATGTACCAGCTCCAAGCATGCTGTATCCTGCATCAGACATAGACTGGCGATTCAATTCTTACATGATAGTATACATGTTAGAATGTCGTTCTCCCCAAATCATCCCACCCTCTCCCTCTCCCTCTGAGTCCAAAAGTCCATTATACACATCTGTGTCTCTTTCCCTGTCTTGCATACAGGGTCGTCATTGCCATCTTCCTAAATTCCATATATATGTGTTAGTATACTGTATTGGTGTTTTTCTTTCTGGCTTACTTCACTCTGTATAATCGGCTCCAGTTTCATCCATCTCATCAGAACTGATTCAAATGAATTCTTTTTAACGGCTGAGTAATACTCCATTGTGTATATGTACCACTGCTTTCTTATCCATTCATCTGCTGATGGACATCTAGGTTGTTTCCATGTCCTAGCTATTATAAACAGTGCTGCGATGAACATTGGGGTACATGTGTCTCTTTCAATTCTGGTTTCCTCGGTGTGTATGCCCAGCAGTGGGATTGCTGGGTCATAAGGTAGTTCTATTTGCAATTTTTTAAGGAATCTCCACACTGTTCTCCATAGTGGCTGTACTAGTTTGCATTCCCACCAACAGTGTAGGAGGGTTCCCTTTTCTCCACACCCTCTCCAGCATTTATTGCTTGCAGATTTTTGGATCGCAGCCATTCTGACTGGTGTGAAGTGGTACCTCATTGTGGTTTTGATTTGCATTTCTCTAATAATGAGTGATGTTGAGCATCTTTTCATGTGTTTGTTAGCCATCCGTATGGATTAAAGATCTAAATGTAAGACCAGAAACTATAAAACTCCTAGAGGAGAACATAGGCAAAACACTCTCAGACATAAATCACAGCAGGATCCTCTATGATCCACCTCCCAGAATTCTGGAAGTAAAAGCAAAAATAAACAAATGGGATCTAATTAAAATTAAAAGCTTCTGCACAACAAAGGAAAATATAAGCAAGGTGAAAAGACAGCCTTCTGAATGGGAGAAAATAATAGCAAATGAAGCAACTGACAAACAACTAATCTCAAAAATATACAAACAACTTCTGCAGCTCAATTCCAGAAAAATAAACGACCCAATCAAAAAATGGGCCAAAGAACTAAATTTTGTACCTTTAAATCCAATCGTCAGTACCCATTTTTACTTAGCATAGTGATTACTAACTTGATTGCCACCCCCCCCCTTTGACTCTCCTTTTTCTCCCCCAGGGCACCTCTATCTCCTCCCTCCCTTTTCTCTTCTCTACTCAGCACTGTAAATCATTTAGGATGTTCTGGACTCTGGAGAACAATAAGGAATTGATTCCTGGCTAGATCTGTCTCTCACCTTTGGAACCCCCTTCTTCTCCTCCTGGCCACCTCTATCTTGTTCCTCTCTCTTATCTTCTCTATGGAACTCTGTGAAAGTCTCTGAGTCTTCCACGCTGTGGAGAAGACATAGAAAATTGATTACTGGCTAGATTGCTCTCTCCACTTTTGATTCCCCATCTTCTCCTCCTGGTCGCGTCTATATCCCTCCTCCCTCTTCTCTTCTCCATGTAACTCTGTGAACCTCTCTGGATGTATCTCTCTGTGAAGCATCTTTTCACCATTAACCTAGATGTTTTATCATTGGTGCTGTATGGATGGAGAAGTATTGAGACTACTGTAAGAATTAGACTGAAAGCCACAGGCAGGAGGTTTAAATTCAAAACTTGAGAACACCAGAGAACTTACTCCAGTGACTATCAATTAACAAGAACTCATCCAAAAGCCTCCATAACCTACACTGAAACCAAGCTCCACCCAAGAGCCAACAGGATTGAGAGCAAGACATGCCAACCTAATTCTCCAACAATGTGGGAACACAACCCTGAGCACTAAAATACAGGCAGCCAAAAGTCACACCAAACCCACAGACACCTCAAAACTCACTACTGGACACTTCATTGCACTCCAGAGAGAGGAGATCCAGCTCCACCCACCAGAACACTGACACAAGCTTCCCTAGCCAGGAAACCTTGAAAAGCCACTCGTTCAACCCCACCCACAGGGAGGGACCTCTACAATAAAAAGGAACCACAAACTTACAGCCTACAGAAAGGCCACCCCAAACACAGCAATCTAAACAAGATGAAAAGGCAGAGAAATATTCAGCAGGTAAAACACATGATAAATGCCCACCAAACCAAACAAAAATTGAGGAGATAGGGAGTCTACCTGAAAAAGAATTCAGAATAATGATAGTAAAAATGATGCAAAATCTTGAAAATAAAATGGAGCTACAGTTAAATAGTCTGGATACAAGATTGAGAAGATGCAAAAAATGTTTAGCAAAGACCTAGAAGAAATATAAAAGAGTCAATCAACAATGAATAATGCAATAACTGCGATCAAAGCACTCTGGAGGGAACCAACAGTAGAATAACTGAGGCAGAAGATAGGATAAGTGAAGTGGAAGATAGAATGGTGGAAATAAATGAAGCAGAGAGGAAAAAACAAATTAAAAGAAATGAGGACAATCTCAGAGACCTCCAGCACAATATTAAATGCCCCAACATTCAAATCATAGGAGTCCCAGAAGAAGAAGACAAAACAAAAAAACCATGAGAAAATACTTGAGGAGATAATATTCGAAAACTTCCTTAACATGGGGAAGGAAATAGCCACCCAAGTTCAAGAAACCCAGAGAGTCCTAAACAGGATTAATCCAAAATGAAACACCACAAGACACATATTAATAAAATTAACAACATCAAATACAAAGAGAAAATATTGACAGCAGCAAGGGAAAAACAACAAATAACTCACAAGGAGATCCCCATAAGGATAACAGCTGATCTTTCAATAGAAACTCTGCAGGCTAGAAGGGAATGGCAACATATACTTAAAGTGATGAAAGAGAAAAACCCACAACCCAGATTACTGTACCCAGCAAGGATCTCATTCAAATATGAAGGAGAAATCAAAAGCTTTACAGATAAACAAAAGCTAAGAGAATACAGCACCACCAAACCAGCTCTTCAACAAATACTAAAGGATACTCTCTAGACAGGAAACACAAAAAGGGTGTATAAACCCGAATCCCCCAAAATAAAGTAAATGGCAACAGGATCATACTTATCAATAATTACCTTAAATGTAAATGTGTTGAATGCCCCAACCAAAAGATAAAGTCTTTCTGAATGGATAATAAAACAAGATCCCTATATATGCTGTCTACAAGAGACCCACCTGAAACTAAGGGCACATACAGACTGAAAGTGAAGGGCTGGAAAAAGGTATTCCACACAAATAGAGACCAAAAGAAAGCAGGAGTAGCAATACTCATATCAGAATAAATAGCCTTTGAAATAAAGTCTGTGAAAAGAGACAAGGAAGGACACTACATAATGATCAAAGGATCAATCCAAGAAGAAAATATAACAATTATAAATATTTAAGCACCCGATTTAGGAGCACCAAAATATGTAAGGCAAATGCTAACAAGTGTGAAAGTGGAGATTAACATTAACACAATAATAGTGGGAGACTTTAATACCCCACTCACACTTATGGATAGATCAACTAAACAGAATACTAGCAAGGAAACACAAACTTTAAATGATACAATGCACCAGTTAGACCTAATTGATATCTGTAAGACGTTTCACACCAAAGCAACGAATTTCACCTTTTTCTCAAGTGCACACAGAACCTTCTCTAGCATAGATCACATACTGGGCCATAAATCTAGCCTTGGTAAATTCAAAATAATTGACACCATTCCAAGCATCTTTTCTGATCACAACGAGGTAAGATTAGAAGCCAACTACAGGAAAACAAACTATTAAAAATACAAACATGTGGAGGCTAAACAACACGCTTCTGAATAACCAACAGATCACAGAAGAAATCAAAGAAGAATTCAAAATATGCATAGAAACAAATGAAAATGAAATCACAACAACCCAAAACCTATGGGATTCAATAAAATCAGTGCTAAGGGGAAGGTTTGTAATAATGCAACCTTACCTCAAGAAACAAGAGAAAAATCAAATAAGTAACCTAGCTCTAAACCTAAGGAAACTAGAAAAAGAAGAAATGAAGAATGCCTGGGTTAGTAGAAGGAAAGAAATCATAAAGAATTAGGGCAGAAATAAATGAAAAAGAAACAAAGGAGACCATAGCAAAAATAAACAAAGATAAAATCTGGTTCTTTCAGAAGATAAATAAAATAAACAAACCATTTGCCAGACTCATCAAGAAAAAAAGGGGAGACAAATCTGATCAACTAAATTAGAAATGAAAATGGAGAAATCACAACAGACAACACAGAAATACAAAGGATCATAAGACACAACTATCAGCAACTATATGGCAATAATATGGACAACTTGCTAGAAATGGACACATTCTTACAAAAGCATAACCTTCCAAAACTGAACCAAGAAGAAATACAAAATTTTTAAAAACCCATCACAAGCACAGAAATAGAAACTGTAATCAAAAATCTTCCAACAAACAAAATCCCAGGACCAGACAGCTTCACAGCTGAATTCTACAAAAATTTAGAGAAGAGCTATCACCTATCCTACTGAAACACTTCCAGAAAATTGCAGAGGAAGGTAAACATTCAAACTCATTCTATGAGGCCACCATCACTCTAATACTAAAACCAGACAAAAATACCACAAAAAAACAGAAAACTGCAAGCCAATATCACTGATGAACATAGATGCAAAAATCCTTAACAAAATTATAGCAAACAGAATCCAACAAATATAAAAAGATCATTTATCGTTACCAAGTGGGCTTTATCCTAGGGATGCAAGGAATCTTCAATATTTGCAAATCAATTATTGTGATACACCACATTAGCAAATTGAAAGATAAAAACCATGTGATTATCTCCATAGATGAAGAGAAAAGCCTTTAACACAGCTCAACATCCATTTATGATGAAAAACTTCAGAGAGCAGGCATAGAAGGCATATAACCCAACATAATAAGAGCTATATATGACAAACCCACAGCAAACATTATCCTCAATGGTGAAAAATTGAAAGCATTTCCCCTAAAGTCAGGACAAGACAAGGGTGCCCACTTTCACTGCTACTTTTCAACATAGAATTGGAAGCTTTAGCAATGCAATAAGAGAAGAAAAATAAATAAAAGGAATCCAGATTGGAAAAGAAGTGAAACTCTCACTGTTTGCAGATGACATGATCCTCTACATAGAAAACCTTTAAGTCTTTAAGACTCCACCAGAAAATTGCCAGAGCTAATCAATGAATATAGTAAAGTTGCATGATATAAAATCAACACACAGAAATCCCTTGCATTCCTATACACTAATAATGAGAAAAGAAAAGAGAAATTAAGGAAACAATTCCATTTACCACTGCAATGAAAATAATAAAGTACTTAAGAATAAATATACCTAAAGAAACAAACGACCTATATATAGAAAACTATAAAAAGCTAATGAAATAAATGAAAGAGAACACAAATAGATGGAGAAATATGCCATGTTCATGGATCAGAAGAATCAATATAGTGAAAACGAGGGTACGAGCCAAAGCAATCAATAGATTCAATGCAATCCCTATCAAGCTACCAACACAATTTTTCACAGAACTAGAACAAATAACTTCACAGTTTTTATGGAAATACAAAAAAAACCTTGAATAGCCAAAGCAATCTTGAGAAAGATGAATGAAACTGGAGGAATCAACCTGTCTGACTTCAGGCTCTACTACAAAGCCACAGTCATCAAGACAGTATGGTACTGGCACAAAGACAGAAATATAGATCAATGGAACAAAATAGAAAGCCCAGAGAAAAATCCACGCACCTATGGACACCTTATCTTTGACAAAGGAGGCAAGAATATACAATGGATTAAAGACAATCTCTTTAACCAGTGGTGCTGGGAAAACTGGTCAACCACTTGTAAAAGAATGAAGCTACAACACTTTCTAGCACTGTACACAAAAATAATTTCAAGATGGATTAAAGATCTACATGTAAAACCATGTAAGGCCAAAGAACTAAACAGATATTTCTGCAAAGAAGACATACAGATGGCTAACAAACACATTAAAAATTGCTCAACATCACTCATTATCATAGAAATGCAAATCAAAACCACAATGAGGTACTATCTCATGCTGGTCAGAATGGTTGCTATCAAAAAGCCTAGAAACCATAAATGCTGGAGAAGGTGTGGAGAAAAAGGAACCCTTTCACACTGTTGGTGGGAATGCAAACTAGTACAATCACTATGGAGAACAGTGTGGACATTCCATAAAGAACTGGAAATAGAACTGCCCTATGACTCAGCAATCCCACTTCTGGGCATACACACTGAGAAATCCAGAATTGGAGACACGTGTACCCCAGTGTTCACTGCAGCACTGTTTACCATAGCCAGGACATGGAATCAACCTAGATGTCCATTGGCAGATAAATAGATAAGAAAGCTGTGGTTTATATACACAATGGAATATTACTCAGCCATTAAAATTAATGCATTTGAATCAGTTCTAATGAGGTGGATGAAATTGGAGCCTATTATACAGAGTGAAGTAAGTCAGCAAAAAAAAAAAAAAAAAAAACGAACAAACAAACAAAAAAAAAAAAACACCAATACAGTATATTATGCATATATATGGAATTTAGAAAGATGGTAATGATGACCCTATATGCTAGCTAGCAAAAGAGACACAGATGTAAAGAACAGATTTTGGACTCTGTGGGAGTAGGTGAGGGTGGGATGATTTGAGAGAATAGCATTGAAACATGTATATTATCATGTATGAAAAAGATTGCCAGTCCAGATTCAATGCATGAGACATGGTGCTCAGGATGGTGCACTGTAATGACCCTGAGGGATGTGATGGGGAGGGAGGTGGGAGGGGGTTTCATGATGGGGAACACATGTACACCCATGGCTGATTCATGTGAATGTATGGCAAAAACCATCACAATATTGTAAAGTATTTTAGCTCAGTTCAGTCGCTCAGTCGTGTCCGACTCTTTGCAACCTCATGAATCGCAGCACACCAGGCCTCCCTGTCCATCACCAACTCCCAAAGTTCACTCAGATTCATGTCCATCGAATCGGTGATGCCATCCAGCCATCTCATCCTCTGTTGTCCCCTTCTCCTCCTGCCCCCAATCCCTCCCAGCATCAGACTCTTTTCCAATGAGTCAACCCTTCACATGAGGTGGCCAAAGTACTGGAGTTTCAGCTTTAGCATCATTCCTTCCAAAGGAATCCCAGGGCTGATCTCCTTCAGAATGGACTGGTTGGATCTCCTTGCAGTCCAAGGGACTCTCAAGAATCTTCCCCAGCACCACAGTTAAAAAGCATAAATTCTTTGACGCTCAGCCTTCTTTACAGTCCAACTCTCACATCCATACATGATCACAGGAAAAACCATAGCCTTGACTAGACGGACCTTAGTCGGCAAAGTAATGTCTCTGCTTTTGAATATACTATCTAGGTTGGTCATAACTTTCCTTCCAAGGAGTAAGTGTCTTTTAATTTCATGGCTGCAGTCACCATGTGCAGTGATTTTGGAGCCCATAAAAATACAGTCTGACACTCTTTCCACTGTTTCCCCATCAATTTCCCATGAAGTGATGGGACCGGATTCCATGATCTTAGTTTTCTGAATGTTGAGCTTTAAGCCAACTTTTTCACTCTCCTCTTTCACTTTCATCAAGAAGCTTTGTGGCTCCTCTTCACTTTCTGCCATAAGGGTGGTGTCATCTGCATATCTGAGGTTATTGATATAAGAGTATTAATATATTTAGTGCCTAGAAGATAATTTATACATTTAAGGAAAAGAACCAGTGAATTTCTGGCTTGCTAGACTGGCAGGGGACGGGGGTAGTATTCTAAGTTTGCTCCCTAAAATAAATACTCTGCTATGTTTAGAAACTTATCTGGCTAAAAATTACTTCTTGTTTATAATAAAAGGCATTTTATTAAAAATTGTATCCCTGTCTTTACAATTAGACAAAATTATTTTCCTCTAACTAAATTTTCCAAATATTTCTACCTATCACCAATTAAAGTGTTTGTTTATGCAATAGCTGCTTTTAAGCAGGGAGACAAACATCATTAAAAGATAAAGATATATTGCATTTTGGAGTTAGAATAATGAGATATTAAGGCATTTAGAAAGAGAGCAAGGACAGATATTGTAGATGTTGTGATCATTTCCCCATCAATCATTGAATATTGATCTTGTCATGCATACTGACTTTTATTCAGTTATTTTACCTCTTTGATGAAGCCCTTGTGCTTTGGGAGAAGACAACTCTATCTCTAAACTCTAGGATAGCTCATGTGAATTAGGCCTAAGATAATTTACATAACACCATTTATTGCCGGGTGGTTCAGTAGTAAAGTACCCACCTACCAATGCAGGGGATGTAGGTTCAATCCCTGGGTCAGGAAGATCCTCTGGAGAAGGAAATGGCAACCTACTCCAATATTGTTGCCTGGAAAATCCCATGGACAGAGAAACCTGGCAGGCTTCAGTCCATGGGGGTCACAAAGAGTAGGACACGACTTAGAAACTAAAAAAACAACAAATTTATTGCCAGCATTTATTTTTAAGGGTAAGTTATTTTTACAAGTAAGAATATGCCCAATTCAGTGCAATAAGTAGGTAAGCATACTATATGTATTATAATCTAAGCAATTAGGACACATTTAAGAGAGAAAAGGGGATGCTGGTAATAACTATTCCAAAATATGAGGCATAAACTGGAACTGCTCCAAACTAGAATATGAGAATATATACGTATCCCCATATGAGAATACAACTAGTTAGATGGAAAAAGAAGTTTGCTTGGAATTTCTTAGAAAAGAGTCCCTTGGATCTGCAGAAAAAATTGTGAGGGTCAATATGCCTCTGTGTTACTTCCTGCTTGAACATTCTGTGATTTCTATGTGGTTGTCTTAGCTATTATAAAGATAAAAGGAAAAAAAAAAATAGATCCGTCCAAAATTACCTTGCTTAAATTAACCAGTTAAATGATTTAAAATTTCTTAACAACTAAATAACAGTTCATTAACTTTTGTTAGTCCAAAATTTTAGTAGATAAGCACCCTAGTATTTTGAAAACTTTCCTTTACAATAGAAAATAAAAGATGTAAAGATGGTATGTTTGACTTTTTCCAGTTCAAAACAAACAAAACAAAAACAAAACTGTTTTATCCATACAATATTAGTCACGGGTGTGACCATGCCTCTAAATAATTTTCCGTTAGAGATAATCATATAGCCATGTCACTAACCTGAGTAATTACAAGAATCCCTGAAGGAACCTAGTTTAAATTTCAAGTTTCATCTGACTTATAACCAACAAATATGGAAAACAGGTAGAAAGAGCATGAAGTCGTTAAGAAAAAAGAGTGACACTGTCCTTTTTTCCCCATTATTAACTATCTTCCTCTTCAGTAAGTGAATTGAGCTCAGTAATTCTGGAAACAAACAAACAAACTATTCCTACAGGGCATACAATATCCAATAACTTCCTCCTTCATGTTTAATGATCTTGTATGTAAGGAACCAATCTAATTTGTGAAAACAAATTACTTTTTGGAGATATGTTATTTCAACCCAAACTGAATATATTATTCATTTTTTTTTATGAGCACTTACTCTTTTTTATTGTTTTGAAGTATAGTTGGTTTACAATATTAGTCTCTGTTGTACAACTGGTAATTCAAAATTTCTATAGATTATATTACATTTAAAGTTATAAAATATTTTAAAGTAGCAATAAAGACTATATAAGATACAATTCATTATTTTTGTAACTGTTTCATGGTTCCGTTGGGAGGTGAGGCTTAAATCTCATACAAGATGTTACCTTGATTAAGTTGCTTTTGAAATCAAATGTAACATAATTTTAACATAAAATATCACTCAAGGGAAACATTTCATTTGCAAAGACAATTAATGAAATCCAAGGCAAAATATCTTAGTAAGAGTAATACAGAACACATAAATTCTGATCAGCTTTAAAATTGCCACCAGAGAGTTCGATAGTGGAGTTTTTTTTTCCTAATAAACTAGGAAATCATACGAGTTTTCAAGACCAGGAAAATACTTCAGAAAGACATTAAAATTATGCCAGGACATAAAAATATACATGATAATATATAAAACTTAAAAAATTAAGCATATCAGGAGATACACTAGATTATAACAACTTATTGGCCTTATTCCTTGACTTGGTTCTAGTAATACTAGGAGATTACTATGCAAACTGACAGTTGCCTTATAATATTTCCCCATTCAACCATAAAAAGCACTTTAATCAGCTTGAATTTGCTCAACTAATCAAGTAACAGTATTCACGATCTGACTCCAAATCAGCCATATCTCTTACTGTTTCTCTTAACACACTTAACTAAGCTAAATGGAAAAAACTTTCTATTCCTAGCATACTTTCCAATGTTTTCTAAAGTCTGTGTTTTTATTCACATTAGTCCTTCTGCTTCATATGTTGTTTCACCCTCTCTCTCTCTCTCTCTCTCTCTCTCTCTCTCTCTCTCTCTCTCTCTCTCTCTCAGGTATATTTAAGTCCTACCTATTAAAAAATCATTTCTTCCAGGATGAACTCTTCTCTTTATCCTCTTATACAAGAACAGTTATTTCATAAATTGAACCTTTCATATGATCTTTTATAAACCATCAATGTATATCTATACTATTTCACTGGAAGCTTGATAAAATCAAAAGAACAGTCTTCTCATTTGTTCAAGATTGGCAATAACAAGCTACGTGACCACAGAGAAGTAACTTAACTTCTCTGAGTCTATAAAATGAGAATAGTAAAACAGGTGGTCTCTGGGGCCCCTCCTATATCTTTAGTGATATGAATATATTAGACCTTTAGCAGCTTAAGAATTATATTTGTGACTTCAAAACAAATCCAGTGTTTTGTATATATTAAGCATAGTAAGAATTTGATAACTAAAGAAATTAATACATAAAATAGAGTTATTAATATTTATTTTGGTCAGTATTATGATGACACAAGGATGAATTAGCTAATTTAGCTGAAAGTTTTCTCAATTAAAAGATTCATGCAACTGTTGAGCAAATTCAATATCTTAATTTAATTCTTAAATGAGATCGGCAGTTACAAATAGCATCAAACCATAGGATCTTAAAAGTTTTTAAACAAATGTACAAAAACTTGTTTATCTATGAACTAGAAACTAGAATTATAATGATTAATGTAAAGTATTCCCTTCCTGTGTTTTTTATTTTTTGGATATATATATATAAAGTATCTCTGAGAGTGTAGTTCAGTGTTACTAAATCCACTTATACCACTGTGCAAACATTAACATTAGCTATCTTGAGAACTTTTTCATCATTTCAAACTAAAATTCTTTATTCATTAAACAATAACTTTCCATTTTCCCTTCCCCCCAGTTACTGGTAACCAACATAATACCTTCTATCCCTATGAAGTTGACTTCTCTTGGAAGTCACATAAAACAAGTAATGTATTTATCCTTTTGTATCTACTTTATTTTACTGAAGATAATGACTGCAAGTGAAAAAGGCGAGTGAAAATTCAACATTCAGAAAACTAAGATAATGATATTCGGTCCCATCAGTTTAGCTCAGTCGCTAAGTCCTGTGAGACTCTGCAACACCATGAATCGCAGCACGCCAGGCCTCCCTGTCCATCACCAACTCCCGGAGTTCACACAGACTCACGTCCATCGAGTCAGTGATGCCATCCAGCCATCTCATCCTCTGTCTTCCCCTTCTCCTCCTGCCCCAAATCCCTCCCAGCATCAGCGTCTTTTCGAGTGAATCAGCTCTTCTTGTGAGGTGGCCAAAGTATTGGAGTTTCAGCTTCAGCATCAGTTCTTCCAATGACTCTCCTTTAGGATGGACTGGTTGGATCTCCTTGCAATCCCAGAGACTCTCAAGAGTCTTCTCCAACACCACAGTTCAAAAGTTTCAATTCTTCAGTGCTGAGCTTTCTTCACAGTCTAGCTCTCACATCCATACATGACTACTGGAAAAACCATAGCCTTGACTAGATGGACCTTTGTTGGCAAAGTAATGTCTCTGCTTCTTAATATACTATCTAGGCCGGTCATAACTTTCCTTCCAAGGAGTAAATTCATGATGGCAGTCAACATCTGCAGTGATTTTGGAGCCCCTCCCCCAAAATAAAGTCTGACGCTGTTTCCACTGTTTCTCCTTCTGTATCCCATGAAGTGATGGGGCCAGATGCCATGATCTTTATTTTCTGAATGTTGAGCTTTAGGCCAACTTTTTCACTCTCCTCTTTCACTTTCATCAAGAGGCTTTTTAGTTCCTCTTCACTTTCTGCCATAAGGGTGGTGTTATCTGCATATATGAGGTTATTGATATTTCTCCTGACAATCTTGATTCCATCTGTGCTTCTTCCAGTCCAGCGTTTCTCATGATGTACTCTGCATATAAGTTAAATAAGCTGGGTGACAGTATATAGCCTTGATGTACTCCTTTTCCTATTTGGAACCAGTCTGTTGTTCCATGTCCAGTTCTAATTGTTGCCTCCTGACCTGCATACAAATTTCTCAAGAGGCAGGTCAGGTGGTCTGGTATTCCCATCTCTTTCAGAATTTTCCACAGTTGATTGTGATCCAAACAGTCAAATGCTTTGGCATAGCCAATAAAGCAGAAATAAATGTTTTCCTGGAACTCTCTTGCTTTTTCAATGATCCAGCGGATGTTGGCAATTTGATCTCTGGTTCCTCTGCCTTTTCTAAAACCAGCTTGAACATCAGGAAGTTCACGGTTCACGTACTGATGAAGCCTGGCTTGGAAAATGTTGAGCATTACTTTCCTAGGGTGTGAGATGAGTGCAATTGTGCAGTAGTTTCAGTATTATTTGGCATTGCCTTTCTTCGGGATTGGAATGAAAACTGACCTTTTCCAGTCCTGTGGCCACTGCTGAGTTTTCCAAATTTGCTGGCATATTGAGTGCAGCACTTTCACAGCATCATCTTTCAGGATTTGAATTAGCTCAACTGGAATTCCATCACCTTCACTAGCTTTGTGCCACTGTGTAATTCTGCCTCATTTCAATATCGATTGAGCAAGTATTATATGAAGTATACAGTGCCAGAAAATAGAGCTATAATGCTGTACAAGCTAAACAACATCCTTGATCTCATGGACATTAAAATGCAGAGTAGAGAGACATTTACCAAATACTCAAATGTGAAACTTCAACTTTGATTAGTGATATAAAAGAGTAGTACAGCATGCTCCAAGAATAGAAGAATTTGACCTGGTCCAAGAGGTAACTGATTCCATGAGGAGTCTCAAGCTGAAATATGAAAGATGAACAAAATAACTAGGTGAAGAAGAAAGGGAAGAACGTTTCAAAAGGAGGAAATAACATGTGCAAGAGCTTTATTATGGGAAGTAATATGGCACCATAGAAGACTTCAAAGACCGATTCCAGCAACTTGCAGAAATATAGGAGTGAGGGGGGAAATAGGATGAGACAGTTGTAATAATCATCAGGGTCCAGATCAAGCCAGGCCTCATAGCATTTATTTAAACTTTTGATTTTGATTTTTAGAGCCATGGGAATCTATCGACGTGTTAAACATGAGTTTACACGCTAAAATTTACATTTTTAAATGATTATTCTGGCAGTTGAGTGTAAAAGTACTTATTTTGGTCTTGCTAAGATGGTAGTTTAGCACAAAATGCTACATATCTATCAGTCAAATTCCATTATCCACTAAGTTTGACCCTGGAGGAATTTCACAGATGAATATCCTAGAATATAGGAAGTATAAGGAAAAGTGAAAAAAATTCTGGAGACACAAAAAGCTATTTTGAACTGGAGAGACAGTGCTGAAGATTGTGAAAAGCAATAAATTTAATCTCAAGGATACATACAGGAATTTTCAATCAACAATTAAAGAATATATATTCTTCTCAAGCACATATTGGGCATTTTCAAAAATGGAACATGTACTAAGCAACAAAATATATTAATTTTCAATTAATTTTCAATGCTTCATAACAAATCATTGTTGATTTAGCTATATTTTCATCTGGTGACTTAAGTAGGAAAGAAGTCACTTAGAAACTCCTTTTGAAAATTGGCATGTTCATTTTCTTACTACTACTAAGTCACTTCAGTTGTGTCCGACTCTGTGTGACCCCATAGACAGCAGCCCACCAGGCTCCCCCATCCCTGGAATTCTCCAAGCAAGAACACTGGAGTGGGTTGGTATGGCTGTACAAATCATGATAACTTTCATCTTCAAAGCCAAAAAGAAAAGAGATTTTCTGTAGGTTCAAGTCACTAACCTCTAGATCTTCTTGTAAGGGCTCCACTTATTAGGTCAGCCCCACCCAGGATAATCTTCCTTTGATTAACTAAAAGTCAAGTAATTAGGGACTTTAATTACATACTCAAAATTTCTTCATCTTTACCTTATAAGGCTTATATGGCTCTTCCCTGGTGACTCAGACAGTAAAAGCCTCTGCCTACAATGCAGGAGACCCAGGTTCTACCACTGGGTCAGGAAGACCCCTGAAGAAGGAAATGGCAACCCACTCCAGTACACTTGCCTGGAAAATCCAATGGACAGAGGAGTCTGATAGGCTACCGTCCATGGGGTCACAAAAAGTCAGACACCGACTGAGTGACTTCACTTTTACTTTCACTTTTGCCTTATAAAATAAATGAATCAGGTAGCAATAACCCATCGCCTTGGCCATAGGCTGTTGGTTTGAAGTTACAGGTACCATCTACATTTAAATGGAATTGATCATAAGAGAGCATGACTCACTGCAGTTAGCAAAGATGTGTCTGTAAGATACAATTGAAACAAAAACTTGTAAGAATAGATAATATGCAGACTATATTTTGATTCCTAACAGAAACTAGGTAGAAGTTAGTAATGGTAAGACATTAAATATCTATTATAAATATAAAACATTTAAGTCTAATTCATAGGGCAAAAGAAAATACTTAAAACTAAATGATAATGAAGCATTATATATCAAAGTGATGGAATTGAGAAAGTTTAAATCAGACACAATAAAAAGATTGCCACTATCACTGATTTTATTCTATTACATTATAATGGAGATATAACCAGCAAAACTGAAAAAGAAAAATAAAGTCATAATGATTAAAAAGGAGGTAAATTGCCATTATTTGCAGATGAAATACTTACCTATATAGAAAGCCCAAAGTAAGCTACAGACAAAATATTAAAATGAATAGAAGGGCAGCACTAGGCAGCTAGAAATCAATATTCAAAAGTCAAATGGCATTTTATAAACTACAAATAACTAAGATCATTAAAAATTGTAACAGCATCAAAAATGATGATTCCCTAAATATGTATCTATTAAAGATATTGATAATCTCTATAGGGAAAATAATAAAATTACATTGATATATTAAGGAAGACTTACATAGAAAGAGAGATATACCTGTTCAGGATAGAAGGTGATATAATAATAGCACTTTTCCTTAATCTACAGATTTAGTGCAATTCCATCAAAATTTCAACAGTGTTTCATGCAGGTTGATAAGCTAGTCATAGAATTTTGTGGAAAATTATTCTAATATTAGCTAAGATACTTCTGAGAAAAACAGATTTGCTCTACCACTACTTGGAATTATTATGAATAGAACAGGGAAAGGGATCCAATGTTTTTCAAAGTGAAGGGTTTGACACATTATCCCACTTTCACCATAATGATATATGTCTGTGGCAGATAATCTGATGAGAAAAAATCCAGTAGAAAGAATCCATACATTTTCACATCATTTGTGGATCTAAATGTAGAGACTGATGGCTACAGTGTTTTTCTGGTTGTTGATCTTGTATCAATAAAGAACTCTTTTCATATGACCTAGATTCCTTATGTCTTTTTATACATATATATATATATATACACACACATAGATATATGGCATATGTATCATAAGTGTATCTATAGCATATATATGGTATATAATTATATACTATATAATATATACTATAATTATGTAATATTGTATACTTATAAAATTTTACATAATTGTATTCATACATACACATATATGCACATGCATATATACATGATATACATGTATGTTATTCACTCAGTCATGTCCAACTGTTTGCAACCCAATGGACTCACCAGGAGGAGTTCACCAGGCTCCTCTGGCCATGGGATTCTCCAGGCGAGAATACTGTAATGGGTTTCCATGTCCTTCTCCAGGGAATCTTCCCAACTCAGGGATCAAACCCAGGTCTCCTGCATTGCACGTGGATGCTTTACCATCTTAGCTACTAGGGAAGCCCATAATATAGATATGTTATATATATAATTGTATATTTTAATATATAATATATACACATGCAGATATACATAATATATATTAAATATAATGCAATTATTAAATTATTTTATGATTATACAATAATATAATTATATTATATAAGATATAACTATACACCATATAATGCTATAGATATATTTATACTATAGTTGCTATATATAGGTTTTATATATATATATGTATATATGGATATAAAAAAAGGCATTTAGGTCACATAAAAAGAGTTCTTAATTGACATAACCAGATCAACAACCAGAAAAACACTGCAACCATCAGTTCCTACATTTATACCCACAGATGATATGAAAGCTTATGGACTCTTTCTACTGGGTTGTCAGGTTATCTGCCACAAACAAGGGGTGCCTAACAATGAATTTCCTTTATTTTTATACAAAAGTTAGGCAGTCACCCTCTGTTCTCCCTCCTTCCCCCCCCAAAAACAGTGAAAAACCCCTTTGCTTGCATAAGATTAAATGGAAAGTATCCAGGGTTCTTACCCTCACCTTCTGGAATATAAATGTACATTTCCAAGTGCTAAATAAACCCCAGTTATCTATTTTAAAACAGAAATATTGCCAAGTTCTGGGCTTCAACCCTTTGTCATGTAAATACCAAGGGAGACAGAGCTCTAGACTTCCTGGAACTTTGGGACTTATCCTAGGGGTCTAGTCAGGACTGTAACTATTAGACTCTCTCTGGAAGAGATAGAGACATTTTATTGTTTCTTTGGATCAAAGCAATTAACAGGGACAAATAGCTCCAATCTTATTCTTGTGTATGTGAAAAGTAAAATGTTCCTAGGAGAAATTAAGACAAATATTTTCTATCTTTATATTTGTATATCTCAGGAGGTTAGGGCTTTTTAACAGGAGAACTGAGAACTCTAGAAAGCTTCATTTCCTCACATCCACACATATACAAAAATTTGCTATGTCAAATATAGCATAGTAGATAAATAGAGAAAGACTATTCAATGAAAACAGGTGGAAAAATGTTTATTCATAGGGAAAAACTGAATTTGGACCATCACACCATTCAAAATTAAATTTATGTAAGAAATTAAAAACCTTGCATATAAAAATAAAATGGTATAATGTTTAATGGGAAATATAGGTGAATATATTCCTGACTTCAGGGTAGAGAGGGACTTCTAAAGACAAAAAAAGAATCTTAAGACATGATAAATTTGACTATATTAAAAGCAAAACTTCTCTCCACTTAGCAAAGCTTTCAGGAGAGTAAAAACACAACACACACACACACACACACACACACACACACACAAAAGAAAAGCAAAAAATCACAAGCCATAGACTGGGAGAAAAAAAAAATGTATTACAGCACATATAAACAAGAAAGAACAGTAACTGAAAAACATGAATGTCATGTAAATCAATAAGACACAATATAGTCATAGAAAAATCAGTGAAAAAAGAGGTATTTCAAGTGAAGAAAACATTTACAACCTATAGAAAGGGATCCTCTATTCCACTGACAATCAGGAAAATACACATAAAACTACAATGAGAAAACCCTATACTTATTCAACTGGCAAAAATATAATAAAATAAAACAAAAAGTTTTCAATAAAAATAAATCAGGACAATGCCAAGATTTAGAGATAGAGTGAATCAATAGGCTATATATTTCTGGTGGGAGAACATTTTCTTGATAGAACCTTTTTGGAAAATAATTTTCATTATATTAGTTACATGTACAAAACATATATTTGTAAATGTATAACATAAGACATATAAAAACAGAAATATCAACAACAGTAAACAAAGCTGGAGCAACTTGAATGACAACATATGGGGAGAAAGTAAACAGGGATTATTCATTCAGTTCAGTCGCTCAGTCGTGTCTGACTCTGCAAACCCATGGAGTGCACCACGCCAGGCTTTCCTGTCCATCACCAACACAGAAAACTTGCTCAAACTCATGTCCATCGACTTGGTGATGCCATCCAACCATCTCATCCGCTATCATCCCCTTCTCCTCCTGCTTTCAATATTTTCCAGCATCCGGGTCTTTTCCAAGGAGTGAGTTTTTCACATCAGGTGGCCAAAGTATTGGAGTTTCAGCTTCAGCATCAGCGCTTATAATGAACATTCAGGACTATTTCCTTTAGGATTGATTGGATTGATCTCCTTGCAGTCCAAGGGAATACTGAAGCATCTCCTCAAACACCAAAGTTCAAAGGAATCAATTATTTGGTGCTCATCTTTCTTTATAGTCCAATTCTCACATCCATACATAACTACTGCAAAAACCATAGTTTTGACTAGACAGACATTTGTTGGCAAAGTAGTGTCTCTGTTTTTTAATATGCTATCTAGGTTGGTCATAGTTTTTCTTCCAAGGAACAAGCGTCTTTTAATTTCATGGCTGCAGTCATTATCTGAAGTGATTTTGTAGCCCCCTCCCCAAAATAAAGCCTGTCGCTGTTTCCATTGTTTCCCCATCTATTTGCCATGAAGTTATGGGACTGGATGCCATGATATTAGTTTTTTGAATGTTGAGTTTTAAGCCAAGGTTTTCGTTCTCCTCTTTTGCTTTCATCAAGAGGCTCTTTAGTTCTTTGCTTTCTGCCATAAGGGCAGTGTCATCTGAGTATCTGAGGTTATTATTTCTCTTGGCAATCTTGATTGCAGCCTGTGCTTCAACCAGCCCAGCATTTTGCATGAGGTACTCTGCATAAAAGTTAAATAAACAGGATGACAATATACAACCTTGATGTACTCCTTTCCCAATTTGGAACCAGTCTGTTGTTCCATGTTTGGTTCTAACTGTTGCTTCTTGACCGCCATACAGATTTCTCAGGAGGCAGGTCAGGTAGTCTGGTATTCCCATCTCTTTAAGAATTTTCCAGTTTGTTGGGATCCACATAGTCAAAGGCTTTGGTGTTATAAATAAGGCAGAAATAGATGTTTTTCTGGAACTCTCCTGATTTTTTCAATGATCCACTGGGTGTTGGCAGTTCGATCTCTGATTCCTCTGCCTTTTCTAAACACAGCTTGAACATCTGGAAGTTCATAGTTGACATATTGTTGAAGCCTGGCCTGGAGAATTTTGAGCATTACTTTGCTAGCCTGTGAGATGAGTGCAATTGTGTGATTGTTTGAACATTCTTTGGAATTTCCTTTATTTGGAATTGGAATGAAAACTGATCTTTTCCAGTCCTGTAGTCACAGCTGAGTTTTCCAAATTGGCAGACATATTGAGTGCAGCATTTTAACAGCATCATCTTTTTGGGTTTTAAATAGCTCAACTGGAATTCCATCACCACCACCAGCTTTATTCATGGTGATGCTTCCTAAGGCCCACTTGGCTTCACATCCCAGGATGTCTGGCTCTAGGTGAGTGATCACATAATTGTGGTTTTCTGTGTCATGAAGATCTTTTTTTGTATAGTTCTTCTGTCTTCTTGTCATCTCTTCTTAATATCTTCAGCTTTTGTTAGGTCCATACCATTTCTTTTCGTTATTGTGTCCATCTTTTCATTAAGTGTTCCCTTGGTTTCTCTTATTTTCTTCAAGATATCTCTAGTCTTTCCTAGTCTATTGTTTTCCTCTATTTCTTTGCATTGATCACTGAGGAAGGTTTTCTTATCTCTCCTTGCTATTCTGGGAGCTCTGTACTCAGGTGGGTATATCTTTCCTTTTTCCATTGCCTTTAGCTTCTCTTCTTTTCTCAGCTGTATTTGTAAGGCCTCCTCAGACAACCATTTTGCCTTTTTGCATTTATTTTTCTTGGGGATGGTTTTGATCTGTCTCTTGTACAATGTCATGATCCTCCTTCCATATTTCTTCAGGTACTCTGTGTATCAGATCTAAACCCTTGAATCTGTATAATCACAAGGGATTTGATTTGGGTCATGCCTGAATGGTCTAGTGGTTTTCCCTACTTTCTTAAATTTAAGTCTGTATTTGTCAATAAAGAGTTCATAATCTGACCCACAATTTAGCTCCCAGTCTTGTTTTTGCTGACTGTATAGAGTTTCTCCATCTTTGGCTGCAAATAATATAATCAGTCTGATTTCAGTATTGACCATCTGGTGATGTCCATGTGTATTGTTCTCTTGTGTTGTTATTCATAAGATGAATAGTCTTATAAGATGGATTATTTATAAGATGCAGTATTTTTCAGCAGTCAAAAAGTATAAACTGCAGTTACTAGGGAGTGCAACTGAAGAGCATTGTCAATGTTTCCCAGATGGAACTACACCAAACAAGCACTCTGTATGAAAATTCAGTCTTGTTGTTAATGAATAACTGAGGAATGTTAAAAGGAAGAGGTTAACAAAGCAAAAGAAAAAATAAAGTAGGAAACAGAGAAAGTATAATAGTTTGGTCTTTAAAGAGCATAGTGAAAACATGAAATCAAGAAAAGCAAAGATTAAACACGATCATGTGACTTGAGAAAAAGGATAAAACTACAAAAATATAGGAATGACACATGAAAGATAATGTTAACATATTAGCAAGTTTTAATGAAATAAACCAAAGGCCCTAAATATGTAGAAACCTGAATGTTTAATAACTATTGAGAACAAAAGAATGATCACCATCTCCAACTTCCCAAATATTTCCTAACTTAGATTATTTAAAGTGTAAGATGTGTTATATCTCCAATGAAAATATTATACCACTCAAAGTATTATGAAACATATGAAACAATGTAAAATTTAGTAGCACAATCTTGATATTCAAACTTCTCAAATAAAATCCAAATAAAAAGAAAGTAAGAAAAGAAAACCAAGGATCAATCTTCATTACAAATATGTATCATGTAAAAACCTAAATAAGATATTATCAACTTAAATCCATCATTAACTCAAAGTAGAATCACAACCATAATGGCTGAGTTACAAAGTTATATGATTTGCACAGAACATGCAGAATCAGTTACTCCTGCCTGCTGCCTTCCAGCTCCTTATGTTAAGCTTAGATCAGTAGTCAGATTTCCTTCTCATTTATTTTTAATTGTCTCTCATGGGCTCCCATCGTATTTCATGTCCTCTGTTCTCATACCACTCACCTATATGTGTTTTAATGACTCTCAGTTTCAAAGAAAAATAACTGGGGTCCTAATTCATTTTCTTTCAGAGGACCCATTGTAAATATCAGTTACAGACAGACACGTGTGGGAAGCAATCATCCCCGCCTCACAGTTGCCAAAAGCAAAATGCACAAGGAAATTTGGAATAGAGGCTACACATATCATCACATATTACCAAGCCAAAATACTGTTACATGTAAAATGATCTTGTAATACTTTTACAAACAGAAAAATAAATGATGAATGTATAAAGCAACATTAAATTTTATATGTTGATTTTCCAAACCCTCAATTTTTTATTTATAAAATTTTAATTTAATCACTCTGAAGTAAAATTACTACTTATCAGAATTTTTCTCATGGAAATTTTAAAATCTATCAATTCCAATCCTCTCCCTAGATTGCATTACATGTCTCATCATCTATTTCTTAACATTTATTGTATGGTATAGGAATTATAAGTAGCTTCCTTCAGAGTTTAACCTTTGCATTCCAAAAAGAGAGCTCTTATAAAAGAAAAATCTTAACTTTCAAGACCTTTTTTTCCCCCTTGTACTATAAGAGTCTCTTTTTGGAACTCAAGGCTACAAATTTGACTCTGTAATCTCTGAGGTCTTCTGTGATCTCAGACACTATTCTCCAGCAAAGCAGATAGTATACAGGTGGCAAAAAATGCCTCTTGGGTATAGGAAGCATAATACTGCAATTATACTATTGATGGAGTATTTTTTCTAATTTAGTTTTATATTTCTTGATTTCAGACTCAAGAACATTGTAACAGATTGATCCCTTGGAGACAATGTTCCCTTTCTTTCTCTCATTTCATATTTCTGCCTATTCCCTTCTCCCAGATAATGCTAAATCTTGCTTTACTATATGAATGACAAAATTAATGTGATTTAAACTGCAATGCTTAGTGGTAACTGAGAATATTTCCTTTGCTTTTAAATGCTCATGTTTAAGGAAATTATATTTGTATTATGTATAGCTTCAATTTATTGACAGTTTAACTCTGAAATCAGTGTTGTTCTCTTCTCTATCTATACACACTTTCCAGGTCATTTCACTCACTCTCATGGTTTTAAATGGTGTTTATGACTCAGAAATGCATAACTGCAGCTCTGACCTTCTGGATGCCTATTTGATATCTCCTGTTAGATGTCTAAAAGGCCTCTCATATTTAACACTACTGCCTAAGTCTTCTAGGTATCAAAGTCTGAAGTAAAAATCAGTATGATGGCATCATTTGGGAGGACAAATCCAGTTTAGTAAATGCAAGGAGTAAAAGGTTAATGAAATGCAGTTTAGATTCATCAATTATGTTCACTCAATACACAGACATCTCAAGGTTTGCAAGATCATAACTCAGAGCAATCCACAGTGGAAATAAAGACAGAGATTTACCTGCCAAGTCCTTTTTGTAGGGGGCATGAACATGTGCTTATGCATAACTGCATTCAAGAAAGGATTTGTTGACCATCTGCAGACTCCAGCTATCACCTCCTTCAGAGAGCCATCTAATCCAAGAGCACACATTTCGTGGGGCAGCTCACAACCAAAAGTGGATTACATAGGTAGAAAAGTTAGGCCTTATTGGTCTACTTCAGGACATTTCTAATGGGCTTTACATGCCCAACCATAGGGTTAGTCAGTTTTGTTGAATGTTTCTCACAGTTGCAATTCTCCCTCTATCTCATCTTATTTCTGTATCCTTCCATACAAGTGGTAACCTGCAATAAATATACAACATGCTAATGTAAGTATTTCTATGTTCCAACAGAGGTTTGAAATTTGATCTCTGGTTCCTCTGCTTTGTCTAAATCCAGGTTGTAAATCCAGGAAGTTCTCAATTCTTCTAGCTTGAAGGATTTTGAGCATAACCTTGCTAGCATATGAAATGAGCATACTTATATGGTAGTTTGAACATTATTTGACATTGGTATTCTTTGGGATTGGAATGAAAACTGATCTTTTTCAGTCCTGTGGCCACTGCTGTTTTCTAAATTTGCTGACCTGTTGACTGTCACACTTTAACAGCATAATCTCTTAGAATTTAACATAGCTCAGATGGGACTCCATCATCTCCACTAGCTTTTTTTCTTGTAGTAATTCTTCCTAAAGCCCACTTAAATTCACACTCCAGGATGTCTGGCTCTAGGGGAATTATCACACCATCCTAGTTACCCAGGTCAGTAAGATTTTTTTTTTTAAAGTTCTTCTGTGTATTCTTGCCACCTCTTTTTAATCTTTTCTGCTTCTGTTAGGTCCTTACTGTTTCTGTCCTTTATTGTGCCCATCTTTACATGAAATGTTCCCTTAATATCTCCAGTTTTTTTAATATAAATTTATTTATTTTAATTGCACGATACTGGATGCTTGAGGCTGGTACACTGAGACGATCGTTTTCTTGAAGAAGTCTTTAGTCTCTAGAATTACATTGTTTTCCTCTCATTATTTTCATTATTCACTTAGGAAAGCTTTCTTATTTCTCCTTGTGATTCTCAGGAAATCTGCATTCAACAAGGGGTATCTTTCTCTTTCTCCTTTGCCTTTTGCTTCTCTTCTTTCCTCAGTTATTTTTAAGGCCTCCTCAGACAACCACTTTGTTATATTCTTGCATTTCTTTTTCTTTGAGAGGTTTTAGGTCACTGCCTCCTGTACAATGTTATGAACCTCTGTCCATAGTTCTTCAGGCACTCTATCTACCAGATACAATCTCTTGAATCTGTTCCTTACCTCTGCTGTATGATCATAAGGGATTTGATTTAGGTCATACTTGAATGACCTACTGATGTTTCCTATTTTCTCCAATTTAAGCCTGAAGTTTGCAAAAACGAGCTGATAATCTGAGCCTTAGCCAGATCCAGGCTTTGTTTTTGTTGACTATATAAAGCTTGTCCATCTTCAGCTGCAAAGTACATAACCAATCTTATTTCAGTATTGACCATCTGGTGATGTCCATGTGTAGAGTTGTCTCTTGTGTTGTTGAAAGAGGGTGTTTCCTATGACCAGTGTGTTATCTAGGCAAAAGTCTGTTAGCATTTGCCCTGCTTCATTTTGTACTCCAAGGCCAAGCTTGCCTGTTACTTCAGGTATATCTTGACTTCCTTTTTGTATTCCAGTTCCCTATAATGCAAAGGGCATCCTTTTTGTATTTGTTCTAGAAGGTCTTGGAGGTCTTCATAGAACTGATCAACTTCAGCTTCTTCAGCACTAGTGGTTGGGGCATAGAATTGGATTACTGTGATGTCGAATGGTTTTCCATGGAAATGAACTCATATAATTCTGTCAATTTTGAGATTGCACCAAGTACTATATTTCAGACTCTTTTCTGACTATCAGGGCTAATCTATTTCTTCAAAGGGATTCTTTCCCACAGTAGTAGATATAAGTATCATCTGAATTAAGTTCGTCTGTTTTAGTTCAGTGATTCCAAAATGGTGACGTTCACTCTTGCCATTTTCTATTTAACTACTTTCAAGTTACCTTGCTTCATGGACCTAACATCCCAGGTTCTTATAAAATATTGCTCTTTACAGCACTGAACTTTACTTTCTCCACTAGACATATCCACAACTGAGTGTTATTTCAGCTTTGGCCCAGCCTTCTCATTTTTTCTGGAGCTATTTCTCTGTTCTTCCCCAGTTGCATATTGGACACCTACCAACCTAGGGAACTCATCTTCTGGTGTCATACCTTATGCTTTTTCATACTGTTCATTGGGTTCTCAAGGCAAGAATACTGGGGTGGTTTGCCATTCCCTTCTCCAGTGGACCACGTTTTGTCAGAACTACTTCTGCTTCATTGACTACAATAAAGCCTTTGATTGTGTGGATAACAATAAACTGTGGAAATTTTTTAAAATGACAAGAATATCAGACTACCTTACCTGTGTCCTGAATGAAGGTCAAGAAGCAACAGTTAGAACCCAACATGGAACAATGGACTGGTTCAAAATTGGGAAAAGAGTATGTCAAAGCTGTATATTGTCATCATGCTTATTTAACTTTTGTGCAGAGCACATCATGCAAAATACGGGGCTGGATGAAGCGCAAGCTGGAATCAAGATTTCTGGGAGAAATATTAACAACCTCAGATATGCAGATGATGCCATTCTAATGACAGAAAGTAAAGAGGAACTAAAGAACCTTTTGATGAGGTTGAAAGGGGAGATTGAAAAAGCTGGCTTGAAAGTAAACATTAAAAGAACTAAGATCATGGCATCCATTCCCATCACTTAAAATAGAAGGAGAAAATAGAAGTAATGAAATATTTTATTTTCTGTCCATATAGTCAAAGCCATGGTTTTTCCAGTAGTCATGTACAGATGTGAGAGTTGGACCATAAGGAAGGCTGAGTGCTGAAGAATTGATGCTTTCAAATTGTGATGCTAGAGAAGACTCTTGAGAGTCCTTTGTACAGCAAGGAGATAAAACCAGTCAATCCTATAAGAAATAAACCTTGACTATTCATTGGAAAGACTGATGCTGAAGCTGAAACTCCAATACTTTGGCCACCTAATATGAAGACCCGACTCATTGGAAAAAACCCTGATGTTGGGAAAGATTGAGGGCAGGAGGAGAAGGGGAGAACAGAGGATGAGATATTTAGATGGTATCATCAACTCAATAGGAATGAGTTTGAGCAAACACCAGGAGATAGTGAAGTGTGACAACAAATCTTGGTGTGCTGTAGTACATGGGGTCTCAAAGAGTTGGCCATGACTTAGAAACTGAACAATATCAATGTAAGTATTTGTATCCAGAAAACTCAGCCTACAACATCATCTGTCTCTCATTTTTCATTAGTCAAAGTCCATTTGATAAACAGTTAATTCCCCAAACATATGGTATATCATCTGACTCCTTGGTAGTTACTTAAGGATAAAATAGCATTCTAGTTCACTGGGGACTGACAGAGTTTTAGCACTGATAGTCCTGCTTGTTCAGTCCTGAGCAGTGCATAATAAATTTGTCACTATACTCAGGAAGACAGACCCCACACTACCTGGTGTGAAATTTCATTTAAATATAGACATGGAAGAGTAAGTAGCAACTTGCTGCAGTACAGTTACCCATCATAAGACAGAAATGAGGCAACTGAGGAAATCTGAAAAGGAACATGCTTTGTTTGTCCAGTTCATTGTCCACAATTGCACTAATTCATACATACTCTCCAAAATGCTCCTCTCATTCTTCTTCATGTTGGTATGCAACACTGCCATTCATTAGTTGCTGAAGGCAAGAACTTTGAACTTCTCCTTTTCTCTCAATCCATATCTAGTCCATCCTCAAATCCAGATGGTTCTACCTTCAAAATATATCCAGAATCTTATCCCTTCTAACTTTTTCCATCACCATACAGAAATTACCATGATTTTTTTCCTGGACTTCTGCAAGATGTTGCCTGACTAGTCGTCTTGACTTTAGTTTTCCCAATTCAATTAGTTCTCTAAACATTAAGCAGATAATTGTTTAAATAAGCTGTCCCAATAATGTTAGTCCTCTACTTGACTTTCTCTGAATATTCACCATCACCCTTAAAATCTACAGTCTTGAGAGGTCAAGAAGGTGAAATAGGAGGGCATAGAATTCAATGAAAACATCAAAAATACATCCACATGTGAAGGAATTTTCACTGAAAAAAACTGGAGACTGAGAGAAAGACTATTTTCTGTAGGAGTCTCTAAGTAAGATTTACACTGACTTTGGAAGGAAGGGAAGACAAGCAATAAATTTGGGGCCTGAACCTCTTGGAGGGGACACAGAAGAGGAAAGTGATTATACAGGCTTAAAGATTCTCTCTGGGGAATAAGAAGTTTGAGGCTCATATTAAGCACCCCAGTCCTGGAGTTGAACACTGATAGTACAAATCTCCTTAATTTGAAAACAAGTGGGACTGAGAGCAGGACTGTAAGAAACCTAGACACCACTCATAAAGGGTATATGCACATTTGTATAATCCCAAAATAAGGAGGAGTAAGAAGATTGAAATTGGCCAGGATCATGGCTGACTCTTCCCCACTGCCCTGGTATGTGCCCCAGCCTGAGCTACATGCCAGCTCTGGCTCCTCCTGCTCAATGGTGAAGAAATATAGTGGCTGAGAAGAGTGCACAATTGTGAAGAAACAAGTGACTCAGACTCAGAAAGGCATATGAACAGGGCAGGGGCAACCAATCATTTCTGGTGCTTATTTTGGGAGTAGATTGGATATCTGGTGCCAGGGCCACTACAACCCATGCTCAATCCATGCCAAGTACCTGTATCAGACCCTCTTACTTCAGCACTGCTCCCCTTTGGAGTGAGGGTGATGATGCTGGGAGGTGGAGGGCACACATTTAGAAGGAACAGAGCCAGCATGGGCCAAAAGCTCAGGGCTTATGCTCCAGGAACATAGAATCCAACTCCTCTACCAATAGGCCACTGCACAGAATAGGTGCCCCAGGTCAAACTTGACCATGATTCTAGCTGTTCCATCTCCAGCCTCACCTCTCACCAACTGGCAGCACACCCAGGGGAAAGATATGACCCATGTTCACTTCAGATCCAGCTTTCCCACCAAAGAAACTATGAACAGACTGTATAGGGACACTCCCACACAAGGATATCACGTCAAGATCATCATAGGGTGCTCACTGTGGCATCACATATACTAAAATTGAAACAATATAGATTAGCATAGCCCCTGTGCAAGAATGACATGCAAATTTATGAAGCATTCCATATTTTTGATTTGAAGAATCAGTATTGTCAAAATGACTATACAATCCAGAGCAATCTACAGGTTCAGTGCAATCCAAATCAAATTGCCAATGACATTTTATAGAGAATTAGAATTTACAAATTTACAATTTGTATGGAAACACAAAAGACCATGAATAGCCAAAGCAATCTTGAGAAAGAAAAACAGAACTGGGGAAATCAGGCTCCCTGACTTCAGACTATGGTTAGTACAAATCTACAGTGATCAATACAGTATAGTCCCGACACCAAATGGACATACAGATCAATACAATATGATAGAAAGCACAGAGATAAACCCACACACCTATAGTTACCTAATCTGTGACAAAGGAGGCAAGAATACATGGTGAAGAAAAAACAGTATCTCCAATAATGCGTGCTATAAAACATGACAGCCATATGTAAAAGGATGAAACAAGACTCCCTAATACCATACACAAAAATAAATTAGAAATGGATTCAAAACCTAAATATAAGGCTGGACACTCTAAAACTTTTAGAGTTAAACATAGGCAGAACACTCTTTGACAAACATCACAGCAGGATCTTTTTTGATCTTCCTCCTAGAGTAATGAAAGTAAAAATAAACATGCTAAAATGGGACTTGACTTAGGGCTTCCCTGGTGGCTCAGACGGTGAAGAGTCGGACACAACTGAGCAACTAAGCACAGCACAACTAAACTTAAAAGCTTCTGCACAGCAAAAGAAACAATAAACGAAACAAAAAGACAACCCAGAGAATGAAAGAATATTTGCAAATGAAGCAACCAACAACGATTTAATCTCTAAAATATACAAACAGCTTATGTAGCTCAATATCAAAGAAGCAAACAACTCAATAAAAATAAGAAGATCTAAATAGACATTTTTTTTCAAAGAATACATACCTTTGGCCAAAAAGCACATAAAAAGCTGTTCAACATCACTAAATACTAGAGAAATGAAAATCAAAACTACAATGAGGTATCATCTCACACTAATCAGAACAGCCATCATCAAAAAATCTAAAAACAATAAATACTGGAGAGAGTGTGAGAAAAGGGAACCCTTTTGCACTGCTGGAAGGATCGTATTTAAATGCTTTTGTAAAGTATAAAAGAGAATCTTAAACTTGGAATAAACAGGCAGTCCAAAGAAAATTGAGAGGCTGTCTCATCCACTGACACCGTTCACCTCTTCAGGTTGAATCCCCGGCTGCTGGAGTTGGACTCTGGCAAGTGGCACCCAGAACAGGGGACACTAAAGAGTAAGTAATCTGAGATTGTAACTCGGGATGGTTAGGATTGTACCTGTGGGTTGCCGGCTCCCCTCTGCAGTTTAGGCAGGGTGAGGAGGGTACAGAATCAATAAAAATATTCTCTAGAAGAATGGGTTTCTCTGCATCTAAGAATAGACAAATGTTTATTGAAATATTACTTCATATGTTAGCCCATAGAGGTGTTAAAGTAACCACAGGGAGACTGTCTAAATTTCTATGTTTGTTTTATACTTTGCATGGGCCAGAAAAGATTCCTGTAGATGTCTTTTATCTGTGGAATATGAGTAGAAATGTCCTGGACCCCCGTCATGAGGCTGTTAGACAGCCTATGGGGGTGGCTATAGCAGTGGATGGTGGGTCTCCACCTTCTGCGCAGATCATGTTTTCTGCCATTGACAAAGAAAAGAAGGGAGACTGTGCTCTACCTCCCAAGGAAGGAGAGGGCTTACAGGACGCTGTGGCCGGGCGCCCTGGCGAGCCCCCTCCCCCTCTATGTAAACCTTTAAAAATTTATCCAACACTTTCTGATTTAAGGTGACCACCGCCACCTCCGCTTGCACCTCCCAGGGCCCAGGAGTTACCCACTTTGCCTCCAAAGCCTCCCAGGGCATTGCCTAAGGCTGAGAAAGATAAAGAGGTGTTTTTTGTTTGTTTGTTTTGTGTTTTGTTTTTTTTTAAACAAAGGAGCTTTTAAAGCAGAGGCATGCACAATATACAGAGCCTGCTCCTTGGAGAAAACCCCCTCAGGGGAGCCTCACCCAGGCTTAAAAAAAAAAAAAAAAAAAGGAAGAAAGAAAGATTAATCATAATAGAAACAATTCTACAAAAAAAAAAAAAAAAAAAAAAAAAAAAAAAAAACGTGTTTCTCTTGTGGTCAAATGGGGCATTTTTGCTGGCAATGTCCTGCCAGGCAGAGACAACGGGCCATGCCAATGCAAACTAATACCAACCCCCCAAAGGCACTTTGCCCAGATGCCAGAAAGGACATCACTGGGCAAAGGACTGTAGGTCTAAATTTCAAAAGGATAGGACTATGCTCACCCCCCAAGTATGGGAGGTAATTTTTCCCAGTTTAAGGGAAATGGGCAGCAGGGGTAGCCCTGGCCTCAGACAACAATAGGGGCAGCTGTATTGCAGAACTCCTCAGAGCAACCCCAGGTAGTGTAGGACTGGACCTCAGTTCCACCACTGCAGCAATATTTACCCCTGGAGTGCCAGTTACTCCGATTCCAATGAAAGTGGTTGGCCCCTTACCTGAGGGCATTGTAGGACTTGTGCTGGCGTGTAGCTCACTTTCTTTTCAAGGAATTTCGGTGGTGCCTGATGTAGTAGACTCTGATTATACTGGGGAAATTAAAGTTTTGATCTCGCTGCCTACCAAAACTGTGCAAATTAATAAAGGTCAAAGAATAGCACAGCTTTTGCTCTTACCTTATTATCAGACAGGAAAAACCTTGACTTCTCAAGCTAGGGGCCCCAGAGGATTTGGATCTAGTGATCTAGCTTTTGGGGTGCAGGAAATTATAGCGTCTAGGACTTTAAAAGATCTTTTAATTCAAGGAAATAAAATTTCAGGACTGTTAGATATTGGAACAGACGTCTCTTGCATTGCTGGAAAAGACTGGCCCTTGTCCTGGCCGACACGCTTGACCAGTGTCAGCCTGGTAGGAGTAGGGTCAGTGCCCTCGGTTGCTAAGAACTCACAAATTTTGGCATGGTCAGATGAGAAGGGGGCACAAGGCACTTTTTGCCCATATGTGGTTCCTTCACTACCTTTCTCTTTGTCGGGGAGGGATATATTATCTCAGATGGGAATGCTTTTATATAGCCCAGATGAAAAGGTTACTAATCAAATGCTGCAAATGAGGTATAATCCTGATAAGGCGCTTGGTAAAGATCAGCAGGCAATTGTTCCGCCATTCAAGGTGGTTCCCAACAAGAATAGAGAGAGTCTGGGATATTCAAATTGATCCTAGATGCTGTTGCTCTTGCTGCAGACCCTATTACCTGGAAATTTGATGATCCAGTATGGATGGAGCAATGGCCTTTAACAGCCAAAAAGTTACAGGCAGCTGAGGATTTAGTTATGGAACAACTGGCAGGCGGCCATATAGAACCTTCTAATAGCCGGTGGAATAATCTTATTTTTGTTATTAAGAAAAAATGAGGAAAATGCTGATTGTTACAAGATTTGAGAGCTATAAACGCAACAATGGAAGACATGGGGGCCCTCCAGACGGGCCTCCCTTCCCGAGTGACTGTGCCTTTTCAAAATAATGTGATAGTTATAGATCTACAGGATTGATTCTTTACCATTCCCCTGGCCGTCCAAGACTCTAAGCGGTTTGCCTTCAGTGTCACTTCAGTTATTTTGAACAGCCCTATAGAAGCTCAACATTCAGAAAACAAAGATCATGGCATCCGGTCCCATCAACTCATGGGAAATAGATGGGGAAACAGTGGAAACAGTGTCAGACTTTATTTTTTTGGGCTCCAAAATCACTGCAGATGGTGATTGCAGCCATGAAAAAAAAGATGCTTACTCCTTGGAAGGAAAGTTTTGAGCAACCTAGACAGCATATTGAAAAGCAGAGTTATTACTTTGCCAACATAGTTCCGTCTAGTCAAGGCTATGGTTTTTCCTGTGGTCATGTATGGATGTGAGAGTTGGACTATGAAGAAGGCTGAGCACCGAAGAATTGATGCTTTTGAACTGTGGTGTTGGAGAAGACTCTTGAGAGTCCCTTGGACTGGAAGGGGATCCAACCAGTCCGTTCTGAAGGAGATCAGCCCTGGGATTTCTTTGGAAGGAATGATGCTAAAGCTGAAACTCCAGTACTTTGGCCACCTCATGCGAAGAGTTGACTCATTGGAAAAGACTTTGATGCTGGGAGGGATTGGGGGCAGGAGGGGAAGGAGACCACAGAGGATGAGATGGCTGGATGGCATCACTGACTCGATAGACGCAACTCTGAGTCAACTCCGGGAGTTGGTGATGGACAGGGAGGCCTGGAGTGCTGCGATTCATGGGGTCGCAAAGAGCCAGACACTACAGAGCGACTGAACTGAACTGAACTGATAGACGGTTTCAATGGAAGGTTTTGCCTCAAGCAATGAAAAATAACCCCATGTTGTGTCAGAAATTTGTAGACCAAGCTGTGCAAAATGTTAGAAGAAAGTATAAAGATCTATATTTGATACATTATATGGAAAATATTTTTGAAGCTCATAAGGACAGAACCATGTTACAACAAATTTTATTTGAATTGATTGAGGCCTTGGAAAGCTGGGGTTTAAAAATAGCTCCAGATAGTTCAGTTCAGTTCAGTCCCTCAGTCGTGTCTGGCTCTTTGCAACCCCGTGAACTGCAGTATGACAGGCCTCACTGTCCATCACCAACTCCCAGAGATTGCTCAGACTCACGTCCATCGAGTCCGTGATGCCATCCAGCCATCCCATCCTCTGTCGTCCCCTTCTCCTTCTGCCTCCAATCGCTCCCAGCATCAGAGCCTTTTCCAATGAGTTAACTCTTCACATGAGGTGGCCAAAGTACTGGAGTTTCAGCTTTAGCATCATTCCTTCCAAAGAAATCCCAGGGCTGATCTCCTTCAGAATGGACTGGTTGGATCTCCTTGCAGTTCAAGGGATTCTCAACAATCTTCTCCAAAACCACAGTTCAAAAGTATCAGTTTTTTGGCGCTCAGCCTTCTTCACAGTCCCAACTCTCACTTCCATACATGACTACTGGAAAAACCATAGCCTTGACTAGACGGACCTTAGTCGGCAAAGTAATGTCTCTGCTCTTGAATATGCTATCTAAGTTGGTCATAACTATTCTTCCAAGGAGTAACTGTCTTTTAATTTCATGGCTGCAATCACCATCTGCAGTGATTTTGGAGCCCCAAAAAATAAAGTCTGACACTGTTTCCACTGTTTCCCCATTTATTTCCCATGAAGTGATGGGACCGGATGCCATGATCTTCGTTTTCTGAATGTTGAGCTTTAAGCCAACTTTTTCACTCTCCTCTTTCACTTTCATCAAGAGGCTTTTCTGTTCCTCTTCACTTTCTGCCATAAGGGTAGTGTCATCTGCATATCTGAGGTTATTGATATTTCTCCCGGCAATCTTGATTCCAGCTTATGTTTCTTCCAGTCCAGCATTTCTCATGATGTACTCTGCATATAAGTTAAATAAGCAGGATGACAATATACAGCCTTGACATACTCCTTTTCCTATTTGGAACCAGTCTGTTGTTCCATGTCCAGTTATAACTGCTGCTTCCTGACCTGCATAGAGATTTCTCAAGAGGTAGGTCAGGTGGTCTGGTATTCCCATCTCTTTCAGAATTTTCCACAGTTTATTGTGATCCACACAATCAAAGGCTTTGGCATAGTCAATAAAGCAGAAGTAGAAGTTTTTCTGGAACTCTTTTGCTTTTTCCATGATCGAGTGGATGTTGGCAATTTGATCGCTGGTTCCCCTGCCTTTTCTAAAACCAGCTTGAACATCAGGAATTTCATGGTTCACGTATTGCTGAAGCCTGGCTTGGAGAATTTTGAGCATTACTATACTAGCATGCGAGATGAGTGCAACTGTGCAGCAGTTTGAGCATTTTTGGCATTGCCTTTCTTTGGGATTGCAATGCAAACTGACATTTTCCAGTCCTGTGGCCACTGCTGAGTTTTCCAAATTTGTTGGCATATTGAGTGCAGCACTTTCACAGCATCATCTTTCAGGATTTGAAAGAGCTCAACTGGAATTCCATCACTTCCACTAGCTTGTTCATAGTGATGCTTTCTAAGGCCCACTTGACTTCACATTCCAGGAAGTCTGGCTCTAGATTAGTGATCACACCATCATGAATATCTGTGTCATGAAGATCTTTTTTGTACAGTTCTTCCATGTATTCTTGCCACCTCTTCTTAATATCTTCTGCTTCTGTTAGGTCCAGACCATTTCTGTCCTTTATCGAGCCCATCTTTGCATGAAATGTTCCCTTGGTATCTCTAATTTTCTTGAAGAGATCTCTAGTCTTTCCCATTATGTTGTTTTCCTCTATTTCTTTGCATTGATCACTGAAGAACGCTTTCTTATCTCTTCTTGCTATTCTCTGGAACTCTGCATTCAGATGCTTATATTTTTCCTTTTCTCCTTTGGTTTTCACCTCTCTTCTTTTCACAGGTATTTATAAGGCCTCCCCAGACAGCCATTTTGCTTTTTTGCATTTCTTTTCCATGGGGATTTTCTTGATCCCTGTCTCTGGTACAATGTCACGAACCTCATTCCATGGTTCATCAGGCACTCTATCTATCAGATCTAGGCCTTAAATCTATTTCTCACTTCCACTGTATAATCATAAGGGATTTGATTTCGGTCATACCTGAATGGTCTAGCGGTTTTCCCTACTTTCTTCAATTTGAGTCTGAATTTGATAATAAGGAGTTCATGATCTGAGCCACAGTCAGCTCCTGGTCTTGTTTTTGTTGACTGTATAGAGCTTCTCCATCTTTGGCTGCAAATAATATAATCAATCTGATTTTAGTATTGACCATCTGGTGATGTCCATGTGCAGAGTCCTCTCTTGTGTTGTTGGAAGAGGGTGTTTGTTATGACCAGTGCATTTTCTTGGCAAAACTCTATTAGTCTTCACCCTACTTCATTCCACATTCCAAGGCCAAATTTGCCTGTTACTCCAGGTGTTTCTTGACTTCCTACTTTTGCATTCAAGTCCCCTATAATGAAAAAAACATCATTTCTGGGTCTTAGTTCTAAAAGGTCTTGTAGGTCTTCATAGAACTGTTCAACTTCAGCTTCTTCAGCATTACTGGTTGGGGAATAGACTTGGATTACTGTGATACTGAATGGTTTGCCTTGGAAATGAACAGAGAGCATTCTGTCGTTTTTGAGATTACATCCAAGTAGTAAATCCTCCTTTTTCTTATCTAAGGAGGGCATTAAACACCCATACCATGAGTCATGCTCCTTTGTAGCTGTGAAGAGATCATTTACTAACTTTAAATGATTTCCAGAAATTATTAGGGGATATTAATTGAATATGCTCACATTTAAAACTGACCACTGCAGATTTACCGCCTATGTTTGATTGCCTAAAAGGTGATCCTGATCCCAGTTCTAAGAGAGAATTGACTAGTGAGGCCGAATCAGCTCTTGTTAAAGTGGTTGAGGCTTTAATTGATCAGTTAATTAGTATTAATATTACCAAAGGATGGGATTTAATTATCTCACCACAGAGCATACACCTACATGATGCTTGTGGCAAGAAGACCCATTGGAATGGCTCCATCTACCAGTGACCCCAAGAAAAATAGTTTTATATTTTCCCAGCTTGGTGGCACTTAATTATAAAAGGAAGAAAAAGAAGTGTGGAACTTTTTGGAAAAGAAGTAGCAAATATAGTGATTCCATTCAATAAGGATCAACTGCCATTTCTTTTACAAAATATTGAAGATTAACAAGTTGCCCTGATAGATTTCAGGGGTTGAATTTTGTTTCATTTTCCCTCAAGCCCTTTTTTGCATTAAAAAGAAAACAAAACAAAAACAACAACAACAAAAGAACACATCCAGTGACTTTTCTGAAAAAATTTTCTATTCAACCTCTGAAAGAGGCAATGTTAGTTTTCACAGATGGTTCCTCTAATGGTAAAGCAGTCACAATTATTGATGAAAAATCCCATGTTCAGGTAAGTGAAGAGACATCGGCCCAAAGAGCTGAGTTAAGGGCAGTTATTTGGGCTTTTCAACATTTGAGAGGCCGTATCTTCAAACTTTTGACTGACTCCCAATATATTGTAGGGTTGTTTCCTCATATCGAAACTGCTAATATTCCAGAAAATAAAACTACCATCTTCTCCTTGTTATTTGATTTACAGAAGGAGATTAAACATAGAGATAAAAAAATATTTTGTGGGACATATTAGAGCACATTCCAGCTTGCCCGGCCCTTTGCATGAAGGAAATGCTTTAGCAGATGCATTAACTAAAGTAATTGATTTAAACTTACATGAAAAGATTGACAAGGTCAAAAATTCTCACAAAATTCATCATCAAAATGCAGCTGGTTTAACGTATGAATTTCATTTCCCTAGGGAAGCAGCTAGACAAATAGTTATGTCCAAATTGCCCAACATTTAATCCATCTGCACTATCAGGATTTAATCCCTGAGGCCTTAGGCCTAATGCTCTCTGGCAAATGGATGTAACTGATATTCCAGCCTTTGGAAAACTGTCCTTTGTGCATGTTACTGTGGATACCTTTTCTCATGTTATTATAGCCTCTGCTAGATCAGGTGAAGCAGCAAGAGATGTAATTCAGCGCTTGTTTCAATGCTTTTCCCAAATAGGACTCCCCGAACAGATAAAAACAGATAATGCCCCAGCTTATACTTTTGCTGCTTTTAAGAGATTATTGTCAGCAATTTTCCACAGTGCATTCAACAGGAATACCCTATAATCCCCAAGGCCAAGCCATAGTGGAAAGGGTGCACCAGACTTTAAAAAGTCAGATAGTTCAATTAAGACAGGGAGAATTAAATATTCCTCTGCACATAATGTTTTACACCATGCTTTGTTTGTAATTAATCAGTTAAAAGTGGACACACAGGGACAGACTGCATTGATGAGACACTGAACTCCTGAAGGGGCTACGACACAGCTCTGGTTAAGTGAAAAGACCTCCTTACAGGAGAATGGAGAGGGCCAGATACACTGCTAACTTGTGGGAGAGGGTATGCTTGTGTGTTTCCACAGGATTCCACTTCTCCTGTTTGGACCCCTGAGGTTACTAAAATCCCTGAAGTCCTGGAATCCAGTACCGAAAAGAGATGGGGAGACCAGAAGCTTGTCAAGTCCAGACCTGAGGGAGCCAAGGAAACGCCAAAGGGTGAATAACCCTTCACTTGAGGCTTCACCACTAGTACATCGCTTCAGGACCTGGCACTTCAGGAGAGACATGTTGATCGGGTTCAACTGCATTCTGCCCCACCTCGTCGCCATCATCATATTTAAAGAACCACTTCCAGCACGGTACCAACTTGGGGCCAGCTGAAACCTCCCGCTCAGCAGGCTGAAGAATTATAGAAAGGGGGAGACATGAGGCCACTCCTATGGTAATGTTTGTGGCTATGCTTGCTGTGTTGGCTTGTCAGCCGAGGCCTTCCAGCACAGAAAAAGTTCATTGGGCCTATTTTCCTAATCCACCTTCTTTCTAGCCTGTTGATTGGATGAATGAGCCCATTCGTGTTTTTCTCAATGATACTCTTCTTTTGGGCAGGGCTTCTATCTATCCTAATAATGTTAAAGCAGTGGTCAGCACTCCCTTCAATTTTTCAGGCATGTCTGTTTATCGACCTATTTGCTTTGTCATACCTTCCTGTCTACAAGAAGCAGCTCCGGTTTTGAATGGATGCGTTAGCACTTCCTTGAAAGGCATGCTTACTGATTCTCCGTGAAGCAATGGTAAGAGAGACTTTTGGTCTTTACAGCTGCTGATGCCGGGGGCACACGAAATATTTGATGCCTTAAAAAGGCAGCCCCTCATTTAAAGGACTATCTGAGCTGTGCACTCCCCACCTTGGACTCTGATGAACAAGGACTGCAGGCCTGGGAAAACATAAGCAGAATTTTTGGCTTTCCTCATTGGAAAGAATGCATATACGCCATAAAGTTATCTATTCCCATTGCTGTCATCAGACATTTTCTGACCAAATGGGGGTGCCCCTATCTTTCAAATCAATGATGGGGCTTGATTTATGTAGAGCCTTATAGGTCTACATGGAATAATTCATTTCTCCCTATGCCTTTAGTAATTACTAGGTGGCATGCTAATGGGTGGGTTCCTCCTTTAGTGAGCTTCGATGGAACGGGTCCCATGCAGCCTGAGTCATGGAGAGCATTGGCTGCTATGGCGCCTGTGATTTTACATAGACCTTTAAACGGACAAAGATATTTTGTACGGGCCTGTGTACATTCTCCCTATGCCTTTCTGTTGGCCCGAAATCAGTGATTTGGAAGTGTCTGAAGGAAAAACTGTTTACAATGTTATATGTGTGAATTGTTTTATATCAAATTGTGTTGAAGGGAATGATTATAATAATTATAAGGCTGTGATGATTGTAAAGCAACCACCATATTTGATGGTTCCTGTAAAATTAGAGGGACAATGTTTTGATGATTATGCATTGAAAGTTTTATATGAACTTAATGGCTTAATTTCTCGACCTAAGACATTCATTGCAGCTCTGGATGTGGGAATAACTGTCTTGATTGCCATAATTGCATCAGTTACGATTTCTGTTGTTGCCCTGTCAAAAGAAGTGCATATGGCCTTGTTTGTCGATCAGCTGACCAAAAATGTCTCCATAGCTCTTACTACGCAGGAAATTATAGATAAGTAAATAGAAAATAAGGTCAATGCTTTAGAAGAAGCAGTTCTGCTTATGGGGCAAGAAATTACAAATTTAACAATTAAATTGTCTTCAAGGTGCCATGCTGAATTTAAGTGGATGTGTGTTACCCCTCTACAAGTGAATGAGTCCATGCACTCTTGGAAACACATTAGAAATCATATTCTAGGTGTCTGGAATCATTCAGATTTTAGTATTGATATTTCTAAGTTACATCAGGATATTCAGAATATGAAGCAGGCGGAGGCTGACTTTTCCTCTCAATGGCTTTCTAATTCCCTCTTTGAAAATCTGGAGGGGTATCTTTCCCATGGATCCTTTTCTACAATATTCTGCATTTCCTCAGAGGCTATTGAGCTACCTTATCAGATAAATCACAAATCTTCATGTCTTTGTTCTCAGTTCAGTTCAGTTTAGTTGCTCAGTCATGTCTGACTCTGCACACCAGGTCTCGCTGTCCATCACCAACTCCCGGACTTCACTCAAACTCTCATCCATCAAGTCAGTGATGACATCTAGCCATCTCATCATCTGTTGTCCCCTTCTCCTCCTGCCCCAAATTCTTCCCAGCATGTCTTTTCCAATGTGTCAACTCTTCTCATGAGGTGGCCAAAGTACTGGAGCTTCGGCTTTAGCATCATTCCTTTCAAAGAACACCCAGGACTGATCTCCTTCAGAATGGACTGGTTGGATCTCCTTGCAGTCCAAGGGACTCTCGAGAGTCTTCTCCAACCCCACAGTTCAAATGCATCAATTCTTCAGTGCTCAGCTTTCTTCACAGTCCAACTCTCACATCTGTACATGACCACTGGAAAACCCATAGCCTTGACTAGACGGACCTTTGTTTGCAAAGCAATGTTTCTGCTTTTGAATATGCTATATAGGTTGATCATAACTTTCCTTCCAAGGAGTAAGTGTCTTTTGATTTCATGGCTGCAGTCACCATCTGCAGTGATTTTGGAGCCCAAAAACATAAAGTCTGACACTGTTTCCCCATCTATTTCCCATGAAGTGATGGGACCAGATGCTATGACCTTCATTTTCAGAATGTTGAGCTTTAAGTCAACTTTTTCACTCTCCTCTTTCACTTTCATCAAGAGACTTTTTAGTTCCTCTTCACTTTCTTCCATAAGGGTGGTGTCATCTGCATATCTGAGGCTATTGATATTTCTCCTAGCAATCTTGATTCCAGCTCGTGCTTCTTCCAGCCCAGCATTTCTCATAATGTATTCTGCATATAAGTTAAAAAAAAAAAAAAAACAGGGTGACAATATAGAGCCTTGACGTACTCCTTTTCCTATTTGAAACCAGTCTGTTGTTCCATGTCCAGTTTTAACTGTTGCTTCCTGACCTGCATATAGGTTTCTCAAGAGGCAGGTCAGGTTGTCTGGTATTCCCATTTCTTTCAGCATTCTCCATAGTTTATTGTGATCCACACAATCAAAGGCTTTGGCATAGTCAATAAAGCAGAAATAGATGTTTTTCTGGAACTGTCTTCATTTTTCTCAGTTACTGGAAGATTATTGTGATCCTTTGCTGATATCATGTTTCCTTGGTTTCTCATTTTCTTTGAAATTTTGTGTTATTTTCTTCACATTCACAGTAGAAGTCCCCTCCTCCAATCTTTACTAACTTCAAAATAGAAATACTTTCCACCAGCCCTGCTAGGGATTCTGATACTTCTTCAGACATTCTGTGAATATGCCTGCTCCATGCTTCTTCCTTCTAATTATGGCAGAATTCTTAAGCTTATATGCCATTTCCCGATGCTGCAATGTACCAGGTCTGGTACTGAGAGCCTCCTTTTTTGCTTGCCCAATGGTGGAGGTAAAGCTCAAGTGTGGGGTAGTTCCTTTGCCATGGATTTTGGCTGACATTCTGCAGGTGCTCAATAGCCATCTGTGAAATCTTCCTTTTATCAGAGTGAGGAGCACATACAGAGTGCCATTTACAAGGTAGGAGATGTGAGTGAGGTGCATAGAGTACTTGGTGTACTCATGGGCCATTTGGAGGATTCATGGATGAAACATCCCCAATGGCTCATGAATAGGTTTCATTATGAATTCCAAAACAGTTAGTAGGACCTGTGTGCCTTTAATGTCCTCCTACCTACTTATCCACCTGTCTCCCAGCTTCTTCCTGACACCAAGTCATGGAGCTCATGGTTCCATATATTGGACGGAGTGAGAGAAAAATGGGCCTCTTTTGCAATGTCCCACATAGCTGATGAAGCCAGGCACTCACTCACACGTTCTCACTTTCCCCGCAGAGAGACACCATGGATTAAGAAGGCTCTGATCTGTGTTTCCTTCGAGGGTAAGTAACATGTATAAAGTCAAATTATTTCTCTTATTCTCCCCAATGCATCCAAACTTTTTTTTTCTTTCCCCAAAAGTGTGCTGGTATTTCTCTGCTTGAAGCCTGTATTTCCACACAGATTCTCTCATCTGAGGGTGATTGTATAAGACAGTTCTCTTCATGGGCTCCCAGACCATGACCAGGAGAAGCTATAGACAGTTTACAGATCATTGCTGTATCTACAGCTGGCACTGATACATGGGTGGGAAAGACTCTTCCTTGGGCCCTTAGTGTATGGGGCTGGATCTCACAAATTCTACAATAGAATATTTTTGTTCATGGATGAATGCAAATTGTTATTGAGGGCGTGAACATGATAAGAGATGTGTCATTCAGCCACGTTACTGACATTATTCTCAAAAGGATATTTTTCTTAAGTCACGAATGTTCATTGAACATTAGTGAATGATTTTCTTTATCTATCACAATGAACAGTTTAATTCGTCTACTTTAATCTGTTAATATTTATGATTTTAGTGATAATATTAACCAACCTTACATGAATAAGTTAAATCTCACTTGGTAACAATGGGTTGTTTTTATATTTACTTCTGGATTCAATATGTTAATATTTTATTTAGGATTTTCTCATCCCTGTTTACAAGCGAGATTAATCTCTGTTTTATGATTTTTTTAAAGAAAAATTCTATTCTTGTTCTAGCCTTGTCTGATTTTCAATTCAGGTTTTTGGTAATTGGTTCAGTTTCCAATTAATTCTTAGACAATGCTATCTGAGTGGTCACAGTATAATTTATTTACTCAACTTCATATTTGCTCACCATATCCAGTACCATTGTCCAAGACTTCAGAAACCTCTCTCCCTGTCATATACCATGTTTTTCTCTGAATAATATCAGAAACTAAGCTTATGTTGTAACTTTCCTTTCAGGAAGCAAAAAATGCCACATGGATTAGCTGAGTTGTAAATTCTCTACTTGCTGCTTCACATTTGTAATCCATTACTTGTTCTGTGTCCTCAGATATTGACTATTGTGTACTGCTCATCTAGAATCTCTTGCCAGTTGGCCTGGGGTTGGTTTTGAATAATAGTCGGAGCTGGTAAGGGATGGGAGGACAGAGGGAAGAAGGGGTTCTGGTTTTTCTTCACTGCTTCTTTGCTTCTACAGATTGAATTGTGATCTATGCCCCTTCTTCCTCCACCCCTGATCTATATGTTGACGCCCTAATCCTCAAAGTGACTATATTTGGGGATAGGGCTTTTAGGAGACAATTAAGCTTAAATGAGGTCATAAAAAAGGAGTCCGAATCTAGTAGGACTGGTGGTCTTAAAAAAGAGGAAGAAATCTCTCTTTCCCTCTCCTTTTTTCTCCTTTCCTTTCTTCTCTCTCTTCTTTCTCTCTCTTTTCTCTCTTTCTCTAAGCACACACACTGAGGAAAGGCTATGTGAGTGCACATTAAGAAGGTAGCCATCTACAAGCCAGGAAGAGAGCCTTGCCAAGACACCTTAATCTTGGACTGATACTTTAATCTTGGACTTCCCAGCCTCCAGAAATGTGAGAAAAAAATCATATTATTTAAGCCACTTATCAGTGTATGTTATTTTGATATGGCAGCCTAAGATAACAAATACATCTATTTTGACACAATGTCTCTGGTAACAGCTGCATTCGCCCACGAACAGTTTCCCACTGGGAAATTCTCCTGCACTATGACCTTTTGTACTGAGTTTTGACAAGATTATTTCCTCCTGTTGTTCCTAGGAGTGGTGGTAGTTTTCCATAACTGGTTATCTATAATTGTTGTAATGTCCCTTGTTTATCCCTTGAGCCCTACTTACAATTCACTAATGGTCCCTTAGGTTAAAGTCCCTTCATTTCTACCATCTATAGTAAATTCTGTTCTCTGTTAGGATGCTGGTTACTTTCCCAAGAGAAAGCATCCTGTGATTTTTTAAAGAGGTACTACCAAAGCTAGCAGTTACAAAACATTGCTTAGTATATCAAATATATCCTACCATAGTATTTAAGAAAAAATTTAGATTCCAGAATTATTTTTCTCAACTTTAAGACCCTTAGTAAAGTTTCCAGATACATTTTCCAACTATATGAAAATACAGTCCCTAACCAAAAGTTAATCGCTGTGGTTACCCCCTCATTATAGGAGTTCAAATATAGAGACTACCCTACCCTCTAAATCAAACTTTATTTTGATGACAGAGATTTAATTAAAAGAAATTGTTATACTTGATGCCTTTAGATGGCCAAGTCCAGTTAGGTGGTACTTTTAACAGTAGGAGAGTATAATATGTTTGCAAAGCCTCAATAAGCAATGTGCAAGTGTCTTACATAAAAAGCACAATCAGAAGATCAAATACAGGTGGCTTCTAAGAAAAAAGAATATCATGAACAAAATCAGTTGTAAATTGTACACTGATTGTGATATGCCACCAGAGAATCTGTTGGTCTTTCAGTTAACAAGCTTGGTTGGGCAATTAGGTTAACACTCACAGCACATAGATAAATTTAATACTTATGTTTCCAACAATGAATTACTAAGGTATTTTTAATGAGATAAAGAAATGATTTAATTACATGGATTCAAAGGCAGGATGGAAGAAAATTAAAGCAAAAGTGTGGGGGAGTTCAGGATGGAGTGGGCACATGTATATCTATGGCCAATTCATGTTAATGTATGGCAAAAATCATCACAATATTATAATTATCCTCCAAATAAAATAGATAAATAAACATTTTAAAATATTTTCTACTCTATAACTTGATATTTGATATGTCTTCTTACATACAGTGATCTACGTTGAAAATATTGCTCACATACTCTAAGGTGAATATGAAGAAAAGTAACAGTGGGGAATGGGGAGTGTACAAGTACATTATGGTCTCTGTTGAATATACTTGGATGAATAGTTTGCCTTGGAAATGAACTGAAGTAATTCTGTCGTTTTTGAGATAGCATTCAAGCACTGCATTTCAAACTCTTTTGTTGACTCTGAGGACTACTCCATTTCTTCCAGGGGATTCTTGGCCACAGTAGTATATTGCATGTTGTCACCCTGCTTATTAAACTTATATGCAGAGTGCATCATACAAAATGCCAAGCTGGATGAATACAAGCTGGAATCAAGATTGCCAGGAGAAATACCAACAACCTCAGATATGCAGATGATGACCAATCCAATGGCAGAAAGTGAAGAGGAACTAAAGGGCCTCTTGAGGAGGGTGAAAAAGGAGAGTGAAAAAGCTGGCTTAAAACTCAACATTCTTAAAACAAAGATCATGGCATCTGGTCTGATCACTTCATGGCAAATAGATGGAGAAACAATGGAAACAGTGACAGACTTTATTTCTTGGGCTTCAAAATCACTGAGGACAGTGACTACAGCCATGAAATTAAAAGACATTTCCTCCTTGGAAGGAAAATTGTGAAAAACATAGATCGTGCATTAAGAAGCAGAGATATAACTTTGCTGACAAAAGTCCATATACTCAAAACTGTGATTTTTCTGGTAATCATGTATGGATGTGAGAGTTGGACCATAAGGAAAGCTGAGCACCAGATAATTGATACCTTTGAATTGTAGTGCTGGAAAAAACTTTTGAGAGTCTCTTGGACTACAAGGAGATAAAATCAGTCAATCCTAAAGGAAATCAATTTTGAATATTAATTGAAAAGAATGATGCTGAAGGTCCCATAGTTTGACTACCTGATGCGAGGAGCTGTCTCATTGGAAAAGACCCTGATGCTGAGAAACATTGGGGGCAGGAGAAGGGGGCAACAGAGATGGTTGTATAATATCACTGACTCATTGGCCATGAATTTGAGAAAACTCTAGGAGATAGTGAAGGACAGGGAAACCTGGCCTGCTGCAGTCTATGTTGTCTCAAAGAGACATGACTTAGCAAGCGAACAACAACACTGAATACACTGGTTACTGGAGCAGTGAACAACCTTCCTAGTGGTTGAATGCATTTTGTTCATAATATGTTCTTTTTCTGTCACTACTTACCTGTCACTTTGCACTGATATGTGCTATATTTCAGGCACTGAGTCTAGTTTTCTTGCCATTGTTATCGATTTCTGTCCCATTCAATTAAGTTCATATAAAAATACCTGTGGGATCTTGACATATGTTTGTGGCTAATAATTGCATTGATCTATCATGTCCTGGGCTAAGTAAAGGACACTATGCTGCTGATTAAAAATCTGAAGCTTATTAAAATTTATAGGAAGAGTAATTTGACTGATGATCAATTTAAGTAGCATGTAAAGTTCCAAAGATGGTGACCAGCTATTTTTATTCATCTAATTTTTGAGTATCAAATTTCATTGAATATCAAACAAAAATTAATACATATGATGTATACAATGTTTCAGATTCATGTTGATGTTTGGCAAAACCAATACAAATTGTAAAGTAATCAGCCTCTAATTAAAATAAATAAAATTAAATTAAAAAAATAAATGATAAACATTGCATGAACACCCAGTTTAGATGTTATCTTTACCTATATTGTATACATATATAGTATATGCATATATACACACACATATCTATGTTATATACATATATGTATGTATATGATTTTTTTAAAGAAATTAACCGAAGTGATTGTGGAGAATGGCAAATCCTCCTAAACCTGCAAGATAAGCTGGCTAGCAAGAAATTCAGTTAAGAGCTAATGCTACAATCTTGAATCCAAAATCTATAGGGCAGGATAGCAAGCTGGTAATAAAGGCAGGTTTGAATTGTTTAATTTTTAAGAAATGTCAATCTTTGCTATCAAGGTTTTCAATTGATTGGATTAGACCCACCCATATTAAGGAGGGTAATATTATTTACTCAAATACTACTGATTTAATGTTAATTATTCATATATATATATGAATATATATATAAACATATATGTATATACACACAGCAGTACATAAATTGGTGCTTAACCAAACAAACTGCCACATAGCCTAGCCAAGTTGACATGTGAAAATAACCACCACAATCTGTGATGTTATCTCTCAAAATATTTTAGGATAACAAATTTAATTTTATTACTTCAGCTCAGTTTAGTCACTCATTCATGTCTGACTCCTTGTGATCCTATGGACTGCAGCACATAAGGCTTCTCTATCCATCACCAATGCCTGGATCTTGTTCAAACTCATGTCCATCATGTCAGTGATGTCATCCAGCCATCTCATCCTCTGTCATCCCCTTCTCCTGCCGTCACTCTTAACCAGCATCAGGGTCATTTCCAATGAGTCAGTTCTTCAAATCATATGGTCAAAGTAATGGAGCTTCAACTTCAGTCCTTCTGATGAATATTCAGGAGTGATTCCTTTTAGGATTGACTGGTTTGATCTCCTCGCTGTCCAATGGGCTCAAAGAGTCTTCTCCAACACTACAGTTCACAACATCAATTCTTTGGTGCTCAGCTTTCTCTATTGTCCAAATCTCACATTCACATAGGACTAATGGAAACATCATAGCTTTGACTAGATGGAGCTTTGTTGGTAAAGTAATGTCTCTACTTTTAAATATGCTGTCTAGGTTGGTCATAGTTTTTCATCCAAGGAGCAAGCGTCTTTTAATTTCATGGCTAGAGTCACCATTTGCAGTGACTTTGGAGCCCAAGAAATAAAGTTTCTCACTGTTTCCATTGTTTCCTCATCTTTTTACCATGAAGTGATGGGACTAAATGCCATGCTCTTAGTTTTCTGAATGTTGAGTTTTAAGCCATCTTTTTCATTCTTCTCTTTCACTTTCATAAAAATACTCTCCAGTTCCTCTTTGCTTTCTGCAATAAAGGTGGTGTCATCTGCATGTCTGAGGTTATTGATATTTCTCCATGCAATCTTGATTCCAGCTTGTGCTTCATCCAGCCCGGCATTTCACATGATGTACTCTGCATAAAATTTAAATAAGCAGGGTGACAATATACAGCCTTGATACACTCCTTTCCCAATCTGGAACGAGTCCATTGTTCCATGTCCAGTTCTGACTGTTGCTTCTTGCCCTGCATACAGATTTCTCAGGAGGCAGTTATTGTGGTCTGGTATTCCCATCTCTTGAATTTTTCACAGTTTGTTGTGATCCACACAGTCAAAGGCTTTAGTGTAGTCAATGAAGCAGAAGTAGATGTTTTTTTCTGGAATTCTCTTGCTTTTTCTAACATCAACGGATGTTAGCAATTTGATCTCTGGTTCCTCTGCCCTTTCTAAATCAAGCTTGAACATATGGAAGTTCTTGATTCACTTACTGTGGAAGTCTAGCTTGGAGAATGTAACCATTACTTTGCTAGCATATGAGAGGAGAGCAATTTTGCTATAATTTGAACATTTTTTGGCATTGCCTTTCTTTGGGATTGGAATGAAAACTGACCTTTTCCAGTCCTGTGAACACTGCTGAGTTTTCCAAATTTGTTGACATATTGAATGCAGCACTTTCACAGCATTTAAGATTTGAAGTAGCTCATCTGGAATTAATTTTATCAATAATTAAGCATATTTTAGAGCCTGAGTTTGAGAATTCACTACTGAAATTTTTAAGACAACCAAGGACATAGTATCAAAATTTTTGACAAATCATGTTCATATTTTGGCATTTTAAGTGTTAGCAGTTTGTTTAAAGTGTCCATTTGTAATTCTAAATTAAAATATGCAATTAGATAATTGCTTATATTTGTTAGTTTAAGCTGAAATCTTTCTAAGCTTATATATAAAATGGGAACATTTAGAATGAAAGCTCCCTGAAGGCAGGGATTTTCTTCCCCTTCAGTTCAGTTCAGTCGCTCAGTCGTGTCTGACTATTTGCGACCCCATGAATCGCAGCACACCAGGCCTCCCTGTCCATCACCAACTCCCAGAGTTCACTCAGACTCATGTCCATCGAGTCAGTGATGCCATCCAGCCGTCTCATCCTCGGTCGTCCCCTTCTCTTCCTGCCCCCAATCCCTCCCAGCATCAAAGTCTTTTCTAATGAGTCAACTCTTGGCATGAGGTGGCCAAAGTACTGGGGTTTCAGCTTTAGCATCATTCCTTCCAAAGAAATCCCAGGGCTGATCTCCTTCAGAATGGATTGGTTGGATCTCCCTCCAGTCCAAGGGACTCTCAGGAGTCTTCTCCAACACCAAAGTTCAAAAGCATCAATTCTTCGTTGCTCAGCTTTTTTCACAGTCCAACTCTCACATCCATACATGACCACAGGAAAAACCATAGCCTTGACTAAATGGACTTTAGTCGGCAAAGTAATGTCTCTGCTTTTGAATATGCTATCTAAGTTGGTGATAACTTTTCTTCCAAGGAGTAAGTGTTGTTTAATTTCATGTCTGCAGTCACCATCTGCAGTGATTTTGGAGCCCAAAAAAGTAAAATCTGACACTGTTTCCACTGTTTCCCCACCTATTTCCCATGAAGTGATGGGACCGGATGCCATGATCTTCGTTTTCTGAATGTTGAGCTTTAAGCCAACTTTTTCACTCTCCTCTTTCACTTTCACCAAGAGGCTTTTTAGTTCCTCTTCACTTTCTGCCATAAGGGTGGTGTCATCTGCATATCTGAAGTTATTGATATTTCTCCTGGAAATCTTGATTCCAGCTTGTGTTTCTTCCAGTCCAGCGTTTCTCATGATGTACTCTGCATATAAGTTAAATAAGCAGGGTGACAATATACAGCCTTGACGTACTCCTTTTCCTATTTGGAACCAGTCTGTTGTTTCATGTCCAGTTCTAACTGTTTTTCCAGTGAAAGTGAAGTTGCTCATTCATGTCTGACTCTTTGTGACCCCATGGACTGCAGCCTGCCAGGCTCCTCTCTCCATGGGGTTTTCCAGGCAACAATACTGGAGTGGGCTACCATTTCCTTCTCCAGGGGATCTTCCCAACCCAGGGATCAAACTCAGGTCTCTCACATTTTAGGCAGATGCCTTTTTTTTACCGTCTGAGCCATCAGGGAAGTCTAGTAGTCATATATAAATGTGATAGTTGGGCTATAATGACAGCTGAGTGGTGAAGAATTGATTCTTTTGAACTGTGGTGTTGGAGAAGGCTCTTGAGAGTCCCTTGGACTGCATGGAGATCCAACCCGTCAATCCTAAGAAATCAGTCCTGAATAAACATTGAAAGGATTGATACTGAAGCTGAAACTCCAATACTTTGGTCATCTCATGCAAAGAACTGACTCATTGAAAAAGACCCTGATGCTGGGAAAGATCGAAGACAGGAGGATGAGATGGTTGGATGGCATCACTGTTGAGATGGACATGAGTTTAGTAGGCTCTGGGAGCTGGTGATGGACAGGGAGGCCTGGTGTGTTGCAGTCCATGGGGTTACCAGGGGTCGGACACCACTGACTGAACTGAACTGACACAAGATGTTATAAACACAGATTAAGAACAACTCATTTTGCCTAGGGAAAACCCTAACAGGTTTCAAGGAAGAGTTAATGATGAAATTGCCTTGTGATAGATGAATAAGAGTTTTTTAGGAATATGAGGAGAAAGAATCTCACAGCAGAGGGAAGAAAAGTAATATTAGAAGGAAGGCTTTGAAAAGCATGATGTGTTTGGGGAAGAAAATGTAAAAATGTAATCTGCGGTGTTGGAATACACATTATAGCATAAATTAAAAATTATTTTCAGATTTCAACAGTCCAGAAAATAGTTCGATCATGACCATTATGAATTAATCCAACTAGCTTGTTTCATAATAGCAATAAAGAAGGGAAAGGAGTAGAGAGTAGAGGTATGTGAGGGAAACTAGGGGATCAGATAGGTGGTAAGCATGACGTCCAACCAGGAAGTCAGGAGACTGAGATTGGTAGAGGAGCTAGAGAATGGCAGACAAGGAAGTGTCCTTCCATAAATGTGAATGATACATTTACCAACTGATAGGAGAAAAATTGGGCTTTCCTGGTGGCTGAGCTTCCCCAGTGACTCAGCAATAAATAAGAAAATAATCCACCTGCAATGCAGGAGCCACAGGAAACACAGGTTCAATTTCTGGGTTGAGAAGATCCCCTGGAGGAGGGTGTGGCAACCCCCTCCAGTATTCTTGCCTGGAGAATCCCATGGACAGAGGAGGCTGGTGGGCCAAAGTCCACATGGCCACAAAGTCAGAAATGACTGAGGCAACAGCGCGCACACACACGCAGGAGAACAATTAACGATAACCTTATGTTTAAAGATGAATTGTGCTGTCTCTGTGTAGTAAATCCTACCTGCTGACAAGCAAGTTTCTCTAGATAAGAACTAACAATAAACCTGACTCTATGAAAACTTGTGGAAACAGCCTCCAACTTTCTGCTTAACACTCTACCACTACCTTATGTCATCAGCCCCAAACTCCTCAGGTATATGGCATCCCATGCCTGTATGTACCAGATGTCCCTAGGCTAGTTTCTGATTGCCTCAAGATCTCCATAACGGTGCTTGCTCTGTCCAGGCTTATCCTATGTGGGCAGAAACACATTATGTGCCAATCTTTCCCTCCTTCTTCATCTGTCTTCCCTGTTCTGTGTCCTCAGTTCACTTCAGTCCCTCAGTCATGTCCAGCTCTTTGTGACCCCATGTACTGCAGCACACCAGGCTTCCCTGTCCATCACCAACTTCCATAGCTTGCTCAAACTCATGTCTATTGAGTCAGTGATGCCATCCCAATTCTCCCTCCCACTATATGTCAAATATGTCTACTCCTTTCTGTCCAAAGTATCTTTGCCTTAGTTTGGCCTCCATCCTTCAATGGTTCCCTATTACTGACAGTATGAAATTCAAATTGTAATGATAATGGTCTGAAATAAGTTAATGGAAGTTTCAAAATAACTAAACTTTATGAATTTGTTTATACTTTGAAAGAATCTGCCCTGTTATATCAGCAAGTTATGAAATGCATGAATAAAAATGATACTGGTTGTATTAAAATGTTTATGGAAGCAGCAGGTTGGATGTGATATTTTGTAAATTTAAAGACAAGTAATAACACAGACATAAGAACTTGTTCAATTGATGTAATGTCTGCAAAAAAAAATTAAAGAATACCATTAAAATGCTGAGTTTGAACATATACTTGTGCTTTCTTTAAACTGTTAGTAGCAAAACTCCTTTTTTTAATGAGGTGCCATACAATTTCAGTGATAATTATGTAATTAATCTGAATGATCTTGAATAGACTTTTTGAATTAATTTGTCCATCTTTTCTGCAGAAAAGCTAACCTTTGAATACAAAATTGTTTAGAGTAACAATCAGAGAAATTTCTATAATTCCCTACAAACTTTGTGAGTTTTTCTTCCTGTTTTAGATCCATAGGGCCTGATTTTCAGTTTAAAACTTATCAAATGACTTTATGTGTGCCTTTGGGCAAGTCCACAATATTGTATGTGCCTCAGTGTTTTCATCTATAAAGTGATGATGATGGTGGTGGTGATAATTTCTTATAAGGTTGTTGTGAGCAATAACATGATGTATGTGAACCATTTAGCACAGCTCCTATCACATGGTAAGTTTCTTTTTTAATATAAATTTATTTTAATTGGAGGCTAATAGGTCCGTCTAGTCAAGGCTATGTTTTTTCCAGTAGTCACGAATGGATGTGAGAGTTGGACTATGAAGAAATCTGAGCGTTGAAGAATTGATGCTTTTGAACTGTGGTATTGGAGAAGACTCTTGAGAGTCCCTTGGACTGCAAGGAGATCCAACCAGTCCATTCTGAAGGAGATCAGTCCTGGGTGTTCATTGGAAGCACTGGTGTTAAAGCTGAAACTCCAGTACTTTGGCCACCTCATGTGAAGAGTTGACTCATTGGAAAAGACTCTGATGCTGGGAGGGATGGGGGCAGGAGGAGAAGGGGACAACAGAGGATGAGATGGCTGGATGGTATCAAGGACTAGATGGAGGTGAGTTTGAGTGAACTCCGGTAGACGGTGATGGACAGGGAGGCCTGGCGTGCTGCAATTCATGGGGTTGCAAAGAGTCAGACACGACTGAGCGACTAAACTGAACTGAATTACTTTATAATATTGTATTAGTTTTGTCATACATCAACATGAATCCGCCATGGGTGTACACGTGTTTGCCATCCTGAACCCCCCTCCCACCTCCTTCCCCATACCATCCTTCTGGGTCATCCCAGTGCACACATGGTAAGTTTCATTCAGTATTATCTGTCATTATTATCACTATTATAATTTTCATATGCTTTGTATGAGATCTTTCCAATACACTTAAAAATTTTTTTAACTACTTTCCATTTTTCCAACCACTCTGTCATCAATGTTTTTAAATTAATAACATTTTGAGTTCTCACTAAAACTAATATGACTCAACCACAGAGAATACAAATAAGCATGGAGAAGAGAAATGGTATCAATCAGAATAGGTTATATTATCATGCAACAGCAATCAATACACAAACCTAATTTAAAATGATGAAAGCTTATTTCTCACTCATTCTACAGGTTCAGTACAAATCATCAGAGCATCTGTGATCATCATAGTCACTAAAGATCTCAGGCTGATGGCACAACCATCAGAACATTGTTAGTCACCATTGTTGTTCAGTTGCTAAGTTGTTTCCGGCTCTGTGACACCATAGACTGCAGCAGGCTAGGCTTCCCTGTCTTTTACTATCTCCCAGAGTTTGCTCAAACTCATGTGCATTGAATCAGTGATGACATCCAACCATCCCACTCTCTACTGCTCTCTTCTACTTTTTCCTTCAATGTTTCCCAACACCAGGGTCTTTTCTAATGAGTTGACTCTTTGTAACAGGTGGCCAAAGTATTGGAGCTTCAGCATCCATCTTTCCAATGAATAGTCAGGGTTGATTTCCTTTAAAATTGACTGGTTTGATCTCCCTCCAGTCCAAGGGAATCTCAAGAGTCTTCTCCAGCACCACAATACAAAAGCATCAATTTTTCGGTGCTCAGCCTTCTTTATGGTCCAACTGTCACATGCATACATGACTACTGGAAATACCATAGCTCTGACTATGTGGACCTTTTTTGGTAAAGTGATGTCTCTGCTGTTTAATACATTGTCTAGGTTTGTCATAGCTTTTATTCCAAGGAGCAAGCAACTTTTAATTTTGTGGTTGCTGTCACTGTCCACAGTCATTTTGGAGCCTAAGAAAATAAAATCTGTCACTCTTTCCACTTTTTCCCCATCTATTTACCATGAAGTGATGGGATTGGATGCCATGATCTTAATTTTTTTGAATGTTGAGTTTTAAGCTAGCTTTTTCATTCTCACTATATCAAAAGGGAAAAAGAAAACACTGGAGAATCTTATATCAACTATTCAATACTGTGCAATGTCATGGGATGTCTCTGACTCAAAATCATTGCCCAAAACTAATCCCATGGCTCTACCCAAATGCAAGAAGTCCAGGAAGTGTAATCTTATCATGTGTGCAAGATGGAGAGGCAGATATATATTGCAAACAACATGAATCTGACTATAGTCAGATTCAAACATATCCTAAACTTGGGTAGATATTATTAGATAAATGTCCCATTGAAGGACTGTTGAAGTCTTTCTGTTGATCCCTAGGGATTTTATATTCTGACATTTACTATTAATGAGTGAAGTAATAACACTGTATTTCACCCCATTAAATTGAACAGGATGTAACACAATCAAATCATTTACTCACATTCCTTATGATCACTTCTTTAGAAGTATTCCCTACCACTTGAATATAAGTTAAAAAACTGGAGTGGCTCAACCTTTAAACTGCATCTAATCTAAAAGAGAAATACAACTAAGAATTTCATCACTAGCTGACATGAGGAACCTATGCTAATTCTCAAGTTTCTGCTTGAGTAACTGGGTAGGTAGTAGGTTGAGATAAGGGTGAGAGTAGCATATTTGGATGACTGTAAAAATTAGATGATGAATTCAATTTTGCCTTTATGATATTTGTAGCTAGGGAAATCAGTCTGGATTGGTTATGGAATTTGTGGAATCAGCATTGTACCGGTTAAAATATTTAACACCATTAGTACTAATGAAATAATCAAGAATGAATGTATAACACTGAAAAGAGTATAGGTACAAGGACAAAACTCCGTGGAATAACAAACAACCAAGATGTATATCACCTGGTAAATGAATATATTAATTTGTGATATTAATACATTCACATAAAATAGGGCTCCCCAGGTGGCACAGTGGTAAGGAATCCATCTGCTAATGCAGGCTTATCATCTCATATATAGATAGCAATGCATATACTTCCAAGAAATAAAATTTAATGATCTAGTAAACAACATGAAAATAAATGTTAAATACAAATATGTATGTGATGCTCTCAGATGTCACCTAGTTTTAAGTCAACTCTGGATAAAATATGACTCCAGTATACTTGCTGTAAATTCATTTCAACAACTAATATCTCATTAATAAAAATCATTGAGAAGTTCTTGCCTCATAATAGTTATACAACACACAATATATTCTGCAATAGAGTAAAACTATTAGTTTTTAAAGATTGGTCTCTGAAAGCCCTTGAAATTGACACACCCATAATATTAATCAATATATTCTTTTTTTAAAAAAAATCAATATATTCTAAACATGAAGGTGATGCTATGGATTTATCATAAGTTTCATATATTAAGTTCATACTAAGCAGTTAATCTGAATTGCTTATTCATATTAAGCAGCAGAGTGATATTTCTGGGTTACTGGTCTCTTAGGAATATAGATTTTACATGACAATCTAGATGAAGGATGTGATCATGACCAGAGGACAGTATAATTATGACTAGTACATTAAATACCTTATTTTAATCCAGGTACCTTACTTTAATTGAATATCTTACTTTAATCTTACTTTTACAACAGGTCCCTACCCTGAGTCTGCTGTTCTCAGGATGTATTCCTAGGTGCTGATCCTTTCCAACTTCCTGTTACTCCCAAAACATTACCATTAGACCATCTTTGTTCTGTAGAGCTTTTTGCCAATTATGTGAATATTCTATATCTTCACTGTCCAGTATGGTGTGACCGGCCACATTTGCCAACTGAGCACTTAAAAGGCCTAGTGTGACTGAGGGGTTAAACTTTTATATTTCTTAATTTTAAATATTTTAAATTTGAATTTAAGGAAATCTTATGTGGCTAGAGGTTCTCATGTTAGAGAACATATCTTTAGACTTTGTTAGATTATCTAAAAACAGATTTCATGCTAACAAGTAAATGTTTGATCTATGATCTATCCTTGCAACTGGATTTGAAGGTACAGTTTTAGGGTAACATTATAAGTACAATTCTTTAAAACAAAGGATTGATACTATAATGATGAAATGGGAAGTACTTTTACAAAGTGACACAGCAGGAAATTTAGGGATATAGGTTTTACATAATGGCCAGAAAATTCCATTGATGTGGTAGTAGTTTAGTCATTAAGTTGTGTCTGACTCTTGCAACCCCATGGACTATAGCTCTCCAGGCTTCTGTGTCCATGGGATTTCCCAGGCAAGAATACAGGAGTGGGTTGCCATTTCTTTCTCTGGGGTTGCCATTTCTTCCCGATTCAGGGGTCAAACCCATGTTTTCTGTGTCTCCTGCATTGCAGGCACGTTCTCTACTGCTGACCCAACAGGGAATCTGAAAGTTCCATTATGAACAGAGGAGTCTGGTGGGCTACAGTCCATAGGGTCACAAAGAGTTGGACATGACTGAAGCGACTTAGCATAAAAGATTGACCTTGATAGCATAGATTGATTTTTTAAGAGCCTCAGTTTGCTGAGAAGTCAGAGTTCTTACCTCACTAATGTATGAGGTCAATATATTTGCATTACCACCTATTTCTCAAGCCAAAATTGTACTACTCACCGTTATATATATAAAAGTACATGTACTTTGAGATACAGTTTCGGGATGTTAGTAATAATCTTGAAAGACAGGTGAACTTAAGGGAGAAAGAGTCCCCATATTCCAGTTGGTCATGTAAAGCAAGTCTCTTGACATTTCAACATTCTTCTTTTCCCCCTTCCATACACCACCAAACTGAAAATTGTGGCGAGCAGGGGTGCAAGGCTCTTCTCTTTATTAGACTCAGAAGTACTGAAGTATTAGAGCATATGACATTGAAACCGTTTCCAATGCTTCTGGAATAACACCTTTGAAATTCAACTCATTTACTTACTATGGATTGCAGTTTTATCTCTTGCTATTCCCCGATATGAACTCCCTCCAATTACACTGTTTAATTCTTTACCTAATAAATGCATCTTGCACCTTTTATATCTCTTGCTTTTCTTCTTCCAGTCTCCCTTTGAGTCTCAGAATTAATTTTCTTACTTTAAAATGGGGTAGGTAGTGATTGAATCATTGTACTTTTTTAAGGATTTATATTTTGTATGAAAAATAGACAACAAAACGCCTGGCACACGATGAATATACAATAAATGTTTAAATGCTAGAGGATTTTTTTCTTCCTCTTTTCTTCCTTCCTCTAAACACCACCATTATTTTTGCCATTTATATTATATCACTTTCTAACAGATCTTTATGTAACTTCAACCAGAATGCAATTTCCTTGAAAGCAGTGAGGGAAGGCATTTTATAGATATAGTTGTATTTATTACATAGCAGGTGCTTAATAAATACATGTTTCTCAGTTGATTTTTAGGGATCTTTGGAAGAAAAGTTATGACTAACCTAGATAGCATATTCAAAAGCAGAGACATTATTTTACTCACTAAGGTCTTTCTAGTCAAGCAATGGTTTTTCCTGTGGTCATGTATGGATGTGAAAGTTGGACTGTGAAGAAGGCTGAGCGCTGAAGAATTGGTGCTTTTGAACTGTGGTGTTGGAGAAGACTCAAGAGTCACTTAGACTGGAAAGAGATCCATTCTGAAGGAGATCAGCCCAGGGATTTCTTTGGAAGGAATGATGCTAAAGCTGAAACTCCAGTACTTTGGCCACCTCAAGCGAAGCGTTGACTCATTGGAAAAGACTCTGATGCTGGGAGGGATTGGGGGCAGGAGGAGAAGGGGACAACAGAGGATGAGATGGCTGGATGGCATCACTGACTTGATGGACATGAGTCTGAGTGAACTCCGGGAGTTGGTGATGGACAGGGAGGCCTGGCATGCTGCGATTCATGGGGTCGCAAAGAGTTGGACACGACTGAGCAACTGAACTGAACTGAACTGAGGAATATACTAGAACAATATACAATGACTACACAAGGTTATATGCAAGATGACTATGGACAAGTTCCTTAACATCTCCAAATCTCTATCTTTTCATGTGTAACATGGAGATAATAATAATATTTAATTTAAAATGTTGTTGTAGAAAGAAGAAAAATCTAAGCAGGGAAGAAATTAAGGTTAGGTTGATATCACATCTAAGTTTATGGGTGTTTAGTTCAGGAGAGATTTTGACAAATGACTGTCCAGAAGAGAATAACCAGGGATATAAGTTATTTTGTTGTCCATGTGGTGCAGTGACAAAGAATTCGCCTGCCAATGCAGGAGATGCAAAAGATGCGGGTTTGAGCCCTGAGTCAGGAAAATTCTCTGGAATAGGAAATGGCAACACATTCCAATGGCAACACACTTGCCTGGAAAATTCCATGGAAAAAGGAGCCTGGCGGGCTACATTTCATGGAGTTGCAAAGAGTCTGTCCTGACTGAGCAGGTCACATGCATGAAGTACGTAGATTAAACATGGGCGGAGGCACAGGGTGGGGGGGGGGTTGTTGAATGACACCATCAGTTTTTAGCTGTGTGAGGAATTGTATTTGGCAGAAGAAACAATTAACTCTATCTTGCTCCAAAGAGCAAAATAGGACTATTGGGAAAGTTATAGCTATAAAGGCTTAAATCACTTCAATTTGATTTGCCTATATAATGTAGTAGAAGGAGCCTGAGGAAAGGAATTAAAACACTTAGATTCTAATTTCAGCTTTGCATTTATGCATCTGTGCAATCTTGGACAAGTTATTTATCATTTGAAGTCTCAGTTTCCAATATCAAAAATGAAGCTGCTTAACCAAAAATTCTCAAATGTTTGAACCTGAATATTCTAAGATTTTAACTTACAAAAGAGAGAAAAATTTCTTCCCTTTAAAAGACATACTTGATAGAATGTTTTCTATGATATAAATAAGGCAATTGAATTTCAATAATTATTATGATTGTGGACTAAGCTGGATTTGTATTAAGTCATAAGTCTAAAAAATTATGGTAGTTCCTTATTATTCCTCTAACAAATATTTAATGTATAACTTAGTGGTTCATATAAAGTAACCTATCCAGTGCTTTGATTTTTGAATAAGGTATTAAATAATAGCTAAGGCAAAGACCTGGAACAATACTGAAAGTACATGTAGCTCTGTACTGTGAAAGTTTTGTTATTAAATAGAGTGGAAAAAAATAGAGTGGCGGTCTTTGTACAAATCTTAGAACAAATGGATGGTAATTTTTTGTAAGAAACAAAGATGTCAGAAATAAAAAAAAAAGAGAGAAAAAATGATTAAAATGAGTGTTGTTTATTACAAGTCTGGTATTCCAGATTTAAATTGCTACATGTTGTGAAAAGGAAAAAGCAGTTTCAAATTTCATCACTTCCTTAACGGACGTGAGTGTAGTTCCTAGAATGTCAATAGCCCAAAGCTACCAAACTATTGAACAATGTATTAAAATTTCATGATATAGTTTCTTTAGCAGCAGTTTTACTCTGGTAAACTATCATTCAAGAAAATACAAGACCAAGCTTCTAAGAAGTGTTTACAAGGCCTTATATTGTTGAGCCTAATTTTCAGATTGTATCGAAGGTCAAAGTAATTCATGGTACCCTCATCATTCAGGAAAACTACCCTCCAAGCAAAACACAAGCAGAACATCATTAAAACAAATGTGGAAATATATAATTTTCTATTTCCAAGTTAGCTTCTTTCATGGTGGTATTATCTTTATACAGGCATATAGGTATTTTTTTCTACCTTGTGAGAGCTCTATGCAACACTATAAAGAGAACATTAGCATTAAGGTAAGAGACTGTCCAAGGTCACACAGTTTAATCAACAAATATTGAAAATCTACTATGGGCTAGGCCCTGTGGAAGGTACAAAGCAATTAGAAGATATGATCCTTGCCTTTAAGAAACTTATAATTTGATTAGTGAGGCAGGTCTAAAATAATTAAAGCAAAATGAATGATAAAAGGTATCATGTGATCAAAAACCTAAAGGAGGAGAACTGAAGGAGCATTTTACTCAAAGAAACCTCCATGGAGGAGAAGAGTGGTAAGATACACTTTTAAAGATGAATGGAGTACAGAGAAGGGTTTTTTATTAGAGGTCCTGAAAGTGACATACTTTGTTTCTGCTCACATTCTTTGGCCAAATTTGGTCCCTGGGCCACATGGAACTGCAAAGAAGCCTGGGAAATGTAGCCTACTTATGCAACCAGGAGGAAAAAGAAAAAAAAATTGTCACAGATGTAAGTCACAGAGAATGATCCATCTCTTATTACTGTATTTATTGTATTTCAATCAGATAGGATGCTCTAAATAACTTCTTTAGTTTTTCATATCTGTCTATATAGTATATTAGTCTACAGATACTTTCTAAACCTATTTTTGACCTAAAACATTTTTAGATTATTCATAATGCTGTACTGTGCTTAATTTGCTCAGTCATATCTGACTCTTTGTGACCCAATGGACTGTACCTGCCAGGCTCATCTGTCTATGGGGATTCTCCAGGCAAGAATACTGCAGTGGGTTGCCATGCCCTCCTCAAGGAGATCTTCCCAACCCAGGGATCAAACCCAGGTCTCCCACATTGCAAGCAAATTCTTTAACATCTGAGCCATGAGAAAAGCCTATGTAGCTTTGCTTTATTTTAATATGTGTAGGAAATAATTTTCACCACAAAATGCCATATCTAGATACCTTTTTTCCTTCTCTTCATGTTTTGTAAAAATTAAAGTTCTCATTATACCTAAAAGTATTGTTATTGTTAAATGGGAAAAAGTAAGCTAGTTAAACACATATATATATGTGTCTTTTTTTTACTTTTAAATTGGAGTATAATTGCTTTACAATGTTGTGTAAATTTCTGCTATACAACAATGTGAATCATCCCTCCCTCCCAACCCCCATCCCATCCCTGTAGGTCATCGGAGAGCACCAAGCTGAGCTCTCTGTGCTATACAGCAACTTCCTGTTAGTTAGGGTTTTATATATATATATATATATATATATATATATATATATATATATATATATTTATTAATTTTATTTAAAAAATAATTGCTATACAGAAGCTTGTTGTTTTCCGTCAAACCTCAACATGAATCAGCCATAGATGTACATATATCCCCTCCCTTTTGAACTGCCCTTCCATCTCCCTCCCCATTCCACTCCTCTAGGTTGATACAGAGCCCCTGTTTGAGTTTCCTGAGCCACACAGCAAATTCCTATTAGCTATATATTTAACATATGGAAGATGACACCACCCTTATGGCGGAAAGTGAAGAGGAACTAAAAAGCCTCTTGATGAAAGTGAAAGTGGAGAGTGAAAAAGTTGACTTAAAGCTCAACATTCAGAAAACGAAGATCATGGCATCTGATCCCATCACTTCATGGGAACTAGATGGGGAAACAGTGGAAACGGGGGCTCCAAAATCACTGCAGATGGTGACTGCAGCCATGAAATTAAAAGACGCTTACTCCTTAGAAGAAAAGTTATGACCAACCTAGATAGTATATTCAAAACCAGAGACATTACTTTGCCGATTAAGGTCCGTCTAGTCAAGGCTATGGTTTTTCCTGTGGTTATGTATGTGTGTGAGAGTTAGACTGTGAAGAAGGCAGAGCACCAAAGAATTGATGCTTTTGAACTGTGGTGTTGGAGAAGACTCTTAAGAGTCCCTTGGACTGCAAGGAGATCCAACCAGTCCATTCTGAAGGAGATCAGTTCTGGGTGTTCTTTGGAAGGAATGATGCTAAAGCTGAAACTCCAGTACTCTGGCCACCTCATGCCAAAAGTTGACTCATTGGAAAAGACTTTGATGCTGGGAGGGATTGGGGGCAGGAGGAGAAGGGGACTACAGAGGATGAGATGGCTGGATGGCATCACTGACTCCATGGACGTGAGTCTGAGTGAACTCTGGGCTCAGGGACTGATGGACAGGGAGGCCGGGCGTGCTGCGATTCATGGGGTCTCAGAGAGTTGGACGCGACTGAGTGACTGAACTGAACTGAATGTAAGTTTCCATGTTACTCTTTCCATACATCTCACCCTCTCCTTCCCTCTGCCCATGTCCTTAAGTCTATTCTCTATGTCTGTTTCTCCATTGCTGCTCTGTAAACAAATTTTTCAGTATCATTTTTCTAGATTCCATATATATGCGTTAGAATATGATATTAATCTTTCTCTTTCTGACTTACTTCACTCTGTATAATAGGTTCTAGGTTCATCCACCTCATTAGAACTGACTCAAATATGTTCCCATTTAAGGCTGAGTAATATTCCATTGTGTATATGTACAAAAACATCTTTATCCATTCATCTGTTGATGGACATCTAGGTTGCTTCCATGTTCTAGTGACTGTAAATAGTGCTGCAATGAACAATCACATACATGTGTCCTTTTCAATTTTTGTTTCCTCAGGGTATATGCCTTGGGATTTCTGGGTCATATGGTGGTTTTACTCCTAGATTTTAAGGAATCTCCATACCATCTTCCATAGTGGCTCTATTAATTTACATTTCCAACAACAGTGCAAGAGGGTTTTGTGTTTCTTTATGTATGGTGTTAGGAAGTCTTCTAATTTCATCCCTTTACTGTCCAGTTTTCCCAGCACCATTTATTGAAGAGGCTCTATTTGCTCCATTGTATATTCTTGCCTCCTTTGTGAAAAATAAGGTACCCATAGGCGCATGGGTTAATTTCTGGGCTTCCTATCTTGTTCCGTTAGTCTAGATTTCTGTTTTTGTGCCAGTACCATACTGTCTTGATGACTGTAGCTGTGTAGCGTAATCTGAAGTCAGGAAGGTTGATTCCTACAGCTCCATTCTTCTTTCTCAAGACTGCTTTGGCTATTAAGGGTCTTTTGTGTTTCCAAATGAATTGTGAATTTTTTGTTCTAGTTTTGGGAAAAGTGTAATTGGTAATTTAATAGGGATCACATTGAATCTGTAGATTTCATTTGGTAGTATAGTCATTTTCACAATATTAACTCTTCCCATCCAGAATCATAGAATATCTCTCCATCTGTTTATATCATCTTTGATTTCTTTCATTAGTGTCTTATAATTTTCTGTGTACAGTTCTTTTGTCTCCTTAGGTAAGGTTATTCCTAGATATTTAATTCTTTTTATTGCAACAGTGAATGGGATTGATTCTTTAATTTCTCTTTATTATTTTTCATTGTTAGTATATAGAAATGAAAGTGATTTCTGTGTATTGATTTCATATACTGCAACTTTGCTAAATTCACTGATTAGCTCTAGTAATTTTTTGATATTATCTTTGGGTTTTAGCTATCAGTTTTATAAAGGGTAGTGTCGGAGAAGGCAATGGCACCCCACTCCAGTACTCTGGCCTGGAAAATCCCATGGATGGAGGAGCCTGGTGGGCTACAGTCCATGGGTAGCTAAGAGTCGGACATGACTGAGTGACTTCACTTTCACTTCTCACTTTCATGCATTGGAGAAGCAAATGGCAACCCACTCCAGTGTTCTTGCCTGGAGAATCCTAGGGACAGGGGAGCCTGGTTGGCTGCCGTCTATGGGGTTACACAGAGTCAGACACGACTGAAGCGACTTAGCAGCAGCAGTGTATATATATCAGTGCTACTTTCTCAATTCATCTCACCTACTCCTTCTCCTACTGTGTCATTGCCACAAGTCTATTTTCTACATCTGCATCCCTATTCCTGCTCTGCAAATAGGTGTATCTGTACCGTTTTTTGATTTCATATATATGTGTTAATATACAAGATTCTTTTTCTGACTTACTTCACTTTGTATGATAGTCCCTAGGTTCATCCACATCACTACAAATGACCCAATTTTATTCCTTTTTTATGGGTGAGTAATATTCCATTGTATAGATGTACCACAACTTCTTTATCTGTCAACAGACATTTAGGTTGCTTCCATGCCCTGGCCTTTGTAACTAGCGCTGCAATGAACATGGGGGTACATTTCATTTTAATTGTGGTTTTCTCAGGGTTGAGAAACCAATCCTGGTTTCCCAGGATTGAGATTTCAGGGTCATATGGTAATTAGCTGTTCTGCCATTAGTCAGCACACTACAGAGTCTAGATTCAGAACCAGGTTTCTAGACTCAGTTTTTGTACTTTTTCACTTGCTGTGAATATCATTTTAAATATATGAGAGTTATTTTTTGTAAGTTTCAATCTATCTTTGGTTAACAGGAATTTACAGTTCAGTCTCTATTCTGCCTCTTAATAGCTCTTTTGTAGCTTAATGCACATGAAAATCTTGGAGAACAATAGACAGTACAACCACAGAATGGCAGAAACCCGAGTTTATGAAACACCAGGTGAAGGTGGAATTCCTGGAAATCCGAAATATTTGTTCTGAACAACAACAAAAATATACAAATCTATATTATTTGACTCATTAAGGAAAAAAGCACTTTGGGTTGAATCTGGATGGCTGAGAAAAAAGAGAAAGCAAATGGCATCAGAACAAAACATGAAAACACAAATAAATGAAATGTTTTAAGGAAGACAGTGAGTTTGGCTTTCTACCTTTCGAGAAAAAGATAATTCATGAAAAGACATTGAGTTATACACTGAAGGCCTTTCTTCACTATTCTTCAGTAGAGTCTTGTGTACACTTTGGTCATTGGTATCATAAAATCTGCCAGAAACCTCTTGTCAAAAAGTATCTCACTAGTTTGAAAAGGAAATGGCCAATTTATTTGTATAGCATTGGATAATAATAGCCAATATTTGTGGTGTGCTTACTATGCTGACTCCTATTCTAAGTGCTGTATATGGATTATCTCACTGAATGCTCCCAATCCTATGAAGTAGATACTATTATTAGATACATTATACAATAGTAGAAATTGTTTGAGACTGGTCTTTCTTCAGAGACAGGAGGCATTGCCTAGTTGTAGTTTGGGCTTCCCTTAATAACATTTCTACCAGTTTCAGATTTGTCAACTTCAAATGAAACCAGGCCAGTAGGGAGAATGCAAGGGAGTCTTTCATTACTTCTTCGCGTGAAAAAGGCATAAAATTTGTAAGCGAGCATTCAATTAAGTTCAGTTCAGTCACTCAGTCATGTCTGACACTTTCTGACCCCATGAATGGCAGTACGACAGGCCTCCCTGTTCATCACCAACTCACGGAGTTCACTCAAACTCATGTCCGTCTAGGCGGTGATGCCATCCAGTCATCTCATCCTCGGTCGTCCCCTTCTCCTCCTGCCCCCAATCCCTCTCAGCATCAGGGTCTTTTCCAATGAGTCAACACTTCCCATGAGGTGGCCAGAGTACTGGAGTTTCAGCTTTACCATCATTCCTTCCAAAGAAATCCCAGGGTTGATCTCCTTCTGCCGCGGCCAGCACAAGCAAGAGTCGCACCTGCACAGGGAGAGAACGGAGCGTCCCCGCTAAGAAAAATAAGAGAGAGACAAAAGATGGGGTTGAGAGGATCAGACCAAAATGGCTGATGCCTTCCTTTATTGTGCTGCAGTATATATAGGATAAAGTACGTGACTTCTGACATTCACAAAATTGTTCTTAATCTCCAGATACAATCACAAGACCCTTACCATTGTGTACAGATCACAAATAGATAATCTATCTTCTAACAAAGCTAATCTATCTTCTATGAAATGTTGCAAGAACTAGACGTCCCGGAGCCTTAAGGGTAGTAAATTCTTCAGGGGGGCGGGACAGGGAGCTTAGGGACGTGCCTAAGGCTCTGCATAACGCCGAGCAGCTCCCAAGACTTAACCCTTCACGGGCAGTCCCCCGCAGCTCCCCTCTCTTTATTTTTTTAAAAGCTCCATAAGATGTCGGTGTTGCAACATGTTTTTATGTATCAGAACTCTCATATGTAAAAATTCTTTAACAATGCTACGAATAAGGCAAGGAGCTAAACAAATCAATATAAGCACAACAGTCAGAACCGCGCCCACAGCAATTATGCTTCGCCACAGTGAATGAAGGCTAGGGAAGTTAGAAAATAAATTTTGTAAGAAATTATCAACAGTATCAGCTATATTTAAAGTAGCTTTTGGAGAATTTTCAATATTAAGAATTTCATTATGCAATTGCAATAGATCTAGAGAAACATTAGTATTAAACCATACTCCTTGTAGATGTTTTTTCACCTTATCCCACGGGAAATCAGATGCATTATAAGCCTTTTTTGTAACACAAATCCACTTATAATTAGCATGACATTGGATTTTCATGCGGAAACTAATGCTCTGAACTTGTTCTCCTAGAACTCTAACCACATCATATAAAGCTGATAATCTATCTTCCATTTTTTTATCTATATCTTCTTGTGTTCCCATTACTTTAGTAACATTATATGACAAGGAATCTACAGTATGAGCAGCTTGAATGGATTGTGCTAAAGATACAGAAGCGGTGACAGCATTTGCTATAAGGGTGATTAAAGATACTATACCCAGAACAATCACGCTCACACTTCTTTCAGTGCGGCTAAGAGCCGTGTTAATGCGTTGTAGCAATTTTAAAGCAGTCTCGTCATACCAAGCTTCAGTTATTTCAACAGGTAACATTACAAAAGCATGTTTTATTATTATAACTTGTTCTCCTTTAGCAACACCTCTTATGCAATTGGTAAGTATGCAATTAGAACAATTTAAATGATAAATATTTAATGACAGTGTTATTTCCATATGGCCTTGTATCAGCATGAATGGATAAGGGACACAAGCTCTGGGATATAAAAATCCTGTAACTCCTACATTATCATATTTACTCCCACTAATATTGGGTTGTAAATATAGACTATTGCCATGACCAAAAGCAGCCAAAAGTTTCCACAGTTCTGTTTGATATACTTGAGCAGTGTTTACAGAGAAAATGGGTGGATGCTGTCCTCGATATTCAGGGAAATCAGGTGTTCCCCCAGGTGCCCAATCCCATAAAAGGGTGGCATCGGCATTGTTGATGTTGTACACTGACGCAACCCGGGCTCGACATAAAGTCCAAGGAGTGTCTATTCCTATGCCGATGCTTAGATGTTTGTCGCAAAACGGAATGTCGAGAGGTCCGGTTCCGTCACGGTACGATCTTTTTCCGGTTTTTTCATCAATGCCAGAAATAGTCACTCGAGGATAAGATTTATCAGCTGACACCTGTATACAGTGAGGATGTTGTGATTGATAAGAAAAGCACATAGGATATTGTGTAGTAAGACCATAAAAAGAGATATTAGCTTGCTGGGGAGAAATATGAATATCTGATTTTCCTCCCAAAGACTTGTATCATTGACATAGACAGGTACTACTTCTTTATCCCATCCTAATGATTGAATCGTAGGTGGATCGGGAATGTATGCCCAAAAAGCCGCAGCCGCCCCGTTTTGTATCCGCAGCCTCTCCAGGATCCAGCGCGGCGCTTCGGCATCCTATAGCATCTAAGAGCTGTGCCACGAAGTCCTGATAAGGCTCATCAGGTCCCTGTCAGACTTTTGAGAGATCTTCTGTCTTAATACTGGAGCTAGGAAGTTTTTTCCATGCCTGTCGAGCTGCATTTGATATTTGTGCATATGCACCAGGTAAAAAGTTAAGTTGAGTATTAGTAGCCTGGAAAGCACCTTCACCAGCCAACATTTCGTAGGAAGTTTGTATACCTTGTTGCTGATTGACATCGGCTATACGAGCACACTGTTCAGCATATTTAGATTTTCATAGTAAATAATCTCCCCCTGAAAGACAGGCCCTAGCTATTTGTTTCCAATCATTTGGGGGTAGGTTTTGAGTACCCAAATTTTCTATCATAGCAATAGTGAATGGAGCGGTAGGACCGTATTGTGAGCAAGCAATCTTTAACTCTTTTAATTGTTTGAAAGGCAGCGCTTCATAAAAACGCTGGTTGTTATTTTCAAAGACAGGAAAAGCAAGAGAAAAATCGGAGACGACCTCACCAAGTCATTGTGCTTGTTTCAATGCCTTCTGCAGCGGAGACATAATCTCAGATGGAGGAGGAGGAGGAGGCCCCGGAGGGGGATCGAGACCTGCTATAACGGAAGGAGCATAGGAAGGGGGAAGAGGCGGAGCAGAAGGAGATTTAGAGTTGCTAATGGGAAGCTTAATTCCTGAACTCTGTAAAGCAACAGTGAGGTTTTTTAAACATTCAATCAAATCATCTTTAAATGTTGACGCCCCCTTTTCTTGTGCTAAAAAACCCCAATCTTTTTGATGGTATTTAGCAGCTTTTTTGTCTAATTCCGCCTCATCTGTGGATGAAAGTGAATCATCATTATCTGAAGGACGCGATAATTTAGAAAACGGAGGGTCGCCTTCAACTCCCTTGGGAACAGCATACCTGGGTTCCGAATCAGGAACATGTAGAGGATTTTCTTCCTGTTTCAATAAATTTCCTAAATGTTTTAATTCATCATTATCAAAGTCCAGGCAATCACGAATTAGTGTCCAAAAGGATAAAGTTTCAACAAGGACCTTTTCAGGGCCATGTAGAGTATAATGAGCCCGAATTTGTTCCCCTACCTTTTTCCATGTTTCTAAATTTACTGTACCTTCTCTGGGGAACCAAGGGCAAACTTCCTCAATAAATGAAAAAAAATTGATTAATTTAGGTTTGGAAACAGTAATTCCCCGATGTTTCAACGTTACAGATAACATATGTACAAACAATTGACGACTATGCGTCTGTCCCATATTTATACTCTCAACTATATACCTTACTACTCCTCCTCAATTTAAATTCACTTGTATACTTATATACTCACTCTTTTCAGCTAATAAGAGTAGTGGCGAGGAAAACTGTCAAAATCGAGCCCCACGTTGGGCGCCACCTGCCGCGGCCAGCACAAGCAAGAGTCGCACCTGCACAGGGAGAGAACGGAGCGTCCCCGCTAAGAAAAATAAGAGAGAGACAAAAGATGGGGTTGAGAGGATCAGACCAAAATGGCTGATGCCTTCCTTTATTGTGCTGCAGTATATATAGGATAAAGTACGTGACTTCTAACATTCACAAAATTGTTCTTAATCTCCAGATACAATCACAAGACCCTTACCATTGTGTACAGATCACAAATAGATAATCTATCTTCTAACAAAGCTAATCTATCTTCTATGAAATGTTGCAAGAACTAGACGTCCCGGAGCCTTAAGGGTAGTAAATTCTTCAGGGGGGCGGGACAGGGAGCTTAGGGACGTGCCTAAGGCTCTGCATAATGCCGAGCAGCTCCCAAGACTTAACCCTTCACGGGCAGTCCCCCGCATCCTTCACAATGGACTGGTTGGACATCCTTGCAGTCCAAGGAACTCTCAAGAGTCTTTTCCAACACCACAGTTCAAAAGTATCAATTCTTCAGTGCTCAGCCTTCTTCACAGTCCAACTCTACATCCATACATGACCACAGGAAAAACAATAGCCTTGATTAGACGGACCCTAGTCGGCAAAGTAATGTCACTGCTTTTGACTATATCTAGGTTGGTCATAACTTTTCTTCCAAGGAGTAAGCGTCTTTTAATTTCATGGCTGCAGTCACCATCTGCAGCGATTTTGGAGCCCCAAAAAATAAAGTCTGACACTGTTTCTACTGTTTCCATTTCTATTTTTCATGAATTGATGGGACCAGATGCCATGATCTTGGTTTTCTGAATGTTGAGCTTTAAGCCAACTTTTTCACTCTCCTCTTTCACTTTCATCAAGAGGCTTTTTAGGGCCTCTTCACTTTCTACCATAAGGGTGGTGTCATCTGCATATCTGAGGTTATTGATATTTCTCCTGGCAATCTTGATTCCACCTTGTGTTTCTTCCAGCCCAGCATTTCTCATGATGTACTCTGCATATAAGTTAAATAAGCAGGGTGACAATATACAGCCTTGATGTACTCCTTTTCCTATTTGGAACCAGTCTGTTGTTCCATGTCCAGTTCTAACTGTTGCTTCCTGATCTGCATACAGATTTCTCAAGAGGCAGGACAGGTGGTTTTTTTGGAACTCTCTTGCTTTTTCCATGATCCAGTGGATGTTGGCAGTTTGATCTCTGGTTCCTCTGCCTTTTCTGAAACCAGCTTGAACATCAGGGAGTTCACAGTTCATGTATTGCTGAAGCCTCGCTTGGAGAATTTTGAGCATTACTTTTCTAGCATGTGAGATGAGTGCAATTGTGCGGTAGTTTGAGCATTCTTTGGCATTGCCTTTCTTCGGGATTGCAATGAAAACTGACCTTTTCCAGTCCTGTGGCCACTGCTGAGTTTTCCAAATGTGCTGGCATATTGAGTGCAGCACTTTCACAGCATCATCTTTTAGGATTTGAAAGAGCTCAACTGGAATTCCATCACCTCCACTAGCTTTGTTCATTGTGATGCTTTTTAAGGCCCGCTTGACTTCGCATTCCAGGATGTCTGGCTCTAGATTAGTGATCACACCATCATGATTATCCGGGTCGTGAAGCTCTTTTTTGTACAGTTCTTCTGTTTATTCTTGCCACCTCTTTTTAATATCTTCTGCTTCTGTTAGGTCCAGACCATTTCTGTCCTTTATCGAGCCCATCTTTGCATGAAATGTTCCCTTGGTATCTCTAATTTTCTTAAAGAGATCTCTAGTCTTTACCATTATGTTGTTTTCCTCTATTTCTTTGCATTGATCACTGAGGAAGGCTATCTTATTTCTTCTTGCTATTCTTTGGAACTTTGCATTCAGATACTTATATTGTTTCTTTTCTCCTTTGTTTTTGCCTCTCTTCTTTTCACAGCTATTTGTAAGGCCTCCCCAGACAGCCATCTTGCTTTTCTACATTTCTTTTCCATGGGGATGGTCTTGATCCCTGTCTCCTGTACAATGTCCCAAACCTCATTCTATAGTTCATCAGGCACTCTGTCTGTCAGATCTAGCCCCTTAAATCTATTTTTCACTTCCACTGTATAATCAGAAGGGATTTTACTTAGGTCATACCTGAATGGTCTAGCGGTTTTTTTCTACTTTCTTCAATTTGAGTCTTAATTTGATTATAAGGAGTTCATGATCTGAGCCACAGTCTGCTCCTGGTCTTCTTTTTGCTGACTGTATAGAGCTTCTCCATCTTTGGCTGCAAAGAGTATAATCAATCTGATTTTGGTGTTGACCATCTGGTGATGTCCATGTGCAGAGTCTTCTCTCGTGTTGTTGGAAGAGGGTGTTTGCTATGACAAGTGCATTTTCTTGGCAAAACTCTATTAGTCTTTGCCCTGCTTCATTCTGCATTCCAAGGCCAAATTTGCCTGTTATTCCAGGTGTTTCTTGACTTCCTACTTTTGTATTCCAGTCCCCTATAATGAAAAGGACATCTTTTGGGGGTGTTAGTTCTAAAAGGTCTTGTAGGTTTTCATAAAACCGTTCAACTTCAGTTTCTTCAATGTTACTGTTCGGGGTATAGACTTGGATAATTGTGATATTGAATGGTCCTTGGAGATGAATCCAGATCATTCTGTCATTTTTGAGATTGCATCCAAGTACTGCATTTCGGACTCTTTTGTTGACCATGATGTCTACTCCATTTCTTCTGAGGGATTCCTGACTGCAGTCGTAGATATAATGGTCATCTGAGGTAAAGTCACCCATTCCAGTCCATCTAAGTTTGCTGATTCCTAGAACATCAACATTAACCCTTGCCATCTCTTGTTTGACCACTTCCAATTGGCCTTGATTCATGGACCTGACATTCCAGGTTCCTATGCAATGTTGCTCTTTACAGCATCGCATCTTGCTTCTATCACCAGTCACATCCACAGTTGGGTATTGTTTTTGCTTTGGCTCCATCCCTTCATTCTTTCTGGAGTTATTTCTCCACTGATCTCCAGTAGCATATTGGGCACCTAATCACCTGGGGAGTTCCTCTTTTGGTATCCTATCATTTTGCCTTTTGAAAGCCAGGACTGATCTCCTTTAGAATGGACTGGTTGGAACTCCTTGCAGTCCAAGGGACTCTCAAGAGTCTTCTCCAACACCACAGTTTAGAAGTATCAGTTCTTTGGTGCTCATCTTTCTTCACAGTCCAACTCTCACATCCATACATGACCACTGGAAAACCATTGCCTTGACTATACGGACATTTGTTGGCAAAGTAATGTCTCTGCTTTGCAATATGTTATCTATGTTGGTCTTACTTTACTTCCAAGGAGTAAGCATCTTTTAATTTAATGGCTGCAATTACTATCTGCAGTGATTTTGGAGCCCAAAAAAATAAAGTCTGACACTGTTTTCACTATTTCCCCATCTATTTCCCATGAAGTGAATGGACCAGATGCCATGATCTTTGTTTTCTGAATGTTGAGCTTTAAGCCAAATTTTTCACTCACCACTCTCACTTTCATCAAGAGACCTTTTAGTTCCTCTTCACTTTCTGTCATAAGGTTGATGTCATATGCATATCTAAGGTTATTGATGTTTCTCCCTGTAATCTTGATTCCAGCTTGTGCTTCTTCCAGCCCAGCGTTTCTCATGATATATTCTGCATATAATTTAGATAAGCAGGGTGACAATATACAGCCTTGATGTACTCCTTTTCCTATTTGGAATCAGTTTTTTTGTTCCATGTCCATTTCTAACTGTTGCTTCCTGACCTGCATACAGGTTTCTCAGGAGGCATATTCTTCACTAAACAAATTCTCTGTTTTGCTTGGGTAGTAATTTGAGTTTAAAATTGATAAAAGAAAGACATTACATGCAAAATATCTAAATATCCATGACGGATATGAGCACTTATATTTTTGTTCACAAGTATGATCCATGATATCACCATCAATATGCTGATTCACAGCTTATAGATATATGGGCAAAATTATTTTGCTCACATTTTTCTTGGGAGTGAGAAATATATAACCAAGTGGTTTCCAGAAAATTCATCTGGTGCATGGAGCAATTTTAAGACAGAAATGCCTCCATGGGAGATTTTATATGCAATTATACAAACCAGTCAAAATTATGCTATAGGACAAAATATGATTGGTAACACATTATTTTCAATGAAAGGCAATAGGTCTTTCTTTGACTATGCATTAAAATTGAATTATCACAGGGTAAATTGTTAGTTTGATAATATAGGAATAAAGAGACAACACAGTCAATATTCAAGAATGCTATCTTTCTATAAATGTATCTGGGTGTTTCTACATAGCCAAATGTGCAAATACCCATTCAGATTTTTTTCTTATATGATGCCAAACTGCTGTAAATGTCTAACGATTGCTTTCATTTTACCTAATGTTTGTTATTAATTAGACAAATTGTAAATATTGTTTTAAACTGTAAAGAAACCTTATTAATCTGTGTACTAGTCTACATACATTCTGTACTATCAAATTGACAACTTTTTGATACCTTCATTGAAAAAGGCAGTGAGTTGCCTTTTAAAATATTCATGAAAAGAGTTCTGGTATCCAAATATTAATAATGGATATTTCAAGGTGATAAGGTTTAGAGTGAGTTTGGGTTACTTCTTTGTATTTTTCTGTGTTTGAATTTTTTATGATGTAAATATATAATTTCTATAAAATCAAAAAAGTATTTATTTAAAAACAATACCTATGAAACTACTAGAAAAGGAAAATCTTTGGCAACGACTTCAGGAAATAATGAACTGTAAAGCTACACCAGATTCTGGTAGACATTTTGTAATCTCATATATTTAAGAAGCCTCCTATATTAATAAGAAATTCACAAAGAGAAAATATATATGGGCAACAAACCTTTAATAAAACTTAAATTCACTAATATAGATGGTATACAAACAAGGTTAAATGAAATATCCATCTACACCCATTTGTCTGGCAAAAATGAAGTTAGAGTAGAATTGAGAGAGATTCTTTGTTAAGCAAAGTAGTCAGTTTTATAAAATAAAGAACATATATGTTTATATCTATATATAGATATATAAAATGAAAGGACTTTTACCCCCAAACTGGCTTAGGCCTTCATCCTTCAAGTCTTTAAAATATGTGACTGATAATGTTTTCTGATATGAGATAGTTGATTTTATTATGTTCCCAACTCCTCTAGATCTTGCATTGACTTTTGTTATTAAAACTCTTGCTTTGGTTTCAATTTTTAAAGAAGGTTGAATTAAAGACTGTGAAACTTATAATATTTAACACTATACTTCCAAGTTTCTGTGGCTGTGCTCAGCTCTCTGTACTGTTTTCTTTTATCCCATAAACCTCATTTTGGCCATGGCTTGAAATATATTTATAATTCTATGACTAAAAGAAGGGAGGGAGGAAACAAGCTTGAGGCCACCTTAGCATCTGTTATGCTAGCATTTCTACATTCCAGTAGAACACTGTGATCAGACAGGAACAACTATATAATCACATATAAAAAATGAAGTTGGACTCCTTTCTTATACCATATTAAAAAACTTAGCTAAAAATGGATCATAAGCTTAAATGTAAGACCTAAAACTATAAAATTCTTAGAAGAAAATGTAGGTATAAATCTTTGTGATGTTGGGTTAGACAGAGTCTTTTTAGTTGCAACACTAAAGTCATAATTGAAATTTGTTGCTAGTTTCAATAAAAATGATTGATCATTTGGGGAAAAAACACAATCAACAAAAGAATGAAAAATAAACTAGATAAACTATATTTACCCAAAAGTCAAAAATCTTTATGTTTTAAAAGAGACCACTAAGAGACTGGAAAGAGAACCTATGGAATTGAAGAAAATAATTGTATATTATATCTGGTAAGAGACATGTCAAAAACATATAAAGAAGCAACTTAAAAATCAGCAAAATATTTCAATGGATAGTTATGCAAGGAAGACTTACAAATGATCAATAAACACATGAAAATATACTCAACACCATTATTCGTCAGGGAAATGCCAATTAAAACCATAATGAGATATTACTTCACACCCACTAAAGTGGAAGCAGTATTGGCAAGGATGGGAAGAAACTAGAACTCATGTCTTGCTGGTAGGAATATAAAACAGTGGGCTCAGTGGTAGAGAATCCAGAATCCACCTTCAATGCAGGAGACCTGGGTTTGATCCTTGCGTTGGGAAGATCCCCTGGAGAAGGGAAAGACTACACATTCCAGTATTCTGGCCTGGGGAATTCCATGGAGTGTATAGTCCATGGGGTTGCAAAGAGTCGGACATGACTGAGTGATTTTCAAAGGGGCTTTCCTGATAGCTCAGATGGCAATGCAGGAGACCTTGGTTTGATTCCTGGGTTGGGAAGATTCCCTGGAGAAGGCAAAGGCTATCCATTCCAGTATTCTAGAGCTTCCCTTGTGGTTCAGGTGGTAAATAATCTGCCTGCAATGCGGGAGACCTGGGTTCAGTCCCTGGGTTGGGAAGATTCCCTGGAGAAGGGAAAGGCTACCCAATTCAGCATTCTGGCCTGGAGGATTCCAAGAAGTGTATAGTCCATGGGTCACAGAGTGGGACACGACTTAGCAGCTTTCACTTTCAGCCACTGGAAAAACAGTGTGGCAGTGACAGACCATAGACAAAAGACACATTTGCTTTTTGCATCAGGCTCTGAAAATTATAGAGCTGACCCTGAACACAGCTCCTGGAGAGTAGGATAATTCAAAAATATGTGCCTTTTACAAAAATATACATTCAGTTCAGTCAGTCAGTTCAGTCGCTGAGTTGTGTCTGACTCTTTGCGACCTCATGGCGTGGGAGGCACACCTGGCATCCCTGTCCATCATCAACTCCTAGAGTCCACCCAAACCCGTGTCCATTGTGTCAGTGATGCCATCCAACCATCTCATGCTCTGTTGTCCCCTTCACCTCCTGCCCTCAATCTATCAGAGCATCAGGGTCCTTTCAAATGAGTCAGCTCTCTGCATCAGGTGGTCAAAGTACTGGAGTTTCAGCTTCAACATCAGTCCCTCCAATGAACATCCAGGACTGATCTCCTTTAAGATGGACTGGTTGCATCTTCTTGCAGTCCAAGGGACTCTCAAGAGTCTTCTCCAACACCATAGTTCAAAAGCATCAATTCTTCAGCCCTTAGCTTTCTTCATAGTCCAAGTCTCACACCCATACATGACTACTGGAAAAAACACAGCCTTGACTAGGTGGACCTTTGTTGGCAAAGTAATGTTTCTGCTTTTTAATATGCTATCTAGGTTGGTCATAACTTTCCTTCCAAGGAGCAAGTGTCTTTTAATTTCATGGCTGCAATCACCATCCACAGTGATGTTGGAGCTCAGAAAAGTAAACTCAGCCACTGTGTCCACTGTTTCCCCATCTATTTGACATGAAGTGATGGGACCAGATGCCATGATCTTAGTTTTCTGAATGTTGTAGTAGGTAAATAAGAGTTTTTAAAAAATTATTAAAAGCACTAAAGGTACAAAGCAGAAACAAAGTCATAGATGTCATAGATATAAGAGGGAAGGTTGGTAAGGGGAGAGAGAAACAGGGTGGTGTGGGTGGTAAGGGAAGTTAAGAGGTATAAATGCTAAGTTACAAAATAAATAAGTCATGGGGATGCAACGTACCATGTAAGGAATATGGTCAATAGTGATGTAGGGGGCGGTCCTAAGATGGCAGTGGAATAGGAAGGGGAGACCACTTTCTCCCCTACAAATTCATCAAAAGATCATTTGACCGCTGAGTAAATACCACAAAACAACTTCTGAATTCTGGCAGAGTACACTAGGAACCCAGAAAGGGAGCCCATTGTCTTCTAAAGGAAGTAGGACAAATTATGAAAGGTAAAAAGAGAGACAAAAGAGTTAGGGATGGAGACCCGTCCTGTGGAGGGAGTCTTAAAAGAGCAGAAGATTCCAAACACCAGGAAACCCTCTCACCAGCGGGTCTGTGGGCAGTTTTGGAATATCAAAGGGCAACATAACCAAGGGGAAAAATAAATAAATAAAACCCACAGATTATGTGCCTAACTGCAACTCCCAGCAGAGAAGTAGCCCAGATGCTCACATCCACCACAAGCAAGCAGGGATGAGCAGGGAGGCATGGGTTGCATTGCTTAGGGTAAGGACCTTGTCTGAATGCCCTGAGGGCAATCCCAGAGGGCTAACATTAGATAGGAACCCAAACCCTGGGATAGCCAGAGAGGGGGGAAAACAAAAAGAGGAAAGAGAGAGAGAGAGAGAGAGAGAATACTTTCCTGTGTAAAGCTCTAACCAAAGGCAATGCCAGGCCCGCTCACAGAATTAAGGACTGAGCGAATATCAGAGGAGAGTTAGCAGGCTACAGACTGGTCCATCTCCACTGGAGTCAGGGAGGCAAGCAGGAAATAGCCAGAGCCAGAAGGAAAGGGGCAGACTTGGCCCCAGAGATGGCATCCCCTACCAAACTGCGAGCAGACTCTCAGTTGCTAACTAAGTCTTCCTGGGATCCTGGAATGTTGACATCCATCAGGAGGGTCACAGCCATGGATCAGCACCCCAGAAAGGATGCACAGCACACCTGAGATGACACTCACACTGCACACCAAGGAAATGGAGGGGCTGGGATTGGGGAGGTGATAAGATGCACTGCTCAGCTGGGTAGAGTGCACTCGCCAAGCATCTTGTTGGCCTAGCTGCTAGCACCAGGGAAGGGCACAAAATGCAGGCCCAACTGAGTCTGTGCCTTTGTGGAGTACCCAAGAACCTGAATCTGAATGGCATAGATATGGGAATTGCACACAACCCAGGGCTTGCCTTTTACAATTCCCTGGCAGAACAACCTGGAGACAGCACTGTAGACCGGGAAAGCATACACACTGTGAGAGGGGGGAAACCCAGTGTGGCCCAGACACTCCATGCACTCCCAACACATGCCAGTGATATTTGTTTGTAGTGTTCCTCCCTCCCCGCAGCACAATTGAATAAGCGAGCCTAAATAAATGACCACCTTCGCACACTTGTGTCAGGGCGGAAGTTAGATACTAAAGAGACTTGCAAACAGAGGAAGCCAAAATAAACAAAGAAGAGGGAACGGCTTTGGAAGTGACAGGTGCAACTGATTAAAATCCTGTAGTTAGCACTGGCTACACTGGAAGGGACTTATAGACCTTGAGTAGAAGTATAAGGTGGAACAAGGAAATATCTGAAACTGAACTGACCACACACTGCCCTCAACAGCTCCAGAGAAATTCCTAGATATATTTAACATTATCATTTTTTAACTTTAAAATTTTGTTTTTATTTTTAAATTCTTTATTACACTTTAATTTTCATTTTTAAAACCTACTATTACCTTGAAACTTGATGGACATGAGTTTGGGTAAACTCCAGGAGTTGGTGATGAACAGGGAGGCCTGGCATGCAGCAATTCATGGGGTCGCAAAGAGTCGGACACGACTGAGTGACTGAACTGAACTGATTACCTTGAAAAAAAATACCCTATTTTTAAAGCAAATTTCATATTTATTTTTATATATAACTTTTGCAATTTTCTTTTTTTTAATATTGTATTTTGAGAGTCTAAAGTCTACTCTAGATTTTTCATCCTTGCTTTTTGGCATTTGTTATCAATTCTGTACCTTTACGAATCCAATCTTCAGTACCCATTTTTACTTAGGAGTCTGATTACTAGCTTGATTGCTCTCTAATCTTTTTCTCCTTTTTCTCCCCAGGGTCACCTCTATCTCCTCCCTCCCCCTTCTCTTCTCTACTTAACTCTGTGAATCTCTTTGGGTATTCTGGGCTGTGGAGAAAACTCAGGGAACTGATAACAGGCTACATTGGTCTCTCTCCTTCTGACTCTCCGTCTTCTCCTCCTGGTAACCTCTATCTCCTTTTTCCCTCGTCTCTTCTCTATGGAACTCTGTGGACATCTCTGAGTGTTCTAGACTGTGGAGAGCAGATATGGAACTGATTACTGGCTAGAAAACTCTCTCCTCTTTTGATCCCCCCGTTCTCCTCCTGATTACCTCTATCTCCCTTCTCCCTCTTCTCTTCTCCATGTCACTCTGTGAACCTCTCTGGGTGTCCTCACTGTGGAGAATTTTTTCACCATTAACCTAGATGTTTTATCATCAGTGCTGTATGGGTGGAGAAGTCTTGAGACTACTGTAAGAATAAGACTGAAAGCCAGAAACAGGAGGTTTAAATCCAAAACTTGAGAACACCAGAGAACTCCTTACTCCAAGGGACATTACTTGACAAAACTCATCCAACAGCTTCCATACCTACATTGAAACCAAGCTCCATTCAAGAGCCAACAAAATTCAGGCAAGACATACCAAGCTAATTCTCTGACAAATCAGGAACATAAACCTGAGTCCAAAAATACAGGAGGCCAAAAGTCTTTCTAAACCCATAAACAACTGAAAACACTACTGGACACGTCATTGCACTGCAGAAAGAAGAGATCCAGCTCCACCCACCAGAACAGCAATATAAGATTCCGTAACGTAAACCTTGACAAGCCACTCGTCCAATCCCACCCATAGGGAGGAACCTCCTTAATAAAGAGTAACCACAAACTTCCAGCATACAGAAAGGCCACCCCAGACACAGCAACCTAAATAAGATGAAAAGGCAGAGAAATATTCAGCAGGTAAACGAACATGATAAAACCCACCAATCCAAACAAAAGAGGAGGAGACAAGGAGTCTACCTGAAAAAGAATTCAGAAAAATGATAGTAAAAATGGTCCAAAATTTTTAAAACAAAATAGAGTTAAAGATAAATTGTCTGGAGACAAGGATTTAGAAGATGCAAGAAAATATTAACAAGGACCTAGAAGAAATAAAAAAGAGGCAATCAATAATGAATAATGCAATAACTGAGATCAAAAGCACTCTGGAGGGAACCCAGAGTAGGCAACAAATAACTGAGGCAGAAGATAGGATAAGTGAGGTGGAAGATAGACTGGTATAAATAAATGAAGCAGAGAGGAAAAGAGAAAAAAGAATTAAAAGAAATGAGGAGAAGCTCAGAGACATCTGGAACAATGTTAAATGCCCCAACATTCGAATCATAGGAGTCCCAGAAGAAGAGGACAAAAAGAAAGGCAAGAGAAAATACTTGAGGAGATAATAGTAGAAAACTTCCCTAAAATGGGGATGGAAATAACCACCCAAGTCCAAGAAATCCAGAAAGTCCCAAACAGGATAAACCAAAGGCAAAACATCCCAAGACACATATTAATCAAAATAACAAAGATCAAACACAAGGAACAAATATTAAAAGCAGCAATGGAAAAACAATAGCATACAAGGGGATCCTTTATAAGGATAACAGCTGATCTTTTGATAGAAACTCTTCAGTCCTGAAGGGGATGGCAGGACATACTTAAAGTGATGAAAGAGAAAAAACTACAACCCAGATTACTGTACCCAGCAAGGATCTCATTCAAATATGAAGGAGAAATCAAAAGTTTTACAGATAAGCAAAAGATGAGAGAATTCAGCACCACCAAACCAGCTCTTCAACAAATGCCAAAGGATCTTCTCTAGACCGGAAACATAGAAAAGGTTTATAAACTCAAATCCACAACAGCAAAGTAAATGGCAATGAGATCATACCTATCAATAATTATCTTAAATGTAAATGGGTCAGATGTCCCAACCAAAAAACTAAGACTGGCTGAATGGATACAGAAACAAGACCCCTATATATGCTGTCTACAAGAGACCCACCTCAAACCTAGGGATACATACAGACTGAAAGTGAATGGCTAGAAAAAGATATTTCACTCAAATGGAGAAAAAAGAAAGCAGAAGTAGCAATACTTATATCATATAAAATAGACTTTGAAATAAAGGTCATGAAAAGAGACAAAGGAGGACACTACATAATGATCAAAGTATTAATCCAAGAAGATATAACAATTATAAATATATATGTACCCAACATAGAAGCACCACAATATGTAAGGCGAATGCTAACAAGTATGAAAGGGGAAATTAACAGTAACACTATAATAGTAGGAGACTTTAATACCCCACTCACACCTATGGATTGATCATCTCAACAGAAAATTAGCGAGGAAACACAAACTTTAAATGATATAATGGACCTGTTAGACCTAACTGATATCTATAGGACATTTCACCCTAAAACAATGAATTTCACCTTTTTCTCAAGTGCACACAGAACCTTCTCGAGGATAGGTCACATCCTGGGCCAGAAATCTAGCCTTGGTAAATGCCAAAGGAAATGGCAACCCACTCCAGTGCTCTTGCCTGAAAAATCCCATGGACGGATGGAGCCTGCTAGGCTACAGTCTGTGGGGTCACAAAGAGTCGAACACGACTGAGAGACTTCACTTTCACACCTAAAGCAACTAGAAAAAGAAGAAATGAAGCACCCCAGTTTTAGTAGAAGGAAATAAATCATAAAATTAGGGCAGAAAATAATACAAAAGAAACAAAGGAAACCATAGCAAAAATCAAAAAAGCTAAAAGCTGGTTCTTTGAGAAGATAGATAAAATAGACAAACCATTAGGCAGATTCCTCAAGAAAAGAAAAATGAGAAGAATCAAATCAACAAAATTAGAAATGAAAACAGAGAAATCACAACAGATAACAGAAATACAAAGGATCATAAGAGACTACTATCAGCAACTATATGCCAATGAAATGGACAACTTGGAAGAATTGGATGAATTCTTAGAAAAGTATAACCTTCCAAAACTGAACCAATAAGAAATAGAAAATTTTAACAGACTCATCACAGGCACAGAAATCGATACTGTAATCAGAAATCTTCCAACAAACGAAAGCCCAGGACCAGATGGCTTCACAGCTGAATTCTACCAAAAATTTTGAGAAGAGCAAAACACCTATCCTACTGAAACTCTTCCAGAAAATTGCAGAGGAAGGCAAACTTCTAAACTCATTCTATGACGACACCAGCACCCTAATACCAAAACCAGACAACGATGCCACACAAAAGAAAACTACAGGCCAATATCACTGATGAACATAGATGCAAAAATCCTCAACAAAATTCTAGCAATGAGAATCCAACAACATTTAAAAAGATCATACATCATGACCTAGTGGGCTTTATCCCAGGGATGCAAGGATTCTTCAATATCTGCAAATCAATCAATGTGATATACCACATTAACCAATTGAAATATTAAAAAAAAACATATAATTATCTCAATAGATGCAGAGAAAGCCCTTGACAAAATTCAACATCCATTTATGATAAAAACCCTCCAGAAAGCAGGCATAGAAGGAACATGCTTCAATATAATAAAAGCCATATATGATAAACTCACAGCAAACTTTATCCTCAGTGGTGAAAAATTGAAAGCATTTCCCCTAAAGTCAGGAATGAGACAAGGGTGCCCACTCTCACCACAACTATTCAACATAGTTTTGGCAGTTTTGGCCACAGCATTCAGAGCAGAAAAAGAAATAAAAGGAATCCCAGTTTGAAAAGAAGAAGTAAAACTCTCACTGTTTGCACATCACATAAACCTCTATATACAAAACCCTAAAGACTCCACCAGAAAATTGCTAGAGCTAATCAATGAATACAGTAAAGTTGTAAGATATAAGATTAACATACAGAAATCCTTTGCATTCCTATACACTGGCAATGAGAAAAAAGAAAGAGAAATTAAGGAAACAATTGTATTCACCATTGCAGTGAAAAGAATGATGCATTTAGAAATAAATCTACCTAAAGAAACAAAACCTGTATTTAGAAAACTATAAAACACTCCTAAAAGAAATCAAAGAGAACACAAACAGATGGAGAAATATACCATGTTCATGGATCGGAAGAATCAATAGAGTGAAAATGAGTACACTACCCAAAGCAATCTGTAGTTTCAATGCAATCCTTATCAACTTGCCAATGGTATTTTTCAGAGAATTGGAACAAATAATTTCATAATTTGCATGCAATTACAAAAAACCTCGAATAGCCAAAGCAATCTTGAGAAAGAAGAATGGAACTGGAGGAATCAACCTGCCTCACTTCAGGCTATACTACAAAGCAATAGTCATCAAGACAGTATGGTACTGGCATAAAGAAAGAAACATAGATCACTGGAACAAAATAGAAAGCTCAGAGATAAATCCACGCACCAATGGACACCTTATCTTTGACAAAGGAGGGAAGAATACACAATGGAGAAAAGTCAATCTTTTTAACAATTGGTGCTAGGAAAACTGTTCAACCACTTGTAAAATAATGGAACTAGAACACTTTCTAACATCAAACACAAAAATAAACTCAAAATTATCCAAGATCTAAATGTAATAACACAAAATATAAAACTCCTTGAGGAAACCATAGGAAAAACCCTCTCTGACATAAATCACAGCAGGATTCTCCATGATGCACCTCCCAGAGTAATGGAAATAAAAGCAAAAATAAATAAATGGAACCTAATTAAACTTTAAAGCTTTTGCACAATAAAGGAAACTATAACCAAGGTGAAAAGACAGCCTTCAGAATGGGAGGAAATAATAGCAAATGAAGCAACTGACAATGAATTAATCTCAAATATATACAAGCTACTCCTATAGCTCAATTCCAGAAAAATAAGTGACCCAATAAAAAAATGGGCCAAAGAACTAAATAGATATTTCTCCAAAGAAGACATACAAATGGCTGACAAACACCTGAAAAGATGCTCAACATCACTCATTATCAGAGAAATGCAAATAGAACAGTCTTTTAGACTCTATGGGAGAGGGCAAGGGTGGGATGATTTGGGAGAATGGCATTGAAATATGTATACTATCATATGTGAAACGAATCGCCAGTCCAGGTTCAATGCATGATACAGGATTCTTGGGGTTAGGGTACTAGGATGACCCAGAGGGATAGTATGAGGAGGGAGGTGGGAGGGGGGTTCAGGATGGGGAACACGTGTATATCCATGGAAGATTCATGTTGATGTATGGCAAAACCAATACAATATTGCAAAGTAATTAGTCTCCAATTAAAATAAATAAATTTATATTAAAAAACACACACAATGAGGTATCATCTCACTCTGATCAGAATGACTGCTATAAAAATTCTACAAACAATAAATGCTGGAGAGGATATTGAGAAAAGGGAACCCTCTTATATGGTTGGTGGAAATGCAAACTACGACAGCCACTGTGGAGAACAGTATGGGGAATCCTTAAAAAACTGGAAATAGAATTACCATATGGTCCAGCAATCCCACTGCTGGGCATACACATTGAGCAAACCAGAATTGAAAGAGACATGTGTACCCAAATGTTCAGTGAAGCACTGTTTACAATAGCCAGGACATGGAAGCAACCTAGATGTCCACCAGCAGACAAATGGATAAGAAAGCTGTGGTACATATCCACAATGGAATATTACTCAGGTATTAAAAAGAATGCATTCAAATTAGTTCTAATGAGGTGGATGAAAGTGGAGCCTATTTTACAGAGCAAAGTAAGTCAGAAAGAAAAACTCCAATATAGTATATTAATACATATATATGCAGTTTAGAAAGATGGTGATGATGACCTTATATGCGAGACAGCAAAAGAGACACAGATGTAAAGAACAGACTGTTGGACTCTATGGGAGAAGGCAAAGGTGGGATGATTTGAGAGAATAACATTGGAAGATGTATATGATCATATGTGAAATAGATCGCCAGTCCAGGTTCGATGCATGAGGCAGGGTGATCAGGGCTGGTGCGCTGGGATGACACTGAGGGATGGGATAGGGATGGAGGTGAGGGGGGAGGGTCAGGATGGGAACACATGTACACCCATGGCTGATTCAGTGAGTGTATGGCAAAAACCACCACAATATTGTAAAGTAATTAGCCTCTATTTAAAATTTTAAAAAGTAATGATGTAATATCATTGTATGGTGACAGATGGTAACTAGCCTTATCATGGTGACCATTTTGTAACGTATACAAATATCAAATCACTATGTTGCACACCAGAAACTCAGTTTTACAGGCCAATTATGATTAAGAAACAAAGAAACCCACAGAAAAAGAGATCAGAGGTGGGAATATAGGGAAAGAGGGAATTAGATGAAGATGGTCAAAGCATCAGACTTCTAGCATCAAACTTCCAGATCCATGGATCAAACCCAGATCTCCTGCAATGCAGGCAGATTCTTTATTGTATGAGCTACTGGGAAAACCCAATAACAATATATATGATCATAATTACAAAAATATAAACATGTATATATGGTATATTATTGATATGAAACCAGCAAAATGATGGTAGTTGTACAAAATTTGTTTTATTGCACACGACAATTTTCTCTATTTTAAAAACAGTATTGCTCTAGATTGAGCATTTGTACACCCCTCCCCCACAAATTCATATGTTGAAACCTCATGCCAGTGTGTTGATATGAAGAGATATGGCACTTGGGAAGTTTATAGATCCTGAGTGTGGAACCCTAATTAATGAAATAAATGCTTTTATGAAAGAGATTTAACAGAGTTCCCTTCCACCACACACTGTGACAATGGGCCATGAACCAGAATGTAGGCTCTCCTCAGACATGGAATCTGCTAGAACCCTGATCATAGACTTCCCATATTTAAGAATAGTGAGAAATAAATGTCTGTTGTTTATAAGCTTCTTAGTCTATGGTATTTGGTGAAGCAGTCTGAACAGACGAAGACAGGTATAAAGCATTACTTTATTTTTCTAAGAATAAAATTTTTCAATCTTTATACTAAGGTGCTTAAGAAAACATTGAACCAATTATAATAATTTTATGTGTAGTGTCACCTGGAAGCAAAGTCAGATGAAATCATTCTTGAGGGTCTATTGGCTACAATAAATTTTATTTCAACTTTTATTTAAAATTTTAAATTTTTGTTCATCATGGAATTTTTATATTAATTTTGATATTTTCTAATATTGTATTAAAATACCCTTTATCTTGATTTCTGAGCTTTTTAGAAATCCCTTAAATTTCTTGCCTGAGGTTAGTGCCTCACTCACATTTGGCTAGTCCCTGCAATATTTATAATCTTGTGTTAAGAAATTAAAGTAAATTAATGTCTTATCATTTGTTTGGGTTAATTATGAATTATACTTTTCTTTCTATGACAATAATAGAGATTTATATTTTTAAGAGCCCCCATGTTTTTTCTCATGAAGAGATCTAGAAATAAGAAGGCCCGTTCATTTTCAGAGGTACTCAAAGAAGTGGTAAAGTGAACAATGTTAAGCGTAGTCCAAATTGCCTCTTGAGATCAGTGTGGGAAACTGGAACTGTGATTTTATCCCATTTTCCATGTCAACTAAGCTGAATATAAAGTGCAATCAAAAGTGGAATGGCACTGATAGCATAGCACATAGAATTCACTCATGAATTCACTTATTTTCAATATAAAGTGAACAATTTTTCTAGATTTGTTTCCCAAAGCCAAGAGTTCTCATTGCAACATCCCTCAGATTCTCTCCCAGAGTTCAAGCTGTACGAAGAATATAAAAGCCCTCATTCGCTTGCAGGTTAAAATAGGTGTTGCACCCTTTATATTGGTAAAGTATTTGGGTATTTAACTCAGATCTGGGTTCAAATTTTTTGCAAGAATTAAATGAAATAATATTAATAAAGCAGTTAATACAGTGATCCATACTTAGTGCTTGTAATATAGATAGATGATAGATGTAAATACAGATGAAGATGTCGATGTATAAAAATAAACATATTCATACACATAGAATTATACATATTCTCCGCTTCTTGCATAAATTCACAGAGAGTTCCTTTAAGAGGGTAACTCTTATTTAAATTAGCTGCTGCTGCTGCTAAGTCGCTTCAGTCGTGTCCCACTCTGTGCGAACTCATAGATGGCAGCCCACCAGGCTCCTCTGTCCCTGGGATTCTCCAGGCAAGAATATTGGAGTGGGTTGCCATTTCTTTCTAGTTAAAGCATTAAATGAGTTGGCAATGACACCTTGGGTGCCAAAGTGTACCATATATTCCATATAAGGAAATATAGTTTATTCTGTATTCTGCCTCACTCAAACTTAGAAATTATATATATAAGAATCTTATTTTAAAGAAAAGCCTGTTTTGTAAGATCTTTAATACCAGAGGGTTGTTCAATGAATATATTTTAATACAGTTAAACCTCCTTTAGGTAATATATCACCTTGTAAATATAACATTAACATATTACTATGGCTGTATATGATGAGACTACAAGGCAAATTACATCTCTAAATTTAAACATTAATGTTGTGGTTTTTTTTTTTCTAAATGCCAAATTAGTGAACTAGAGTAGGAGGTTTTATTCATAGGGACAATTAATTATTTTATGACTCTAGCCTCAATTTCTTAAAAGTATCCCATTCTTTCATGATTATATTTTCCCTCAGAACCACTGATAAGATAATTCTGATCTATTTATATATAACTAGATTCAAAGTAGTAGATAATTGTTAACTCAAAGCAATGCTCTATTTACAAGAGATGCACTAAGCCCTATATATTAATAGGTGTTAACATCTATCCAAAGATAGCTTTCCCATCAGCCATTATTTATTTCCTTGTAGTAACTCAAATTCTAAACATTAAAATCACTTGTGGGTGACAGATAGTTAATGTGGAGAATGGAAGGAGCTGTCTTGAAAAGATTAATGTTGAAAAATTCTTCATAGATGAAATGACAAGGAAACTTCTAAAAGTCCCCCATGTTGGGATTAACATATTTTCCCATTGTTGAAGACAGAAAGAAGCAGATGCTGAGAGGCTGGGATGCAGGATCTCAGCATAGATCATTTTCATTGCTGAAATATGTCTTTGTAAAAGTTCTCTGAAAAAAATTATGCTCTCTGATTAACTGCTCTAACTCATGTACACCCGTGGTGAATTCATGTTGATGTATGGCAAAACCAATACAGTACTGTAAAGTAAAATAAAGTAAAAAAAAAAAAAAGAAAAAAAAGAATATTAAACAAACAAACAAAAAAGAGTTACAATTCTGAGAAAATTTTAAAACATGCTAATAACTAATCTTAAACATGACGGTGACTTACAGAATAATGAAGTTATGGTAGTCATGTATGGTAGCAGTGAAGCTAAATTTGCAGCTGTGGGTTTTTTTAATCTTTTTTTTTTTAATAGGTGAAAACATCTTTTAACATTGACTCTGAAAAACTAAGGTCACAAAATAATAGTAACGGTGTATGGAATAAATGAATAAAGCATAAAGCCCTGGTAAAGCATGGTTATTTGTTGGAGGAAATAGGTTATGGCATTACTACCCTGGAGAGGTTTCTCAGGCTTTTCACATTCTCTGTTAGCTTGGGATTCAGTTTAATGACACAAACCAAAAACTGACTGACAGAATTTTAGCTTAAAAGAAAATAGTCATTTGATATATATTTTTATAGCAAGTACAGTAAACCTTTGGGTGGCCTACATATTTATTTTGCTAGTTTGCTATTTCTTTTAACTCTGCATATAGTGTATTTTGCCTGTGAGAAAAATATATATATAACTTTATGTCCTCAAATATTTGGTCTTTTTGTTTAAAGTTTCTGTGCTTCACACCACGCTTAGAAATGCCTTTTTGAGTCCCACACAAAAACATTTCCCTGTATTTTCCACTTATCATTTTGTTTATATATTAAAAGGTTTAGTCTTCTGAAATTTATTCCTATTTCAGACTGAACTGGGGGTTCTAGCTGATTTATTTCCATATAGCTAATTATCTTTGCAACATATATTAAACAATCTATCCTTTCCTTGCTGATCTGAGATGCTACTTTTATCATGTTATGAGAAATAGCATTGTTTCTGGTCTTTCTCTTCTATTCCATTGATTTTCACCTATTTAGTCCTCTCCCAGGGTCAAATAACTTGTACCTTATATTACATTTAGATAACTGTTTTAACAAGCATCATGTCTTCATTAATCTAATTAATTTCTGACATTTTTATCAAAATATATTTGATGTATAACATTGTGTAAATTTAAGGTGTAAAACGATTGGCAGTATGATTGCTATTGTAGCCTTAGCTAATACCTCTATCACATTGCATAATGCAAGTATGTACACTTAACTTGTCTCTCATTTTCCCACTCCTCAATCCCTGCAGCTCCTGGTAAAAATATCTGTTTGCTGTTTTGTTTTTGTTTTAGATTTCACATGTAACATATTTTAGATCACTAGTGTCGTACCTTCTTTCCATTCAGGTAGAATTTAGAATTAAATTATTAAGCTCTGAAAGATATCCTACCATGTGTCTGAATTGCATTGGATTTAAATTTATAAATCAAATCGGGCAAACTGACATTTTGCATTATCAAATCCTCCCACTCAAAAATTAGTTTTGTCATGAAGTAAGTCAGACACAGAAAGACAAGGACTATCGGATCATGATCTCACTTTTATGTAAAATCTAAAAGCAAAAACACAAATCCACCAAACTCACAGAAAAAGAGATTAGATTTGCAGTTACCAGAGGAAGGGATTGAAGTGAGAGGAACTGGGGCAAAGTGGTCATAAGTACAAAAATTCAGTTACAAGAAAAATAAGTACTAGAGATGTATAATATGACTATAGTCAACACTGCTGTATAACACAGGGATGTTTTAAAGAGAGTAGATCCTAAGAGTCCTCATCACAAGGAAAAATGTTTATTTCTTTTGACTATATCTATATGAGATGATAGATATTAACTAAACCTATTGTGGCAATCATTTCACAACATATGTAAATCAAACTACAATGTAGTGCATCTTAAATATATATATATGTGAATTATTTCTCAATAAAACTAGGGAACATCAGTTTTGTAATCTATACAAACAAGTACTGGTCATTTGTTTTCGGTCTGCTTTCCTTGAAAGGATCTAGTGTCATAGTTTAACTAGATGAGTGATATGAATTGATAACTTCTATATCTCTTTTTTCTGCTCTGGAACATTAAGAAATATTAGGAATTTTCTTTTCCTTGAAAACTTACTGAAAATTGATTGCAACATCATTGATTCTATTGTCTGTTCAGTTCAGTTCAGTTCAGTTGCAGAGTCGTGTCCATCTCTGCGACCCCATGTATCACAGCACACCAGGCCTCCCTGTCTATCACCAACTCCCGGAGTTCACTCAGACTCACGTCCATCGAGTCAGTGATGCCTTCCAGCCATCTCATCCTCGGTCGTCCCCTTCTCCTCCTGCCCCCAATCCCTCCCAGCATCAGACTCTTTTCCAATGAGTCAACTCTTGGCATGAGGTGGCCAAAGTACTGGAGTTTCAGCTTTAGCATCATTCCTTCCAAAGAAATCCCAGGGCTGATCTCCTTCAGAATGGACTGGTTGGATCTCCTCGCAGTCCAAGGGACTCTCAAGAGTCTTCTCCAACACCACAGTTCAAAAGCATCAATTCCTCTTTGGTTCTCAGCCTTCTTCACAGTCCGACTCTCACATCCATACATGACCACAGGAAAAACCATAGCCTTGACTAGACGGACCTTAGTCGGCAAAGTAATGTCTCTGCTTTTGAATATACTATCTAGTTTGCTCATAACTTTTCTTCCAAGGAGTAAGCATCTTTTAATTTCATGGTTGCAATCACTATCTGCAGTGATTTTGGAGCCCCCAAAAATAAAGTCTGACACTGTTTCCACTGTTTCCCCATCTATTTCCCATGAAGTGATGGGACCGGATGCCATGATCTTAGTTTTCTGAATGCAAAGCTTTAAGCCAACTTTTTCACTCTCTTTTTTCAGTTTCATCAAGGGGCTCCTTAGTTCCTCTTCACTTTCTGCCATAAGGGTGGTGTCATCTGCAATCTGAGGTTATTGATATTTCTCCCGGCAATCTTGATTCCAGCTTGTGTTTCTTCCAGTCCAGCATTTCTCATGATGTACTCTGCATAGAAGTTAAATAAGCAGGGTGACAATATACAGCCTTGACGTACTCCTTTTCCTATTTGGAACCAGTCTGCTCTTCCATGTCCAGTTCTAACTGTTGCTTCCTGACCTGCATACAGATTTCTCAAGAGGTAGGTTAGGTGGTCTGGTATTCTCATATCTTTCAGAATTTTCCACAGTTTATTGTGATCCACACAGTCAAAGGCTTTGGCATAGTCAATAAAGCAGAAATAGATGTTTTTCTGGAATTCTCTTGCTTTTTCCATGATCCAGCAGATGTTGGCAATTTGATCTCTGATTACTCTGCCTTTTCTAAAACCAGCTATTGTCTGTTAGCTATTAATAAATGGCAACCTATTCCAGTATTTTTGCCTGGAAAATCCCATGGACCTAGGAGCCTGGCAGGCTACAGTCCATAGGGTCGCAGTGAGTAAGACAAGGCTAAGAACAAATATACATACATATAGCATGATTTTTATATTTTTCTTCTTCTTTTACTTTTGGTCAATTCAAGTTGTATGTTATACCTCTTCTTGAGTAACTTTTTTAACTTATGTAATTTATTTTTTATAATTTTCGTTAATCTAGATTTGCAAAAATTTTTATATAAAATTTTGCATAATATTTTCTCAGTTTTTAAATTCTTCATATCCTCATTTTTCAACCTTATTCAAATTTGTGTTATTTTCATTATTTTCTGAGTTAGACCTGTGATGGGTGTTTTTACTTTCACAGAAACTACTACTGACTTTGGTTTAATTTTTTTTTTAAATTTTTTAAAAAATATAAATTTATTTATTTTAATTGGAGGCTAATTACTTTACAATATTGTATTGGTTTTGTCATACATCAACATGAATCCACCACAGGTATACACGTGTTCCCCATCCTGAACCCCTCTCCTTCCTCTGTCCCCATACCATCTCTCTGGGTCGTCCCAGTGCACCAGCCCCAAGCATCCAGTATCATGCATCAAACCTGGACTGGTGATTCGTTTCATATATGATATTATACATGTTTCAACAATCTTCTCCCAAATCATCTCACCCTCTCTCTCTCCCACAAAGTCCAAAAGACTGTTCTATACATCTGTGTCTCTTTTGCTGTTTCTCATACAACGTTATAGTTGCCATCTTTCTAAATTCCATATATATATACGTTAGTATACTGTATTGGTGTTTTTCTTTCTGGCTTACTTCACTCTGTATAATAGGCCTCAGTTTCATCCACCTCATTAAAACTGATTCAAATGTATTCTTTTAAATGGCTGAGTAATACTCCATTATGTATATGTACCACAGATTTCTTGGGAGTGCTTTTCATATTAACTGACTTTCTTACTTTTGTTGGTTCATTTTGATTTTTTTTTTCCTAGCTTCTTGGCTAAAATATTTGGTTCATTGATGTTTAAAATATATTTTGTACTAATACAAAGTGATTAAGTTTACACATATTATTTGCCACACAGTTTTGGATACTTCTTCAAGTAAAATTACTTTTCAATTTGCTCTAGTAACGACAGGTATATGCAGATATATTCCAGTGAAGAGAATTTACCTTAAAATACTACAGTTATTATTATCAATAATAAAGAATTTTATTGAGTGCTGTTTGTACAAGCATAAATATTTCACTTAAAACTCTCAATAACCAGTGATATAAATTTAGTTATATATTTAAAGTTATAATATTAATTCCTAATTTACAAACAAATAATCTAATAACAAGAATCTTGCTTGAGGTCACACAGCTAATGAGTGGCAGAGATAAGAACAGAACACTGTCTGACTCAAGCTCACAATTCTAACTACCATTTTCTGCTGCCAAGCCTGCTCCAATGAAATAATGATGGCAGGAAGGAACGAGCAGAGAGGGAGGCAAATAATGGGGACATTATTAGGTCACAGAATACAGTATGCATTTTCTTATCTGTTGTCTTTTAAATAAAACATTATGACATGTGCTTCATGAATCTTATTTTAATATCAGTAGTTTTTGAAATATGTTCTAATAGCCCAGTGATATTAATCACAAACTAATTTAATCCAAATAAAGATATTTTGGAAATTCTTTCACCTTGCAAGAAGATAAAATTGCATTAATTACTTTGGTTATCATATTATCAAGGCACAAAAATGCTTCTTAGAACAATCTTAGTATGGAATTTTGGAAATGTCATTAGATTTTAAGTGCTTATTAAGAAAATGTGTATGCATCAAAGGAAAGAACACTATAAATTCCTCAGGAAAGTTGATTTTGAGCTAATGAAAACAGTTTAAAGAATCTAGGAAATAATACAGACAAAATTAATGTAGAAAGGGAGAAGAAAGCAGAATTAAGGCAGTCATTGGCATCCATTCTAATAAACTCTAAATAAAGAAAAGATAATAAGAAAAACTTAGTAAAATTAGAATTTAAAAAAAGAATCAGCAAATACTTAGCACATATAATTAATAAACTATAAAAGTATGTGATAAGGAAAAAATAAGAGAACCATATTTTTAAGTAGCAGCAAAAACTGATATTATAGTGAGGAAAATGCTATAAATAGAAGGTGCATTGTACTCTTGGCTAATAACAGCCTCTGGATTTTGAGAACAAACAGGAATATGTCTTGACCTATACAGTATGATAGCCACTAGTTTCATGGGGATATTGAACACATGAAGTGCAGCTGGTCTGAACTGATATTTGCTTCAGTATAACACACACACACACATTTTGAAAACTTAGGACAACAAAAAAGGATGCAATATCTCATTAATATTTTCATTTGATTAATATCGAAATAATATTTTGGAAATATTACATTATTATATAATAAAATAATCTTTCTTTTGTACCTTTTAATTATGGGTACTACATACAAAGTTACATATTCCTTGCATTATATATCATTTGGATTTCACTGTCCTAAACTAATACCACACACACACAGAGTGAAAGGTCAAACAAAAGAAAATCCTACAAAAATAATATACTTGATTGATTCAGTATGCAGGATTTGCTTTCAATTGAAAATAATATACTTGGTCCATTCAGTATTCAGTATTTGATTTCAATGGAAATCATTAAAGGTAGACATTTCATTAAGGCTCTCAAATTACCCAAATTGTCTTTCTAGATTTCTCAAATTGATAAGATAATTATTAACTCTATATTATATATATCTACATAATGTTACTGTTGTTCAGTCACTAAGTCATGTCCGACTTTTTTGTGACCCCCATGGACTGCAGCATGCCAGACCTCTGTGTCTCTCACTATCTCCCAGAGTTTGCCCAATAGGAAACATTTATTTGGGAGAAATAAAATGGAGCAGATGGTTTCAACTGGTGAGGCTCAATAAATAAATGACATTCATCTAGTGAAATGTTTATCAAAATAATGTTATAGGTACTAGTACATCCTGCTTAATTAAGTATATATGAAAGGATAATATTTAATGATTTATTATTTATTTAATTTAGAATTTAATTTAGAATAGTTTTCCAAAGTCTTCACAGTATTTGTGCCTAAATGTAATAAGGTCTACTTATTTACAAAGGGCTTAGGCATTTGCTCATCATGTTGATAAAAGCCAACTTTCTTCTTTGGTTAGATCATATTGGGGTTAATTTAAATTTTCTTTGGCTGGATTCTCAGATATATTTATTCAGGGAACTTATTTCCTATATTGCATTAAAGTGGATACTTGTTTGTCTCCACAGCATCCATTTCATCCTTCTCTCATTATGTGATGGTCATGTAGTTTGGGTGGGACTGACTCTCCTTAAAATGGTGAGCCCTGAGAAGCATAATCCAATTAGCACAATCTCACCTCCTGCAATACCAAACTATGGATAGTCAATAATCCTGATTCAAAGCAAGAATATATGGTAGAATAAAGTAGAATATATGGTATTCTACTGACCACCACATTGGTTTGGATTGGTTCAGAATTTAGCACAGGAATTTTGTATAAATGTGTGTGTACTGATGTAAATTCTCTAACTGCTGCGGCCATTTTGCTACAGAAAGAACAGTCTGAAAAAAAATCACAACACCTGGAGGAGAGCAGGGATGAAAAAATACCAGAGAAACTGAGTTAGACGCCTGATTAAACTGCCTGAATTCCTGCCCCTAGACTTTTCCAACAATATCTTGCCAACATATTTTTTTTCATTGTATAAAACAATTTAAGTTGAATTTTCTGTTAAATATCAACCAAAAGCACCCAAACTGAAATACTTATAGTTTTCCCTTGATTAATTTTTTATAGTCTACTGTAAAAGTGTCTCTGGCTGTTTGATGGAATTTCTTATTCTTTCTCATTCGATTAATTTTTCTGAAAATTTTGTCTGTTCTGTCTTCTGCCTACTCATAGTTTGGTATCACTATTGTTGAACAGTGTAATTTGTTTGAGATTCAGTTAGAAGATCCTCATGAATTATAATTTGGCATGATTATATTTAGTCTGTGTATTCCTCTTACTCCCAAAGTTTTGGTCAGTCATGTTGGTTTATTTATAAATAAGTAATATTTTGTATGAGTGACTCTTCCTAATGGGGAACTATTATAATACATCAAATTAAGCTTCTGAAATGCCAAAACATATGGTTTGAGTTCGGTGCTTGCTTATTATAATATCTGACATCTATATAAGTCACTGGGTTTACAATGAAATTCATTCTTTAATTTATAAAAACAATAAGCAGACTACGCTTTCTTTGAATCCAATGATTTTAAGCATGTAGGTCCATTGTCATGCACATATATATTAACATATATATTTGCATATATGTATCTTTATGTTCATTTTCTCTTATATGTTGTTTATATGTTCTGTTACTCCATTTTTGTGCCTCCTTGGATCATATTTCTCACCTAATGCTGCTTCTATTCACAGATGACTATTCAGCTAGTCATGACTCTCTGACGTTAGACCTACATATCCCATATTATAAATGGACTCAGTCTTGGAAATCAACTTTTTCTTTTTATAGTGTATCCAATATATACTGTAGAGAATTGCTTGTGTAACCCACATAATGTGGGCAAGAATGAATAAACAGAAAACAGAAGAGTTACTGCTTTCCAGGGAACATTTAGCAGCACTGTACATGGAATGATCTGGTAACTATTATCATGCACCATGAAGGACCTTTTTCATCTCAGCCACCATTAAACTGCACCCTGATACAGTGTGGCAGGAATGATTCACATTAAGAAAATATAGATGAAGTTCTGAAGCAATCAGATTAAAACCACAACCACAGTCTTCTGGATCTGCACTAGTATAGTAGATTGTTTCCATATTTGGCTACTGAACATCTGAAATGTGGCTAGTCCAAACTGAGATAAGCCATAAGAATAAAATATACACTGGTTTTTAAAGACTCAGTACGAACAAAAAAAGGAAACTATATCATTAATAAATATTTTATATTTATTGCTTGATGAAATGATAAAATTCTGGTTATATTGGGTTAACTGAAATTATTAAAATTGATTTCACCTGTTTCTCTTTACTTTTTAAATGAAACTATTAGCCAGTACTTTGGCCACCTCATGCGAAGAGTTGACTCATTGGAAAAGACTTTGATGCTAGGAGGGATTGGGGGCAGGAGAAGAAGGGGACAACAGAGGATGAGATGGCTGGATGGCATCACTGACTTGATGGACGTGAGTTTGTGTGAACTCCGGGAGTTGGTGATGGACAGGGAGGCCTGGCATGCTGTGAGTCATGGGGCCGCAAAGAGTCGGACACAACTGAGTGACTGAACTGAACTGAACTGATTAGAAAATATAAAATTACATATGTTGTATTAGAATTCTGTTGAACAGTGCTGCTATATGGAATACTGAGATGACTCACACCCTTCAATAAATATTGATTGCTAAGAATGTGAAACCTAAGCCTCCATAAGCAAGCTGTAAGACCTAGTAATAAGAATACTAAAGCAATAAAAAAATACTAGCCATGTGAAACAAGAAACATGTGAGGTCTGGGAATCTTATAACAAGCTCCCAAGGTTGATTCAAATACAAGGTCAGTTTTGAGAATCACTGTTTTATAGTCATTCCCAACAAATCCTTTCATAGTCTTCATAAATTTCCAAACAAAAGTACACCTTTGAGGGACTGTTATAAAATAAACCTGTACCTGGTGGGCACTCCCTGACTTTGAGTTGAGAGCAAAGCTATTTAAGCAACCTTCCTTCTTAATAACTGTGGCTTAAAAAACCATATTCTCCGGGCTATAAGCAGAGAAAAGTGAGGGAAAACACAATGAAATATATCAACCTATATGTACATAAATATTTTTCATCATGAAAGGTGTATTTTACAGCTACAGAACTTTTCTTTAGGGATACCTCATTCTATAATGAACTTAGCCTTAAATACAATGAGAATGGACACTATAGACAGAAGCAACAAGCCACATATTTCCCTGGTGGCACAATGGTAAAGAATCCGCCTGCCAATGAAGGAGATGCAAGAGACAAGGGTTTGACCACTGGGTTAGGAAGATTCCCTGGAATAGGAAATGGCAACTCATTCCAGTAGTCTTGCTTAGAAATTTCCATGGATAGAGGAGCCTGGCAGTCCATGGGGTTGTAAAGAATCAGACACAACTGATCACATACACACACACACAGCAAGTCACCGGATTTTTGTTGTTGTTGTTACCAGTTATGAGAATGTGGAGGAAGATTCAGGTAAGACAAATGTTATTTGTTTCTAAGACAAGAGCAGAGGCAGGATTTTTGTTTGTGAGAGAGAAAAACTGCTGTTTTATGTAATTACTTCAAAACACTTTTTTAAAAATATGTTTTGTTTTCCTTTTCAATATTTTTTTTCTAGTAAGCATACAAAAACTTTTTGAAAATAATTTCTAAACCTCTGCCCTCTGGATGAAAATAATAAAAGCAGATGGACCAAAGTTTCTGTTGGGGTGACCTTCAGCTAGAGGAGACAATAACACTTACATAAATCAAAAAGAAAAAGAAAAGCTATGAACCATAAATTCCTGTTAGGAGTAAGAAGATTTTTCTCTGTAGACCAGATTTCTTTGTAAATTAATTCATTTATTTTAATTGAAGGCTAATTACTTTACAATATTGTAGTGGTTTTTGGCATACATTCACGTGAATCAGCCATGGGTGTACATGTGCCCCTATCCTGAACCCCCCTCCCACCTCCCTCCCCATCCCATCCCTAAAGGTTTGTCCAAGTGCACCAGCCCTGAGCACCCTGTCTCATGCATTGAACCTGGACTGGTGATCTATTTCTTTCTTATGATTAGGAATAAAACAGTTAAATCATATAAAGTCATCACAGAGCCCTACTCACACCTGGCACCTGCTCTAAATGTTCTTCCACTAGAATCAAGAGTGCTTGAGACACACAAGGAGGCCTCCCCAACTAGGTCCCCATTCACCCTTAGGTCAACAGAACATCAGCATTTGAAGGAAACTATTCTACTTTCTAGACTCAAACCCTAAGCATGTGGTAATGGACTTAAGTCTTAGTTGCTGAGTTGTGTCTGATTCTTTGAGACCCCATGGACTGTAGCCCACCAGGCCCCTCTATCCATGGGATTCTCCAGGCTAGAATACTGGAGTGGGTTGCCATTCCTTTGTGCCAACTTCTTTCCTCTTTCTTTCATTATTTTGTTATTTTTCTTTCTTCCCATATTTTTCATTCCCTTTCTTTCTTTTTATTTTATTCTTTCTTCCCTATCTACTCTTCATTATCTTTTTTTTTCATTTTGCTAGTTTACAATTTCTCTTATTTCTCTCTTCCTCTTTTATCCCTGTCTCTTAGTCCCTTTCTTTCCCCCCCTCTTTCCCTCTCTTTTCTTCATTCCTTTCCATTGCTCTCTTATTTTCCTCTCTCCTGTTCTGTTACTTTAAAACAAGTTATTCTTTTTTTTCCTGTCTACTACACTTCCTTTCCTCTCCCTTATCTCTTTCCTTCCCCACCTCAACTTTTCCATTTTTTTTCTGCCTCCTTACGTATAAAAAACAAAACATATATGTTCAAACAGAAGATGAAGAAAACTAAATGATTTGGAATTGTGTGAAAATCTTCCCATGTCCGAACTTGTTGAGGTAATCAAAGTTTATTTTTCTTGTTTGATATCTTTCACTTTGGATTTTAAAAAGGGGACGAAATGTGGAGAGAAAGAGAGGGAGAGAAATTGATTTTTTATGGTTTCTTCATTCAATTGTTATCATTGTCTGTTTTGACTAAAACAATAATCAAATGTTCAACATAATTAAAACTTTAACCTTTTTGAGGACATTTTGGATGTCTGTACATAGAGATCTACCTTATGCTTTTAAAAGCTCCATGATATATCATTATCTGGATGGTGAGGCAGCATCACAAAGTGTTTAAACTTGCTGTTACTTGAGTTAAAGATGGAGTTTGATCTGACTCAGATGATAGCTAGTAGAGTAATCTTGAACAAGACACTTGCTTTCTCTAAATCTCGATTTCTCCATCTGTAAAATGGCAATAATATAATAGTATCTACTGACCATGATGGCATTAACGTTCCCTCAGCTTAACTACAGAAATGGTATGGACCTAATAGAAGCAGAAGATATTAAGAAGAGGTGACAAAAATACACAGAAGAACTGTACAAAAAAGATATTCACAAACAAGATAATCACGATGGTGTGATCACTCACCTAGAGCCAGACATCCTGGAATGTGAACTCAAGTGGGCCTGAGAAAGCATCACTACGAACAAAGCTAGTGGAGGTGATGGAACCCCAGTTGAGCTGTTTCAAATCCTGAGAGATGATGCTGTGAAAGTGCTGCACTCAATATGCCAGCAAATTTGGAAAACTCAGCAGTGGCCACAGGACTAGAAAAGGTCAGTTTTCATTCTAATCCCAAAGAAAGGCAATGCCAAAGAATGCTCAAACTACCACACAGTTGGACTCATCTCACATGCTAGTAAAGTAATGCTCAAACTTCTCCAAGCCAGGCTTCAGCAATACGTGAACCGTGAACTTCCAGATATTCAAGCTGGTTTTAGAAAAGGCAGAGGAACCAGAGATCAAATTGCCGACATCCACTGGATCATGGAAATAGCAAGAGAGTTCCAGAAAGACATCTATTTCTGCTTTATTGACTATGCTGAAGCCTTTGACTGTGTGGATCACAAGAAACTGGAAAAGTCTGAAAGAGATGGGAATACCAGACCACCTGACCTGCCTCTTGAGAAATCTGTATGCAGGTCAGGAAGCAACAGTTAGAACTGGACATGGAACAACAGACTGTTTCCAAATAGGAAAAAGAGTACGTCAAGGCTGTATATTGTCACCTTGCTTATTTAACTTATATGCATGCTGGGCTGGAAGAAGCACAAGGTGGAATCAAGATTTCCAGGAAAAATATCAATAACTTAAAATATGCAGATGGCACCACCCTTATGGCAGAAAGTGAAGAGGAGCTAAAAAGCCTCTTGATGAAAGTGAAAGAGGAGAGTGAAAAAGTTGGCTTAGAGCTCAACATTCAGAAAATGAAGATCATGTCATCTGGTCCCATGACTTCATGGAAAATAGATGGGGAAACGGTGGAAACAGTGTCAGACTTTATTTTGGGGAGGGGGCTCCAAAATCACTGCAGATGGTGATTGCAGCCATGAAATTAAAAGATGCTTACTCCTTGGAAGGAAAATTATGACCAACCTAGATAGCATATTGAAAAGCAGATATTACTTTTCCAACAAAGGTCTGTCTAGTCAAGGCTATGGTTTTTCTTGTCATCATGTATGAATGTGAGAGTTGGACTATGAAGAAAGCTGAGTGCCGAAGAATTGATGCTTTTGAACTGTGATATTGGAGACAACTGTTGAGAGTCCCTTGGACTCCAAGGATATCGAACCAGTCCATACTAAAGGAGATCAGCCCTGGGTGTACTTTGGAAGGACTGATGCTGAAGCTGAAACTCCAATATTTTGGCCACTTCATGCGAAGTGTTGACTCATTGGAAAAGACTCTGATGCTGGGAGGGATTGGGGGCAGGAGGAGAAGGGGACGACAAAGGATGAGATGGCTGGATGGCATCACTGACTCGATGGACATGAGTTTGGGTGAACTCTGGGAGTTGGTGCTGGACAGGGAGGCCTGGCATGCTGCAATTCATGGGATCGCAGAGTCAGACACGACTGAGTGACTGGACTGAACCAAACAGTTTAACTATACTTTATACAGGCTTCTTCCTGATTCTAGGCACTTAACCTTCCTTTTTTAAGGTCATTTACTTTAGAGAACTTACAAATTGTTTCTCAGCTCCTCTGAGATATAAATCTTTCCAAAAGTCTTTTGCCAGTTTTACAACCCAGGTATGTCTTTCTCAAGAATCCATCCCTTTAAAATGTAATCATACGATGAACTTATTTGCAAAACAGAAATAGAGATGCAGATGTAGAAAACAAACATATGGATACCAAAGGGAAAAGAAGGAGGTGTGGGATGAATTGGGAAATTGGGATTGACCCACATACACTATTGATACTATGTACAAAATAGATAGCTAATGAGAACTTACTATATAGCACAGGGAATTCTACTCAATGATCTGTGGTGAGCAAAATGGGAAGGAAATCCAAAAAATAGGGGATATATGAATACTTATAGCTGATTCACTTTGCTGTACAAAAGAAACTGACATGACAGTGTAAACCAACTATACTCCAGTAAAAAGTGTAATCATCAAGAAACATAGCACCGTTTCCTCCCAATCTCTGTGGGAGAGGGGGAGCTTAACTTTGGTGTATGTCTTGCTCAATCAATTATCCTGTCTCCTGTCATAAACATATGAATTTAGTTTTCCTCCATATAAAGCCAATTAGTAAACACAGATGGCCTATGAGTCCCCACTAATGCCCTCTAGTACTTTTTTTTTTTTTTTTTTTTTTTATTTTTTTTAATTTTTTAATTTTTTTTTTAAATTTTAAAATCTTTAATTCTTACATGCGTTCCCAAACATGAACCCCCCTCCCACCTCCCTCCCCACAACATCTCTCTGGGTCATCCCCATGCACCTGCCCCAAGCAAGCTGCACCCTACGTCAGACATGGACTGGCGATTCAATTCTTACATGACAGTATACAAGAGTTTATTCCAGAGTTTATACTACACCCCCCTATCCTTTGAACAGTATTGAGTTCAGACTGAGTTCTGACTTTTTGTTGCAATAATCTTAAATAAAGTCTTCCCTGCCTATTTAACTTTGCCTGTTGCAATTTTTGCATTGACACTAATTTGTACAGCTGTTGAGAGGGACAAATGCGATAACAGACACAAAGTATCCAGTGCTTGGTCAAAACTAAGTCCTCAGTAACCATCAGTTATCTTAATTACCATAAATGATTTGACCTACATTGACTGACATTTTCATTATCTGTAAAAATGTTTTCATTTTCACAGTGTTGAATGAATATTCCCATATGTTTACTCTTCCACAATTTTGCAAGTGTTTTTATAGGCTATTTTTCTAGAATTTTATTTTAAAATTGTGTAAGGATTCATGAAGTCTATTTCAAATGGGAAGGAGAAGCCTCAAGGACTTCTCTGAGAGGATGGGTTGGGTGAAGAAAAAATTACATAGTGGTTTAAGCTGAACTATCAAACTTCTGCTTGAAGAAAATCAACTCTGCTTTTACCTGTTTTATATATCAAAGTTCAAGGTCAGTTTTGCTGGAAAACAAAAGGTGAAATGCTTCTGTTGCTAAAAACAACAGCTACCACATGCACAAATATTTTTTAGGGAATTAGGGTCCAAGGAATTGTGTTTTTAAAAATATTTCCAGCGACTCTAATGAATATTAAATTTGATAACTGGTGGAAAATATAAGAATATGTGCTTGGAATCACACGCATTTGGTATTTCTGGGTTTAAATCCTAGCTTCAAATCTACCACTCACAAGCCATAACAGTGCCTCCTAACCCAGCATGTGCATTATGATCTACCTTTATATAACTCACCTTCAGGCAGTCAGTGAAAGTCAGAGTTGCTCAGTTGTGTCTGACTCTTTGTGACCCCATGGACTATTCAGTCCATGGAATTCTCCAGGCCAGAATACTGGAGTGGGTTGCCTTTCTGTTCTCCAGGGGATCTTTCCAACCCAGGGATCGAACACAGGTCTCCCCCATTGCAGGCGGACTCTTTACCAGCTGAGCAACAGGGGAAGCCCAAGAATACTGGAGTGCATAGCCTATACCTTCTCCAGGGGATCTTCTGACCCAGGAATTGAACTAGGGTCTCCTGCATTGCAGGTGGACTCTTTACCAACTGAGCTATCAGGGAAGCCCTAACTCACCTTCAACTACATAACAATTAGATTTCTTCCTCAATGCTACCAATCCCTCTTCCCTACAATTGTCTTTACAGAGGAGAGTATTGGGAACCAATTCATTTCCTCTTCTCATCTCAAGCCTACTTCCCTGATATGACTGACAGGAACGTTGCTCAGTCGTGTCCGACTCTTTGCGGCCCCATGAACTGTAGCCTACCAGGCTCCTCTGTCCATGGGATTTTCCAGGCAATAGTACTGGAGTGGATTGCCATTTCCTTCTCCAGCGGATCTTCCTGACCCAGGGATCGAACCCAGGTCTCCTGCATTGTAGACAGACGCTTTACTGTCTGAGCCACCAGGAAAGTCCGATATGACTGACAGTCTCCCCAAACTGTGTTAAATCTATTTCTCTCACTCTAATTAAAAAAGTTCTCAAACACCAATGCACATTAAAATTCCCTAAGGAAGTTTTGAAAATACTCATTCCCAGGTTACACTTCATACAAATTAAGTCAGAATATCTGGGGGATGGAGTCCAGGTATCACTTTTTAAATACCCCCAATTTGCACAGTTTGGAAAGCACTGCTCTAACTCATGGAGGGCCTGAAATGTGGACTACTTCCCCAAATTTTTTTGCCAGCTGCTAGTTCCTGGGTTAATTTTAACTCAAGCCAACAAACAACTGCAACACATCAATGCAAAAATTAGAACTCATCTTCTAGCAGCATCTCAGCAGTCCAATCACAGTGACCATACTACGCCCCTACCCAAGGACTGAGACATCTCCATATCCACCCCATCCTTTGCAGGAGGAGCAATAATTTTTGTGGTGGGGGTGTGGCTCTGGAGAAACATCAGCGACACAGTTACATTTGCAATAGCTTTTGAAGAGGGAGAGTAGTTTCAAAGGTAAAGAGATGGAAAAAAAATGATATTAAAAAGCGGCAACAGAGGCAGTCCTAAGATGGTGGAGGAATAGGACAAGGAGACCACTTTATCCCCCACAAATTAATAAAAAAAAAAAAAACTTGAACACTGAGTAAATTCCACAAAACAACTTCTGAATGCTGGCAGAGGACATCAGGCACCAAGAAAAGTAGCCCATTGTCTTCAAAAGGAGGTAGGAAAAAATATAAACGACAAAAGAGGTAGGGATGGAGCTCCATTCCGGGAAGGGAGTCTTAAAAAAGAGAAGTTTCCAAACACCAGGAAACACTCTCACTGCTCTGTGGTGAGCCTTGGAACTACAGAGGGCAATATAACTGAGAGGATAAATAAATAAATTATTAAAACCCACAGATTACGAGCCCAACGGTAACTCCCCCAGAGGATAAGCAGTGCAGACGCTTGCATCTGCCACTAGCAAGTGGGGGCTGGGAAGGGAGGCACGGGCTGCATTGCTCAGAGTAAGGACCGGGCCTGAATGCCCCGAGGGCAATCTGAGGGAACTAACTTGGGCTCGCAAACCAGACTGTGGGATAGCTACCATGCAAAAAGCCCTAACCTAAGACACCGCCACACCCACTCACAGAACAAAGGACTGACTAAAGCTATGGGAAAATACCTAACCTAAGACACTTTCAGGCCCACTCACAGAACAAAGGACTGAGCAGAGCTAGCCGGCTACAGACCAGCCCCCTCCGGTGACAGGCAGCCAGAGCTGGAAGGGGGCAATCACGGCCCCAGAGAGGCATTATCTATCAAACTGAAAGCAGGTTTCATTGCGAACTAAGCCTTCTTGGGGTTCTGGACGGTCACCATCCGCCTGAGAAGGCGCGCCAGAGGTACACCCAGAACAGTGAGCAGCAGGGACGGGGGAGGTGATGAGTCGCAGCGACCGCGCTCGCCAAACACCTGGTCACCTGGCTGCTCAGACCTGGGAAGGGCACAAAACGCAGGCCCAACTGACTCTGTGCCTCTGCGGACTACCTGAGTACCTGATCCTGGTTGGCTTAGACCTAGGAAGTGCACACAACCAAGGGCTGGCCTCAGACAGTTCCTGGCAGAGCAACCTAGAGCCTGAGCAGTGTAGACAGGGAAAGCACACAGGCCGTGAGTGGGGGCAAACCCAGTGTGGCCGAGTCACTGCAAGCACACGCCAGTGTTATTTGTTTGCAGTGTCCCTCCCTCCTCACAGCATGATTAAACAAGTGAGCCTAAAAAAGTGTCCACCACCGCCCCCTTGTGTCAGGACGGAAATTAGACACTGAAGAGACCACCAAACAGAAGCTAAAACAGAGGGAATCGCCTTGGACATGACAGGTGCAATAGATTAAAACCCTGTAGTTAGTACCAAATACATAGGAAGGGGACTATAGATCTTGAGAAATATAAGCCGGATCAAGGAACTATCCAAAACTGAGCTGACCCCACACTGCCCACAACAACACCAGAGACAGTTCTAGACATATTTTTATGATTTTTACTACCATTCTTACTTTTTTTTGTAATTTTAAGTCCTCTATTACTCCTTTAATTTTCATTTTTATAACCTACTATTATCTTGCAAAAAAAAGAGAGACCCTATTTTTTAAAGCAAACTTCATATATACATATATATATATTATAATTTTTGTGACTTTGTTTGCTTGTTTTTTTTCTTTAATATAGTATTTTTGAAAATCCAACCTCTACTTTAGATTTTTACTCTTTGCTTTTTGGTATTTGTTATCAATTTTGTACATTTAAGAACCCAATCTTCAGTACCCATGTTTACTTGGGAGTGAGAATACTGGCTTGACTTCTCTCTCCCCCTTTGGACTTTCCTTTTTCTCCACCAGGTTGCCTCTCTCTCCTCCCTCCCCCTTCTCTTCTCTACCAAACTCTGTGAATCTCTTTGTGTGTTCCGGATGGTGGAGGACACTTAGGGAACTGATTACTGGCTGGATCTGTCTCTCTTTTGAGTTCGCCCTTTATCCTCCCAAGGTGAAACACTCCAAGACACATATTAATCAAATTAACAAAATCAAACACAAAGAACAAATAATAAAAGCAGCAAGGGAAAAACAACAAATAACACACAAGGGGATCCCCATAAGGATAACAGCTGATCTTTCAATAGAAACTCTCCAGGCCAGGAGGGAATGGCAGGAAATACTTAAAGTGATGAAAGAAAATAACCTACAGCCCAGATTACTGTACCCAGCAAGGATCTCATTCAAATATGAAAGAGAAATCAAAAGCTTTACAGACAAGCACAAGTTGAGAGAATTCAGCACCACCAAACCAGCTCTCCAACAAATGCTAAAGGATCTTCTCTAGACAGGAAACACAAAAAGGGTGTATAAACTCGAACCCAAAACAATAAAGTAAATGGAAACGGGATCATACTTATCAATAATTACCTTAAATGTAAATGGGTTGAATGCCCAAACCAAAAGAAAAAGACTGGCTGAATGGATACAAAAAGAAGACTCCTATATATGTTGCCTACAAGAGACCCACCTGAAAACAAGGGACACATACAGACTGAAAGTGAAAGGCTGGAAAAAGATATTCCATGCAAATAGAGACCAAAAGAAAGCAGGGGTAGCAATACTCATACCAGATAAAGTAGAATTTAAAACAAAGGTTGTGAAAAGAGACAAAGAAGGATACTACATAATGATCAAACGATCAATTCAAGAAGAAGATATAAAAATTATGAATATATATGCACCCAACATAGGAGCACCTCAATATGTAGGGCAAATGCTAACAAGTATGAAAGGAGAAATTAACAATAAACAATAATACTGGCAGACTTTTAATACCCCACTCACACCTATGGATCAACTAAACAGAAAATTAACAAGGAAACACAAACTTTAAATGATACAATAGACCAGTTAGACTTAACTGATATCTATAGGACATTTCACCCCAAAACAATGAATTTCAACTTTTTCTCAAGTGGACATGGAACCTTCTCCAGGATAGATCACATCATGGCCATAAATCTAGCTTTAGTAAACTCAAAAAAATTGCAATCATTCCAAGCATTGTTTTTGACCACAATGCAGTAAGAAAAGATCTCAATTACAGGAGAAAAACTATTAAAAATTAGAACATATGGAGGCTGAACAATACGCTGCTGAATAACCAACAAATCACAGAAGAAGTCAAAAAAGAAATCAAAATATGTATAGAAATAAATGAAAATGAAAACACAACAATCCAAACCTGTAGGACACTGTAAAAGCAGTGCTAAGGGGAAGGTTCATAGCAATACAGGCATACCTCAAGAAATAAGAAAAAAAGTCAAATAAATACCTAACTCTACACATAAAGCATCTAGAAAAGGAAGAAATGAAGAACCCAGGGTTATTAGAAGGAGAGAAATAATCTTAAAAATTAGGGCAGAAATAAATGCAAAAGAAACAAAAGACATCATAGTAAAAATCAACAAAGCCAAAAGTTGGTTATTTGAGATGATCAACAAAATTGACAAACCATTCGCCGGACTCATCAAGAAACAAAGGGAGAAAAATCAAATCAATAAAATTTGAAGTGAAAATTGAGAGATCACAACAGACAACACAGAAATAGAAAGGATCATAAGAGACTACTATCAGCAATTATATGCCAATAAAATGGACAACTTGGAAAAAATGGAGAAATTCTTAGAAAACTACAACTTTCCAAAACTGAACCAGGAAGAGACAGAAAATCTTAACAGACCCATCACAAGCACAGAAATTGAAACAGTAATCAGAAATCTTCCAGGAAACAAATGCCAAGGTCCAGACGCCTTCAGAGCTGAATTCTACCAAAAATTTAGAGAAGAGCTAACACCTATCCTATTCAAGCTCTTCCAGAAAATTGCAGAGGAAGGTAAACTTCCAAACTCATTCTATGAGGGCACCATCATCCTAACACCAAAACCTGAGAAGTTCAATTCAGTTCAGTCTCTCAGTCATGTCCGACTCTTTGCGAGCCAATGAATCACAGCACGCCAGGCCTCCCTGTCCATTGCCATCTCCCGGAGTTCACTCAAACTCACGTCCATCGAGTCTGTGATGCCATCCAACCATCTCATGCTCCGTTGTCCCCTTCTCCCCCTGCCCCCAATACCTCCCAGCAGCAGAGTCTTTTGCAATGAGTCAACTCTTGGCATGAGGTGGCCAAAGTACTGGAGTTTCAGCTTTACCATCATTCATTCCAAAGAGTACCCAGGGCTGATCTCCTTTAGAATGGACTGGTTGGATCTCCTTGCAGTCCAAGGGACTCTCAAGAGTCTTCTCCAACACCTCAGTTCAAAAGCATCAATTCTTTGGCACTCAGCCTTCTTCACAGTCCAACTCTCACATCCATACATGAACACCAGAAAAACCATAGCCTTGACTAGACGGACCTTTTTTGCAAAGTAATGCCTCTGCTTTTGAATATTCTATCTAGATTGTTAATAACTTTGCTTCCAAGGAATAAGCGTCTTTTAATTTCATGGCTGCAATCACCATATGCAGTGATCTTGATGCCCCCAAAAATAAAATCTGGCACTGTTTCCCCATCTATTTCCCATGAAATGATGGGACCAGATGCCATGATCTTAGTTTTCTGAATGTTGAACTTTAAGCCAATGTTTTCACGCTCCTCTTTCAGTTTCATCAAGAAGCGTTTTAGTTCCTTTTCACTTTCTGCCATAAGGGTGGTATTATCTGCATATCTGAGGTTATTGATATTTCTCCCGGCAATCTTGATGCCGGCTTCTGCTTCTTCCAGATCAGCGTTTCTCATGATGTACTCTGCACAGAAGATAAATAAGCAGGGTGACAATATACAGCCTTGACATACTCCTTTTCCTCTTTGGAACCAGTCTGTTGTTCCATGTCCAGTTCTAACTGCTGCTCCCGGACCGGCATACAGATTTATCAAGAGGCAGGTCAGGTGGTCTGGTATTCCCATCTCTTTCAGAATTTTCTGCAGTTTATTGTGATCCACACAGTCAAAAGCTTTGGCATAGTCAATAAAGCAGAAATAGATGTTTTTCTGGAACTCTTGCTTTTTCCATGATCCAGCGGGTGTTGGCAATTTGATCTCTGGTTCCTCTGCCTTTTCTAAAACCAGCTTGAACATCTGGAAGTTCACAGTTTATGTATTGCTGAAGCCTGACTTGGAGAATTTTGAGCATTACTTTACTAGCATGTGAGATTAGTCCAATTGTGTGGTAGTTTGAGCATTCTTTGGCATTGCCTTTCTTTGTGATTGGAATGAAAAATGACCTTTTCCAGTCATGTGACCACTAGTAAGTTTTCCAAATTTGCTGGCATATTAAGTGCCACACCTTGACAGCATCACCTTTCAGGATTTGAAATAGCTCAACTGGGGTTCCATCACCTCCACTAGCTTTGTTCTTAGTGATGCTTTCTCAGGTCCACTTGACTTCACATTCCAGGATGTCTGGCTCTAGGTGAGTGATCATACCATCGTGATTATCTTGGTCTTGAAGATCTTCTTTTTTTTTGAGGGGGGAAGGTTCTTCTTTGTATTTTTGTCACTTCTTCTTAATATCTTATGCTTCTGTTAGATCCATACCATTTCTGTCCTTTATCAAGCCCATCTTTGCATGAAATTTTCCCTTAGTATCTCTAATATTCTTGAATATATCTTTAATATTTCCCATTCTGTTGTTTTCCTCTATTTCTTTGCACTGATCGCTGAGGAAGGTTTTCTTATCTCTTCTTGCTATTCTTTAGAACTCTGTATTCATATGCTTACATTTTTACTTTTCTCCTTTGCTTTTCACTTCTCTTCTTTTCACAGATATTTGTAAGGCCTCCCCAGACAGACATTTTGGGTTTTTTTTTGCATTTCTTTTCCATGAGGATGGTCTTGATCCCTGTCTCCTGTACAATGTCAGGAACCTCCATCCATAGTTCATCAGGCATTCTATCTATCAGATTTAAGCCCTTAAATCTATTTCTCACTTCCACTGTATAATTATAAGGGATTTGATTTAGGTCATACCTGAATGGTCTAGTGGTTTTCCCTACTTTTTCTCTGAATTTAAGTCTGAATTTGGCAATAAGGAGCTCATGATCTGACCCACAGTCAGCTCCTGGTCTGGTTTTTGCTGACTGTATATAGCTTCTCCATCTTTGGCTGCAAAGAATATAATCAATCTGATTTTGGTGTTGACCATCTGGTTATGTCCATGTGCAGAGTCTTCTCTTGTGTTGTTGGAAGAGGGTGTTTTCTATGACCAAAACTCTATTAGCTTTTGCCCTGCTTCATTCTGTACTCCAAGGCCAAATTTACCTGTCACTCCAGGTGTTTCTTGACTTCCTACTTTTGCATTCCAGTCCCCTATAATGAAAATGATATCTTTTTTGGGTGTTAGCTATAAAAAGTCTTGTAGGTATTCATAGAACCGTTTAACTTCAGCATCTTCAGCATTACTGGTTGGGGCATAGATTTGGATTACTGTGATATTGAATGGTTTGCCTCAGAAACGAACAGAGGTCATTCTGTCATTTTTGAGATTGCATCCAATTACTGCATTTTGGACTCTTTTGTTGACCATGATGGCTACTCCATTTCTTCTGAGGGATTCCTGCCCACAGTAGTAGATATAATGGTCATCTGAGTTAAATTCACCCATTACAGTCCATTTTATTTTGATGATTCCTAGAATGTCTACGTTCACTCTTGCCATCTCCTGTTTGACCACTTCCAATTTGCCTTGATTCATGGACCTAACATTTCAGGTTTCTAAGCAATATTGCTATTTACAGCATTGGGCCTTGTTTCTATCACCAGTCACATTCACACCTGGGTGTTGTTTTTGCTTTGGCTCCATCTCTTCATTCTTTCTGGAGTTATTTCTCCACTGATCTCCAGTAGCATATTGGGAACCTACTGACCTGGTGAGTTCCTCTTTCAGTATCCTATCATTTTGCCTTTTCTTACTGTTCATGGGGTTCTCAAGGAAAGAATACTAAAGTGGTTTGCCATTCCTTTCTCCAGTGGACCACATTCTGTCAGACCTTTCCACCATAACCTGCCCATCTTGGGTGGCCCCATAGGCATGGCTTAGTTTCATTGAGTTAGACAAGGCTGTGGTCCTAGTACGATTAGATTGACTAGTTTTCTGTGATTATGGATTCAGTGTGTCTGCCCTCTGATGCCCTTTTGCTACACCTACCATCTTACATGGGTTTCTCTTACCTTGGACATGGGGTATCTCTTCACGGCTGCTCCAGCAAAGTGTAGCCACTGCTCCTTACCTTGGATGAGGGGTATCTCCTCACTGTCGCCCCTCCTGACCTTGAACATAGAATAGCTCCTCTAGGCCCTCCTGTGCCCGTGGAACCACCGCTCCTTGGACCTGGGGTTGCTCCTCTTGGCTAATGCCCCTGGCCTCGGGCATTAGGTGGCTCCTCCCATCCGCCATCCCTGGCCTCAGGCAGGGGGTAGCTCCTCTCACCTGTTCCTGTGCCATCGCAGCCTGGCACTTTCGGCCGCTGCCCAGATAACGGATGTGGGGTAGCTCCACTTGCCACTGCCCCTCGGGCATGGAGTCCTCATGGCTTCTTCCCCTGACCTCGGATGTAGGGTAGCTCCTCTCGGCCACACTTGTGTGCCATCACAGCTGCCCACGCTTGTGCACCATCACAGCTGACCACAATGAAAAAGATGCCACCAAAAAAGAAAACTACAGGTGAATATCACTGATGAACATAGATGCACAAATCCTTAACAAAATTCTAGCACTCAGAATCCAACAATACATTAAAAAGATCATAAATCATGACCAAGTGGGCTTTATCCCAGGGATGTAACTTCAGTTCAGTTACTCAGTCATGTCCGACTCTTTGTGACCCCATGAATCACAGCACGCCTGGCCTCTCTGTCCATCACCAACTCCCAGAGTTCACTCAGACTCACGTCCATCGAGTCTGTGATGCCAAACAGCCATCTCATTCTCGGTCGTCCCCTTCTCCTCCTGCCCCCAATCCCTCCCAGCATCAGAGTCTTTTCCAATGAGGCAACTCTTCGCATGAGGTGGCCAAAGTACTGGAGTTTCAGCATTAGCATCATTTCCTCCAAAAAAATCCCAGGGCTGATCTCCTTCAGAATGGACTGGTTGGATCCCCTGGCAGTCCAAGGGACTCTCAAGATTCTTCTCCAACACCACATTTCAAAAACATCAGTTCTTTGGTGCCCAGCTTTCTTCACGATCCAACTCTCACATCCATACATGACCACAGGAAAAACCATAGCCTTGCCTAGACGGACCTTAGTCGGCCAAGGAATGTCTCTGCTTTTGAATATGATATCTAGGTTGGTCATAACTTTTTTCTGAGGAGTAAGCGTCTTTTAATTTCATGGCTGCAGTCATCATCTGCAGTGATTTTGGAGACCCAAAAAATAAAGTCTGACACTGTTTCCACTATTTCCCCGTCTATTTGTCATGAAGTGTTGGGACTGGATGCCATGATCTTCATTTTCTGAATGTTGAGCTTTAGGCCAACTTTTTCACTCTCCACTTTCACTTTCATCAAGAGGCTTTTTAGTTCCTCTTCACTTTCTGCCAGAAGGGTGGTGTCATCTGCATATCTGAGGTTATTAATACTACTCTCAGCAATCTTGATTCCACCCTGTGCTTCTTCCAGTTCAGCGTTTCTCGTGATGTACTCTGCACAGAAGTTAAATAAGCAGGTGACAGTATACAGCTTTGACGTACTCCTTTTCCTATTTGGAACCAGACTGTACTTCCATGTCCAGTTGTAACTGTTGCTTCCTGACCTGCATACAGATTTCTCAAGAGGCAGGTCAGGTGGTCTGGTATTCCCATCTCTTTCAGAATTTTCCACAGTTTATTGTGATCCACACAGTCAAAGGCTCTGGCATAGTCAATAAAGCAGAAATAGATGTTTTTCTGGAACTCTCTTGCTGTTTTCCATGATCCAGCAGATGTTGGCAATTTGATCTCTGGTTCCCCTGCCTTTTCTAAAACCACCTTGAACATCAGGAAGTTCACGGTTCACGTATTGCTGAAGCCTGGCTTGGAGAATTTTGAGCATTACTTTACAAGCATGAGAGATGATTCAATAATTTCAGCATTATTTCGCATTGCCTTTTTTGTGATTGGAATGAAAACTGACCTTTTCCAGTGGCCACTGCTGAGTTTTCCAAATTTTCTGGCATATTGAGTGAAGCACTTTCACAGCATCCTCTTTCAGGATTTGAAACAGCTCAACTGGAATTCCATCAGCTCCACTAGATTTGATCGTAGTGATGCTTTCTAAGGCTCACTTGACTTCACATTCCAGGATGTCTGGCTCTTGGTAAGTGATGACACCATCGTGATTATCTGGGTTGTGAATATCTTTTTTGTGCAATTATTCTGTGTATATTTGCCACCTCTTCTTAATATCTTCTGCTTCTCTTAGGTCCAGACCATTTGTGTCCTTTATCGAGCCCATCTTTGAATGAAATGTTCCCTTAGTATCTCTAATTTTCTTGAAGAAATCTCTAGTATTTCCCATTCTGTTGTTTTCCTCTATTTCTTTGCATTGATCACTGAAGAAGGCTTTCTTATCTCTTCTTGCTATTCTTTGGAACTCTGCATTCAGATGCTTATATCTTTCCTTTTCTCCTTTGCTTTTTGCCTCTCTTCTTTTCACAGCTATTTGTAAGGCCTCCCCAGACAGCCATTTTGCTTTTTAGCATTTCTTTTCCATGGGGATGGTTTTGATCCCTGTCTCCTGTACAATGTCATGTACTTTATTCCATAGTTCATCCATGTGTCAGATCTAGGCCCTTAAATATATTTCTCACTTTCACTGTATCAGTTCAGTTCAGTCCAGTCACTCAGTCGTGTCTGACTCTTTGCGACCCCATGAATCTCAGCACACCAGGCCTCCTTGTCCATCACAATCTCCCGGAGTTCACTCAGGCTCACGTCCATCAAGTCCGTGATACCATCCAGCCATCTCATCCTCGGTCGTCCCCTTCCTCTGTATAAACATAAGCAATTTGATTTAGGTCGTACCTGAATGGTCTAGCGGTTTTCCCTACTTTCTTCACTTTAAGTCTGAATTTGGTCATAAGGATTTCATTATTTGAGCCACAGTCAACCCCTGGTCTTGTTTTTGTTGACTGTATAGAGCTTCTCCATCTTTGGCTGCAAATAATATAATCAACCTGATTTCAGTGTTGACCATCTGTTGATGTCCACCACACTTCTGAGGCCAGAGGCAGTGGCCGGGAGGAGCCACCCCACGTCCAAGGAGTGGTGGCTAGGAGGGCACAGGAGTGCCTAGAGGAGCTGTCCCAGGTTGAAGGTCAGAAATGGCGGCGGTGAGGAGATACCCCTCATCCAAGGTAAGGAACAACGGCTGCGCTTTGCTGGAGCAGCTGTGAAGAGATACCTCATGTCCAAGGTAAGAGAAACCCAAGTAAGATGGTAAGTGTTGCAAGAGGGCATCAGAGGGCAGACACACTGAAACCATACTCACAGAAAACTAGTCAATGTAATCACACTAGGACCACAGCCTTGTCTAACTCAATGAAACTAAGTTATGCCTGTGGGGCAAGCCAAGACGGGCGGGTTATGGTAGAAAGGTTTGACAGAATGTGGTCCACTGGAGAAGGGAATGGCAAATCATTTCAGTATTCTTGCCTTGAGAACCCCATGAACAGTATGAAAAGGCAAAATGATAGGATACTGAAAGAGGAACTCCCCAGGTCAGTAGGTTCCCAATATGCTACTGGAGATCAGTGGAGAAATAACTCCAGAAAGAATGAAGAGATGGAGCCAAAGCAAAAACAATACCCAGCTGTGGATGTGACTGGTGATGGAAGCAAGGTCCAATGCTGTAAAGAGCAACATTGCATAGGAACCTGGAATGTCAGGTCCATGAATCAAGGCAAATCGGAAGTGGTCAAACAAGAGATGGCAAGGGTGAATGTCGACATTCTAGGAATCAGTGAACTAAAATGGACTGTAATGGGTGAATTTAACTCAGATGACCATTATATCTATTACTGTGGGCAGGAATCTCTCAGAAGAAATGGAGTAGCCATAATGGTCAACAAAAGAGTCCAAAATGTAGTATTTGGATGCAATGTCAAAAACAACAGAAAAATCACTCTTTGTTTCCAAGGCAAACCATTGAATACCATGGTAATCCAAGTCTATGCCCCAACTAGTAATGCTGAAGAAGCTGAAGTTGAATGGTTCTATGAAGACCTACAAGACCTTTTAGAACTAACACCGAAAAAAGATGTCATTTTCATTATAGGGGACTGGAATGCAAAAGTAGGAAGTCAAGAAACACCTGGTATAATAGGCAAATTTGGGCTTGGAATGTGGAATGAAGCAGGGCAAAGAATAATAGAGTTTTGCCAAGAAAATGCACTGGTCATAGCAAACACCCTCTTCCAACAAAACAAGAGAAGATTCTACACATGGACATCACCAGATGGTCAACACCAAAATCGGGGTTGCACAGATTCTTCAATATCCACAAATCATCAGTGTATTACACCACTTTAACAAATTGAAAAATAAAAGCCATATGATTATCTCAATAGATGCAGAGAAAGCCTTTGACAAAATTCAACATGCGTTTATGATAAAAAAAAAAAAAAACTCTCCAGAAAGCAGGAATAGAAGGAACATACCTCAACAGAATAAATGCTATATATGACAAACACACAGCAAACATTATCCTCAATGGTGAAAAATTGAAAGCATTCCCTCTAAAGTCAGGAACGAGACAAGGGTGCCCACTTTCACCACTACTATTCAACATAGTTTTGGAAGTTTTGGCCACAGCAGTCAGAAAAGAAAAATAAATAAAGTGAGTATAGATTGGAAAAGAAGTAAATCTATCACTGTTTGCAGATGACATGATCCTCTACTTAGAGAACCCTAAAGACTCCACCAGAAAATTGCTAGAGCTGATCAATGAATATAATAAAGTTGCGGATATAAAATCAACACACCGAAATCCCTTGCATTCTTATACACTAATAATGAGAAAACAGAAAAAGGAATTAAGGAAACAATTCCATTCACCATGACAAAAGAATATAATACTTAGGAATATATCTACCTAAAGAAACTAAAGAGCTATATATCAAAAACAATAAAACACTGGCGAAAGAAATCAAAGAGAACACTAATAGACTGAGAAATATACCATGTTCATGGATCAGAAGAATCAGTATAGTGGAAGTGAATATACTACCCAAAGCAATCTACAGATTCAATGCTATCTATATCAAGCTACCAACGGCATTTTTCACTGAGCTAGAACAAATAACTTCACAATTTGTGTGGAAATACAATAAACCTCGAATAGCCAAAGCAATCTTGAGAAAGAAGAATGGCACTGGAGGAATCAACCTGCCTGACTTCAGTCTCTACTACAAAACCACAGTCATCAAGACAGTTATGGTACTGGCATGAAGACAGAAATATAGATCAATGGAACAAAATAGAAAGCCCAGAGAAAAATCCACACACCTATGGACACCTTATCTTTGACAAAGGGGGCAAGAATATACAATGGAGAATAAGATAATCTCTTTAACAAGTGGTGCTGGGAAAACTGGTTAACCACTTGTAAAAGAATAAAACTAGAACACTTTCTAACACTATACACAAAAATAAACTCAAAACGGATTAAAGATCTAAACGTAAGACCAGAAACTATAAAACTCCTAGAGGAGAACATAAGCAAAACACTCTCTGACATAAATCACAGCAGGATCCTCAATAACCCACCTCCAAGAATATTGGAAGTAAAAGCAAAAATAAACAAATGAGACATAATTAAAATGAAAAGCTGCTGCACAACAAAGGAAACTATAAGCAAGGTGAAATGACAGCCTTCAGAATGGGAGAAAATAATAGCAAATGAAGCAACTGACAAAGAATTAATCTAAAAAATATACAAGCTACTCCTGCAGCTAAATTCCAGAAAAATATACAACCCAATTAAAAAAAAAAATGGGCCAATGAACTAAACAGACATTTCTCCAAAGAAGACATACAGATGGCTAACAAGCACCTGAAAAGATGCTCAACGTCACTCATTATCAGAGAAATGAAAATCAAAACCACAATGACGTAGCATTTCACACCAGTCAGAATGGCCACGATCCAAAAGTCTACAAGTAATAAATGTTGGAGAGGGTGTGGAGAAAAGGGAACCCTCTTACATGGTTGGTGGGAATGCAAACTAGTACAGCCACTATGGAGAACAGTGTGGAGATTTCTTAAAAAACTGGAAATAGAACTGCCATATGTCCCAGCAATCCCACTTCTGGGCATAAACATCGAGGAAACCAGAATTGAAAGAGACACATGTACCCCAATGTTCATCTCAACACTGTTTACAATAGCCAGGATAGGGAAGCAACCTAGATTTCCATCAGCAGCCAAATGGATAAGAAAGCTGTGGTACATATACACAATAGAGTATTACTCAGCCATTAAAAAGAATACATTTGAATCAGTTCTAATGAGGCGGATGAACCTGGAGCCTATTATACAGAGTGAAGTAAGCCAGAAAGAAAAACACCAATACAGTATCCTAACTCATATATATGGAATTTAGAAAGATGGTAATGATAATCCTGTATGCAAGACAGCAAAAGAGACACAGATGTATAGAACAGTCTTTTGGACTCAGTGGGAGAGAGCAAGGGTGGGATGATTTGGGTGAATGGCATTGAAACATGTATATTATCATATATGAAATGAATCGCCAGTCCAGGTTTGATGCATGAGACAGGGTGCTCTGGGCTGGTACACTGGGATGACCTAGAGGGATGGTATGGGAAGGGAAGCGGGAAGGGGGTTCAGGATGGGAAACACGTGTACACTCATGGCAGATTCATGTTGATGTATGGCAAAACCAATAGAATATTGTAATTAGCCTCCAATTAAAATAAATAAATTTATATTTAAAAAAGTGGCAACAGCCTAAGGAAAGGTATGAATAGTGCTGAAGTAGCGAGTATAGTATTAGGTGTCTTGTGTTTTATCAACACTTCTCAGACGGTGTCTGAAGAACTGAACCAAAATCCAAAATCATCTGGTTGAGCACAAGACTTCTGCATTTCTGCCAAGCTACCAGGGTGATTCTGGAGTTTGAACTTCACATAAGTGGCAATTGGATACTATCTCAATGGAAAAAAAAAAATAATTAGAGTTCATCTTACCTTGAACTCCTTTTCTGCCTCCTGCGGACTTGCTAGCATCTACACAACCCCACAGTTGGTTTTTGCTGCCCCCTTGTGGAATGAGATAGGAATTGTCCCTTCATTTCCCACTCATTTGTTGTGCATGGCTTTGGAAAAGCACACTATTCAGGAATCTTGTGCCCATCAAGCAAAGTTGGTAACATTAGAGAGATTCTTGGGACATCTCTCTTCCATTATTTCCATTATTTCGTATTACTGTAAAAATTAATAACTTCTTAGCTACCTCTAGGAAATCCAATTCTACAGCCTCCCTAAATCACTAATTCCTATGGGAGAGGGCAGAGGGTTCTGAATGGCCAAATAAAAGGTTCTTCAGGAGTAGAGATTTTGCACTGGATAATAACTTTCTAGAAATCAAACTTTGAAAAGATAAATGCAACGGAAGCACAGAGAATGGACTAGATAAGAGAAGAACTAGAGAGGGGGGATTATTTAGACCACTGTGATAATTAAGAATCAGAATGGTTAGGAAAGGGACAGATGTGACAGATGTCATAAAGATTAAACAGAATTAAGTAGTTTACTAATATCAGGAGTGTGAGATGAAAGAATATGATTCATTTCATGGTAAACCATTACTATTTTCTCGATCCTATGACTGAGGCACTAATCTCACCTGGTAACAGTTTACTGCACCTGAAAACTCAGTTATTTCAATATAAAAGAACTTTCATTTTCTAATTTGAAACTCTTATGGTATAAAGTAAAGATAGTAAGTCCTCAGGCTGTAGAGCAGATGTTATTCTCACATAGAGATAGCTATGGAACCCTATGCTAGCTGTTCATTTATCATAAGGCATTGTCTCCAGAAGACAACTCTAAACCAAATGTTCCCTGTGAGAAATAACATCAAGTCATTAATGACAAGTATCTCTAGTTGCAAATATCAATTAATTGATCTGATAAATTAGCTCTTACCAGGTAGTAGGAAGGCCGGTGGGAATGATGCAAAAGACATTAGATGAGAGTTGGGTAGGTAAGTCAGGGTATTGTGTAAGATGTTACTTTGGGGGACCTGGAGTCACCTTCATGCACCATGAGAGCACTGAGTTCCTCAACTAGTAGTGATAACAACTGTTCATGTTTATTGAGTGGCTTCTTCTCATGTGTCAGGCACTAATAAAAGCTTCTTACATGTATTAACTCAATCCTCACAGCAATCCAATGAGCTGGTAGGTGCTATTAACCCTATTTTACTAGCAGAGGAATGTCAGGCATATTGAGCGTGAGTAATTAGCCAAAGCGACAGTTAGGAAATGAGTGAGTGAAGCGAGTGAAGTCGCTCAGTCGTGTCCGACTCTTTGCGACCCCGTGGACTACCAGGCTCCTCCATCCATGGGATTCTCCAGGCAAGAATACTGTGGAGTGGGTTACCATTTCCTTCTCCAGGGGATCTTCCCGACCCAGGGATTGAACCCAGGTCTCCCGCATTGGAGGCAGACACTTTAACCTCTGAGCCACCAGGGAGGAGGTGGAATTTAATCTCCAACAGTTTAGCTTATTGCCTACATCATTAACCCCAGTGTTATAATACCTTGAAAATATTGTAAGAAAAAGTGTGTTTCTATGGGATAATATGGAGCCCTAAATTCTCTAAGATGCTCAAGATCTTAAGAGGTTAATGCCACTCCTCCACAAGATCCAGGAGGAAACTCAATACTGAAAACATCTGGCAGCACCCTCCAGGACAGAACAGTGATGGGTAGGAGGCAGGAAGAGCAGAGGAACAAATAAAGATTGAGTTATGAGGACATGATAGAGTAAGAGAGTTACTAAATGGAAGAAGTAGGATTTAAGGCAGTCAATCAGGTTCCAGAATTCAGGTACTTACTCACTATACAATGCCACAGCTTATATGAGAGAACCTAGAGAAGAAATATCTTAAGAACAATGGTAGTATGCCAGTTAAGATTTGGGGTTTTTTCCCTTTGTAAATAATACAGTGCATTTTTTTTCCTTCAGAGAATGTGCTTTCTCACAATGCAGTATAACTACATTCCCTGCTAGAGCTGACCTCTGTTATTATCTATACATAATTCTGAGCCTTCTAAACATTATGATGTGACCTGGTGCTGAGCATCTACAAAGGCAACTTTTAAATTCTGATTTTCATAATGAAAACCTATACTTTTTTCTTTCCCTTCCAAAGCTGTTGTGAGTCATACAGCTCCATAGGGCTTCAAGTGAAATTTCTATTTTACATATTCATTAGAATGCAATAAATTGTTTAAGTACTAAAATTTAAATACTGGGGAGTCAGGATCACCTTTTTAGACATTTTCCCAAAACTGTTGCTATATTAAATGTGTAGCAGTCATGAATGTCTGTATACTGTTATATTTAATTTCCTACAAATTGCTTTGTGCCTTAGCTAAATATAAGACAAGAAGGGGGAACCTATCAACATTGATACAAAATACACAAAAGACAATATGATTACTTTTTATTCTTTTTCAATGATCCTTAAAATCCATTACAGTTCAACCTGAGAATAAATAGATCTCCTTTGCTGAAATTAGGATGATTTCAAGAAAAAAAAAATTTTTTTTTAAACTGGAACCCTTAGCAAGATTTCATAAACTGTACTTTTTGAGGGAGAATATAAAAACACATCAGAGGTAACATGAAGAATGCATGTTTAAAGCACTTTCAACATATGTTTGGATTCAGTCCAGATTGTGCTCAATTTTATACATTCATCATCTTGTGCTGAGCCAGCCTTAAGCAAAACTGTCAAATAAGTCACTATGTCTTAAGGGCACACAAATGCTCTCTGGCTTTGCTTGGCAACCCATTCAGTCTTTTCCATCTATCTTTCTTCTAAAATGCTTTTTTTGTCATTACATCAAAATTCTTTTACAGCAGCTTCACTGGACCTCAGCTTACCTGTGAGGAGGGAAATATTTGGTCAATTAAACTTATTCATTAACATGTTGTAAATGATTGTGAAATGCTTAAGATGTTAGCCTTCCCAGAAGTATTTGCATTTTGAAAGAGTCACGTTTTAACCTAAAGGAATCTTTAACATGAGAATTACAACAAAAGTCCATTTAGCAAGGGTAAATTTTCTGGTTCACTACAAATTAACCCTCCAGGAAAGAACCTAAAACATTGTTTGTTTCTCTTGGAAAGTGGAACTTTACATTAATAAGGAAGAGTTTAACAATATTTTTCAGGAAAGGTAAGTAGATAATAAAATCCTTGAGTTATTATATATTTGGGAATGCTTTTCTTTTACCTTTAAAATAAACAACACACTAGATAGATACATAATTATTGGGCTATGACCGTTTATAATCCAAAATTTGAAAATGTGCCCTATTTTTCTTTTTAATGCAGTGTGAATGAGAATCTACCAAAACCTGACAAAGATGCCACCAAAAAAGAAAACTACAGGCCAATATCACTGATGAACATAGATGCAAAAATCCTCAACAAAATTCTAGCAATCAGAATCCAACAACACATTAAAAAGATCATACATCATTACCAAGTGGGCTTTATCCCAGGGATGCAAGGATTCTTCAGTATCCGCAAATCAATCAATGTAATTCACCACATTAACAAATTGAAAAATAAAAGCCATATGATTATCTCAATAGGTGCAGAGAAGGCCTTTGACAAAATTCAACATCCATTTACGATAAAAACTCTTCAGAAAGCAGGAATAGAAGGAACATACCTCAACATAATAAAAGCTATATATGACAAACCCACAGCAAACATTATCCTCAATGGTGAAAAATTGAAAGTATTTCCCCTAAAGTCAGGAACAAGACAAGGGTGCCCACTTTCACCGCTACTATTCAACATAGTTCTGGAAGTTTTGGCCACAGCAATTAGAGCAGAAAAAGAAATAAAAGGAATCCAAATTATAAAAGAAGAAGTAAAACTCTCACTGTTTGCAGATGACATGATCCTTTACATAAAAAATCCTAAAGACTCCACCAGAAAATTACTAGAGCTCATCAATGAATATAGTAAAGTTGCAGGATATAAAATCAACACTCAGAAATCCCTTGCATTCCTATACACTAATAATGAGAAAGGAGAAAAAGAAATTAAGGAAACAATTCAATTCCATTCACCATTGCAACAAAAAGAATAAAATACTTAGGAATATACCTACCTAAAGAAACTAAAGACCTATATATCAAAAACTATAAAAACTGGTGAAAGAAATCAAAGAGGACACTAATAGATGGAGAAATATACCATGTTCATGGATTGGAAGAATCAATATAGTGAAAACGAGTATACTACCCAAAGCAATCTACAGATTCAATATAATCCCTATCAAGCTACCAGCGGTATTTTTCACAGAACTAGAACAAATAATTTCAAGATTTGTATGGAAATACAAAAAACCTCGAATAGCCAAAGCAATCTTGAGAAAGAAGAATGGAACTGGAGGAATCAACTTGCCTAACTTCAGGCTCTACTACAAAGCCAGTCTTTAAGACAGTATGGTATTGGCACAGAGACAGAAATATAGATCAATGGAACAAAATAGAAAGCCCAGAGATAAATCCACACACATATGGACACCTTATCTTCGGCAAAGGAGCCAGGAATATACAATGGAGTAAAGACAATCTCTTTAACAAGTGGTGCTGGGAAAACTGGTCAACCACTTGTAAAAGAAAGAAACTAGATCACTTTCTAACACCACACACAAAAATAAACTCAAAATGTATTAAATATCTAAATGTAAGACCAGAAACTATAAAAGTCCTAGAGGAGAACATAGGCAAAACACTCTCCGACATAAATCACAGCAGGATCCTCTCTGACCCACCTCCCAGAATACTGGAAATAAAAGCAAACATAAACAAATGGGATCCAATTAAAATTAAAAGCTTCTGCACAACAAAGGAAACTATAATAAGGTGAAAAGACAGCCTTCTGAATGGGAGAAAACAATAGCAAATGAAGCAACTGACAAACAACTAATCTCAAAAATATACAAGCAACTTATGCAGCTCAACTCCAGAAAAATAAACAATCCAATCAAAAAATGGACCAAAGAACTAAATAAGCATTTCTCCAAAGAAGACATATGCATGGCTAATAAACACATGAAAAGATGTTAAACATCACTCATTATCAGAGAAATGCAAATCAAGACCACAATGAGGTACCATTTCACACCAGTCAGAATGGCTACGATCCAAAAGTCTACAAGCAATAAATGCTGGAGAGGATGTGAAGAAAAGGGAACCCTCTTACACTGTTGGTGGGAATGCAAACTAATACAGCCACTATGGAAAACAGTGTGGAGATTCCTTAAAAAACTGCAAATAGAACTACCTTATGACCCAGCAATCCCACTGCTGGGCATACACACTGAGGAAACCAGAATTGAAAGAGACACATGTACCCCAATATTCATTGCAGCACTGTTTATAATAGCCAGGACATGGAAACAACCTAGATGTCCATCAGCAGATGAATGGATAAGAAAGCAGTGGTACATATACACAATGGAGTATTACTCAGCCATTAAAAAGAATACATTTGAATCAGTTCTAATGAAATGGATGAAACTCGAGCCGATTATACAGAGTGAAGTAAGCCAGAAAGAAAAACACCAATACAGTATACTGACACATATATACGGAATTTAGAAAGATGGTAATGATGACCCTGTATGCGAGACAGCAAAAGAGACACAGATGTATAGAATGGACTTTTGGACTCTGAGGGAGAGGGAGAGGGTGGGATGATTTGGGAGAATGGCATTGAAACATGTATACTATCATGTAAGAAACAAAGCGCCAGTCTATGTTCGATACAGGATACAGGATGCTAGGGGCTGGTGCATGGGGATGATCCAGAGAGATGATATGGGGTGGGAGGTGGGAGGGGGATTCAGGATTGGGAGCTTGTATACACCCCTGGTGTATTCATGTCAATGTATGGCAAAACCAATAGAGTATTGTAAAGTAAAATAAAGTAAAAATAAAAAAGAGAAAAAATAATAATAAAGACCAGCGTGAGATTTTGTTTTACTTTTGCTTCATTTTGGTTTGTGAGCCATCTATTTCTTTTGTAGGAATACTTGTAAGTTTCTTTATCCTTAGTCAGTCAGTTCACTTGCTCAGTTGTGTCCGACTCTTTGCAACCCCATGAATTGCAGCACGCCAGGCCTCCCTGTCCATCACCATATCCCGGAGTACACTCAGACTCACGTCCATCGAGTCAGTGATGCCATCAGCCATCTCGTCCTCTGTCGTCCCCCTCTCTTCCTGCCCCCAATTCCTCCTAGCATCAGAGTCTTTGCCAATGAGTCAATTCTTTTTATGAAGTGGCCAAAGTACTGGAGCTTCAGCTTTAGCATCATTCCTTCCAAAGAAATCCCAGGGCTGATCTCCTTCAGAATGGACTGGTTGGATCTCCTTGCAGTCCAAGGGACTCTCAAGAGTCTTCTCCATCACCACAGTTCAAAAGCATAAATTATTCGGCACTCAGTTTCTTCACAGTCCAACTCTCACATCCATACATGACCACTGGAAAAATCATAGCCTTGACTAGACGAACCTTTGTTGGCAAAGTAATGTCCCTGCTTTTCAATATGCTATCTAGGTTGGTCATAACTTTTCTTCCAAGGAGTAAGCATCTTTTAATTTCATGGCTGTAGTCACCATCTGCAGTAATTTTGAAGCCCCCCCAAAATAATGTCTGACACTGTTTGCACTCAGTGTCAGTGTCTTTATCCTTGAAGTTGAATAACTTTATAAAGGTATCTTGATCTTAACCATTTCTAATATTTTTGTCCAAGAACTCTTTGATCTGCAATATCTGAGTTTTTCAGGAAAGCTTCATTTTACTATGTCTTATAGTTTATGAAAATGGCACCCCACTCCAGTACTATTGCCTAGAAAATCCCATGGACGGAAGAGCCTGGTATGCTGCAGTCCATGGCGTCGCTACGGGTCGGACACGACTGAGCGACTTCACTTTCACTTTTCACTTTCATGCATTGGAGAAGGAAATGGCAACCCACTCCTACATTCTTGCCTGGATAATCCCAGGGACGGGGGCTGCCATCTATGGGGTTGCACAGAGTCAGACACGACTGAAGTGACTTAGCAGCAGCAGCAGCAGCAGCAGCATAGTTTATGGGTAATTTCTGTTCATCTTTCATAAGTATCAATTATTACATGTTAGATCTCCACTTTTGTCTTTGATATCAATCATCTTCTTTTGCATCCAGATTCAAATTCCAATTCTGCCACTAACCAGCTATGCGGCTTTGAATGAGTTTCATAAACTCTCTGACCTACCTGTAAAATGTAACAAATAATACTATTTTCCTTAGAGGTTTGTTATGAGGTCTGAACAACATAATTGTGTAAAAACACTTAGCATGGTAGCCTACAGCTGATATTAGTATTAACTATTATTATTCAAGACTTCGGACAAAAAACGGAGAATTGAATATTCATTATATTATCAAGGCAGAATGAGGAACTCTTGTTTTAAAAATCAGCTCATCTTCATCTTCCAATAAATAGAATGATCAGTCAACAAGGAAACCTCATTTTTAAAGCAATTTGGTTAGTCTTTATTTAAATAAATTTTACTTTAACATATTATCCTTTTAAACATAGTTTCCTTATTCCCTTTTGGTTTCTCTTATTTTGTGAGCACTTTAGAGGCCCTGAGATTAAACACTTAGAAGGAGATGAATGTTAGTCGCTCAGTTGTGCTCTACTCTTTGTGACCCCATGGACTGCAGCTAACCAGGCTCCTCTGTCCATGGGATTTTCCAGGCAAGGATATTGGGGTGGGTTGCCGTTTCCTCCTTCAGGGGACCTTCCTGACCCAGGGATAGAACCCAGGTCTCCCACCCTGTAGGCAGATTCTTTGCCAACCGAGCTACAGGGGAAACACAAGGAGATGTAAATGCCCTAACATACTGAGACACTCAGCATTGTTAGTCACATCTAGTCACATGGGGTTAAGGTGAGATGGCAGGCCTTGAAGCTTGAGAAAAGTGTTAGTGAACCCCAGAGAAAAGATGCATAATTTAGATGGTATTTCAAATCCAGATACAAATTAATCTGGATAGCTAGAGTACTATGGAAAGTCTGAAAAAGGTCAGGTGTTTTTTTGCTGTTGTTGTTTGTTCCTTTTTCAAGCAGTTACTTGAGCAACTGCCTCTTTGGCTTTCCAACTGCTGCAAATACAGTACCAATGATAAACACCTCATTGAGCTTAAGTTATCTGAGTTAAAATTGGAAATAGTCTGGTGAGACCTTTATTTGGAGAAAAGCTCACTGTTTATTGTAGCAAGAGAAATACTTGAGCAGGACCATTTATAGATGAATTTTCCAGAGAAGAGTTAAAGTCATGACACATCAAAGCCAAACAGGGAACTGCTTCAGTGAGCAATCAGAAAGTTTTCTTAATTTATTGTTGGCATGAGCTCTTGGCTTGATTAATTACTCTTAATCTCCCTTCTGTGGTAGCTACTTTTAATTGTATATTTACTTCTGGAGTTATTTGGTGTTAGGAGTAGAGATTATTCTGAAGAAAAGGTTTCATTTTTCCTCTGCTAATCATTATTTTTTTGGCATATATATATCTATGACTGACCACTGTAAAATCTGTAGAAGTTAAGCTCCATGAGGAGAAGGACCATATATGCTATACTTACCTCTGAATTCCTAATGCCCAGTATAGTGCCTGGCACCTGGTATATACTTTATTGAATGAATGAATGAATGAGAACAAGGACTCTTTTGTATGTGCACCTCAGTATTCTGTGTTATTTGTATGTAATCTTTGTCATTCTCTGTCTTGAATATACTTATTCTCTCCCTGATACAGTTACTTTTCTTCTAAGAACAAGTGCTTAATCATAAATTTCTTTCAAAGGGAGCATAATGTGAATGTTTTCTATAATAATATGGTCAGCAATCTGTGATAAAGGTTGGAGTTTGCCTAAATTTAATTGATGAGTTCTACAACATCTTAGCCTAAAATCAAACCTGGAGAATGGCTCATTTGGAATGATGATTCAGGGACAGGAGCTAAAGACAGAGAATGAAAGAGACAAGGAGATTAACCCATCCAAAGATGCCTTATCAAGGTGGCTACTCTTACCAGTGACTGATTTCAGGCTCCTTCTGACTCTTGTGAGAAGACTTGCTAGGAAATGTTTCTAAGAATTGTCTTCTCCAAAGAAACAAGGCGAAAGCATTCATTCATTGAATTTCATTCTTTATTGGTCAAGGGTTACCCTAAGAAGCATTAATTGCCTTGTACTTTCAGATTGCATTTGTGTGAGCAATGGGGAAGGTACCCTGGAAGTGGGCATAGCAACTCACTCCAGTATTCTTGCCTAGAGAACCCCATGGACAGGAGCCTGGCAGACTATAGGGTTGCAAATAGCTGGACAGGACTGAAGTGACTGAGCATGCATGAGCAATGAGTAGGTTCCCATCATGACCTTTCTATGGTATCAGAGAAGCCCAGGGCAGGAGACAATAGATATTTAGTTCAGACTTTAGGGGAGGTACTGTCAGTTTTCACCCGTACCAAGCTGGTCAAAATCTGTGGGGAACTGGTTACAACAGATGTGGCTGGAGTAAGAAGTGAGGCTGAGAGATTTGAAGTTGTACATAAGAGCTATTCCATGCAAATAGTTAAATGACTAATCACTTATGAATATGCCTTGAAAAATATGTTTCAGATAGCACCATTGAGATCCAAAAGAATACTTGGGCTACAATTCAATCTATGAATTCTGTAGCTGCTTGTGAATCGCATACACTTCACTCTGGTGTTTTGACATTAGCAGAGTCTCAAGATTGAATTCCAAGATGATATTCAACCAAAATGTATTTTAAGAGAAGAAAAATTATGAAAACAAGTGAAGTGTAAATCAAATTGGAATTTAAAGGAGATAAATACACTGTTCTCCTAACAAAGGCAACATTATTTTTGTAGAATTTGCAGGTATTTAACTTAAATAAGAGTTCATCTAGAAATATTTATGTTTAGCCTGATTTTTAAACTGTTTCAGAAAACTTGACACTTAGATACAGTGTACTTGCAAAATAAAGTCAGACCCACTCACATTTAGAATCATATCTGCAAGGAAAATGACTTGATTCTTCTGTGCTCTGGATAGTGTTGCCCTTAGAAACCTAACACCTGTCATGTCAAACACTGCTAGAATAAATACACTCATATCATGATGCCTAACAGAGAAATTTAGCCTAACCATTGCTACCAGAAGCCATCATCAGAATGGTTGTGCTCCCATAATATACTTATTCATCAAGGTCAAACAGTGATTAATCATAATCAAGTAGTTTTTCTCATTTAAGTCTAGTCTGCTGATATAAACTTGATTTTATTTTATTTTTTTTTCAGTTTTTTATTTTTTAAATTTTAAAACCTTTAATTCTTACATGCATTTCCCAAACATGAACCCCCCTCCCACCTCCCTCCTCCACTAACATCTCTCTGGGTCATCCCCATGCACCAGCCCCAAGCAATGCTGCATCCCTACGTCAGACATAGGACTGGCGATTCAATTCTTACATGACAGTATACAATGTTAGAATGCCATTCTCCCAAATCATCCCACCCTCTCCCTCTCCCTCTGAGTCCAAAAGTCCGATTATACACATCTGTGTCTTTTTTCCTGTCTTGCATACAGGGTCGTCATTGCCATCTTCCTAAATTCCATATATATGTGTTAGTATACTGTATTGGTGTTTTTCTTTCTGGCTTACTTCACTCTGTATAATTGGCTCCAGTTTCATCCATCTCATCAGAACTGATTCAAATGAATTCTTTTTAACGGCTGAGTAATACTCCATTGTGTATATGTACCACAGCTTTCTTATCCATTCATCTGCTGATGGACATCTAGGTTGTTTCCATGTCCTGGCTATTATAAACAGTGCTGCAATGAACATTGGGGTACATGTGTCTCTTTCAATTCTGGTTTCCTCCGTGTGTATGCCCAGAAGTGGGATTGCTGGGTCATAAGGTAGTTTTATTTGCAATTTTTTAAGGAATCTCCACACTGTTCTCCATAGTGGCTGTACTAGTTTGCATTCCCACCAACAGTGTAGGAGGGTTCCCTTTTCTCCACACCCTCTCCAGCATTTATTGCTTGCAGATTTTTGGATCGCAGCCATTCTGACTGGTGTGAAGTGGTACCTCATTGTGGTTTTGATTTGCATTTCTCTAATAATGAGTGATGTTGAGCATCTTTTCATGTGTTTGTTAGCCATCCGTATGTCTTCTTTGGAGAAATGTCTATTTAGTTCTTTGGCCCATTTTTTGATTGGGTCGTTTATTTTTCTGGAATTGAGCTGCAGAAGTTGCTTGTATATTTTTGAGATTAGTTGTTTGTCAGTTGTTTCATTTGCTATTATTTTCTCCCATTCAGAAGGCTGTCTTTTCACCTTGCTTATATTTTCCTTTGTTGTACAGAAGCTTTTAATTTCACCATGACCAAGTGGGCTTTATCCCAGGGATGCAAGGATTCTTCAATATCCGCAAATCAATCAATGTAATTCACCACATTAACAAATTGAAAAATAAAAACCATATGATTATCTCAATAGATGCAGAGAAGGCCTTTGACAAAATTCAACATCCATTTATGATAAAAACTCTCCAGAAAGCAGGAATAGAAGGAACATACCTCAACATAATAAAAGCAATATATGACAAACCCACAGCAAACATTATCCTCAATGGTGAAAAAATTGAAAGCATTTCCCCTAAAGTCAGGAACAAGACAAGGGTGTCCTCTTTCACCGCTACTATTCAACATAGTTCTGGAAGTTTTGGCCACAGCAATCAGGGCAGAAAAAGAAATCAAAGGAATCCAAATTGGAAAAGAAGAAGTAAAACTCTCACTGTTTGCAGATGACATGATCCTCTACATGGAAAACCCTAAAGACTCCACCAGAAAATTACTAGAGCTAATCAATGAATATAGTAAAGTTGCAGGATATAAAATCAACACACAGAAATCCCTTGCATTCCTATACACGAATAATGAGAAAGTAGAAAAAGAAATTAAGGAAACAATTCCATTCACCATTGCAACGAAAAGAATAAAATACTTAGGAATATATCTACCTAAAGAAACTAAAGACCTATATATAGAAAACTATAAAACACTAATGAAAGAAATCAAAGAGGACACTAATAGATGGAGAAATATACCATGTTCATGGATCGGAAGAATCAATATAGTGAAAATGAGTATACTACCCAAAGCAATTTACAAATTTAATGCAATCCCTGTCAAGCTACCAGCCACATTTTTCACAGAACTAGAACAAATAATTTCAAGATTTGTATGGAAACACAAAAAACCTCGAATAGCCAAAGCAATCTTGAGAAAGAAGAATGGAACTGGAGGAATCAACTTGCCTGACTTCAGGCTCTACTACAAAGCCACAGTCATCAAGACAGTATGGTACTGGCACAAAGACAGACATATAGATCAATGGAACAAAATAGAAAGCCCAGAGATAAATCCACACACATATGGACACCTTATCTTTGACAAAGGAGGCAAGAATATACAATGGAGTAAAGACAATCTCTTTAACAAGTGGTGCTGGGAAAACTGGTCAACCACTTGTAAAAGAATGAAACTAGATCACTTTCTAACACCGCACACAAAAATAAACTCAAAATGGATTAAAGATCTAAATGTAAGATCAGAAACTATAAAACTCCTAGAGGAGAACATAGGCAAAACACTCTCAGACATAAATCACAGCAGGATCCTCTATGATCCACCTCCCAGAATTCTGGAAATAAAAACAAAAATAAACAAATGGGATCTAATTAAAATTAAAAGCTTCTGAGTTTATTTTAAACGCTGATCCTAGCTCAGTTCCAGGAGCCCAGAGCTACTTTAATTTTCATTTCACTACTCAAGATACTCTTTAAGGTGCATTCAAGAAACAAGAGGAGCATATAATTTGGCTGAGTCCCAAAATGTCATGCTATACTTCAAGGAAAATATTGATATTCTTGTGGACTGAAACTACTCTTGTACTAGAAATTATTGCTGAATTTGTCAATTAGCTAAAGATCAACTTCCATCATAAGTTACACACTGACATATCTAGGCCCCAGAGATGTAGAAAAATACAAGTATCCAGTGAGTTCAGTTGAGTCTGTAGATTGCTTTGGCAGGTCGAGTAGGAAGTTGGATCCCCAGACCAATATGTATTTCTCTTTTCTGGCAGCTTTCAGATCAAGAACATGACATAAAATGACTTACTGTTCATACAATTGCAGCGAATTTTGTATATGAAATGTGTTTTATTCATGTCACTGTGATTTCTCTCAGTTTAATTGAAGAAATAAAAATTGAGACCTGACTCTCACCATTCTACTTACAAAATTAAAATAATAAAAAAATCAAGTATTTGTGGCAAAAAATTTTAAGTTATAATCATGCAGTATATTTAGGCTATAAAACAGTCAATTCAAAAAAGTGGTGGTGCATAATGGAAAGAGGGCCAAATATGGAGCAAATATATGGAGACTGTCAGTCAAGATAGGCTAGGCTATTCTGTGGTATCGACAAACTCCAAAATCTCAGAGGCTTAAATAAAATAACAAAGGTTTATTTCTTCCTAGTTTTACTTATCCAATGTAGGCTGACCAGTGTAGGGAGGGTATGGAGTAGGAAGTTAAGGAACTTTGCTCCACATAACTGTCATTCAGATTGATGGAATCTCCACTAACTTAAAATGCTGTCATTTTAATACAAAACTCAAGGGTCCATTGCAATATGGGAAGACAGGGCTTGAGAGTTGAGCCCAAGTATTTCAATGCTTCTTCCAGAAAGTGGCATGCCACTTTTGATCTCATTACATCAGGCAGAACTAGTTATATGGCCTCCTCTAATTTCAAGGAGGTGAGGAAGTATAATCCTCTGTGTACTAAAATGAAAAGAGAGCTGAATACATTGGAGGGTGCTAATAATGGCTACCACAATTTTAATCAGGACTACAACCTTTGTACATTCCTGGGAAAATGACAGCCTTTCTGAATCTTACTCTCCTCATTGTAAAATAAGGATTTTTGCCATGGAAACTATTAAATGAGATAAATTATTTAAAGTACAGAGTATCCAACACATAGTAAATATTTGATAAACGATGAACATTCTAGTTCAGGGGGAAACTAGTCTACTCTTACCACTTAGTCTTGAATTAATCAAGTTTGTATTTTCCCTGGTGGCTCAGACAGTGAAGATTCCACCTGCAATGCAGAAGACCTGGGTTTGATCCCTGGGTCAGGAAAATCCCCTGGAGAAGTGAATGGCAATCCACTCGAGTATTCTTGCCTGAATAATTCCATGAATAGAGAAGTCTGGCAGGCTACAGTCCATGGGGTTGCACAGAGTAGGACATGATTGAGCAAAGGTTTAAAACATAAACTTGGTCTATACCAACAAGATTCATTATCTCAAAGTCAGTTCTTTCTATCACTGAATTTGGGGTCTGAAATTATTCGTGTTTATACTGCTATCCATCTGGATCCTTTAGGCCTGAATAAGTTTTCATTCCAATGCCAAAGAAGGGCAATGCCAAAGAATGCTCAAACTACAGCACAATTCCATTCATTTCACATGCTAGCAAAGAAATGCTCAAAATTCTCCAAGCGAGGCTTCAAGAATACATGAACCGAGAACTCCCAGATGTTCAAGCTGGATTTAGAAAAGGCAGAGGAACCAGAAATTAAATTACTGACATCCGCTGAATCATAGAAAAAGCAAGAGAATCCAAGAAAAACATCTACTTCTGCTTCATTGGCCATACTACAGCCTTTGACTGTGTGGATCACAACATACTGTGGAAAATTATTCAAGAGATGGGAATACCAGACCACCTGACCTGCCTCCTGAGAGATCTGTATGCAGGTCAAGAAGCCACAGTTAGAACCAGACATGGAACAATGGATTGGCTTCAAATTGGGATGGGAGTATGTCAAAGCTGTATATTGTTACTGTGCTTATTTAACTTATATGCAGAGTACATCATGCAAAATGCCAGGCTGGAAGAAACACAAGCTGGAATCAAGATTGCCAGGAAAAACATCAATAACCTCAGATATGCAGATGACACCACCCTTATGGCAGAAAAAATAGAGGAACTAAAGAACTTCTTGATGGAGGGTGAAAAAGCTGGCTAAAAACTCAACTTTCAAAAAATGAAGGTCATGGCATCTGGTCCATCACTTCATGGCAAATAGATGGGGAAACAATGGAAACAGTGACAGAAAATGAGTTTATTTTCTTTGGCTCCAAAATCACTGCAGATGGTGACTGCAGCCATAAAATTAAAAGATGTTTGCTCCTTGGAAAAAGAGCTATGACAAACCTAAACAGAATATTCAAAAGCAGAGATATTACTTTGCTAACAAAGATCCATCTAGTCAATGTATGGTTTTTCCAGTAGTCATGTATGGATGTGAGAGTTGGACCATAAAGAATGCTGAGCTTTTGAACTGTGGTACTGAAGAAGACTCCTGAGAGTCCCTTGGACTGCAAGGAGATCAAATCAATCAATCCTAAAGGAAATCAGTCCTGAATATTCATTGGCAGGAGTGATGCTAAAGCTGAAACTCCAATACTCTGGCCACATGATGTAAAGAACAGACTCATCAGAAAAGACCCTGATGCTGGGAAAGATTGAAGGCAGGAGGAGAAGGGGATGACAGAGGATAAGATAGTTGGATGGCGTCACCAACTCGATGGACCTGAGTTTGAACAAGCTCTCAGAATTGGTAATGGACAGGGAAGCCTGGCATGCTGCAGTCCATGGGGTCACAACTAAACAACTGAACGACTGACTGAGACATGAGTAAAGATTATCTATGATTAATCAAGGTACTATGACCACTGATATAATTATTGTTATGTGCCAAGCATAGCAAAGAGTGGTTCCATAACAACTTTGTTCAGATTAATGAATAACGTTTTGTTTTTTAAACATATTTGTGGTTACTATGCATATATGTTTTGGTTGCTTTGGGTGTATACAGATTTGATTAATAATGTATTTAGTAGCTTTTATTAAGTGGTTAGTGTCTACGTTTTGTGCATCTAGTTTATCTTTGCCTTATATTGTCAGCATGTCTGTGAGGTATCCTGCCTTCCATTTACTTTATTATTGCCTCAGAACACTTAGGATCGTGATCTATTCATGTTGGGGATCCAATATATGTTGATTGAATACTGGTTGTGTAGCTTCAATGTTTCTTCTTAATAAAAATAAAGTACTTATTAAGTGTTAAGACAAATCATTTTGATGGATACATTTCTTTTTTATTCCTTTTTAAAATTATTTTTAATTGGATGTTAATTGCTTTACAATGCTGTGTTGCTTTCCATAACTACACACATATACCCTCCTTCTTGAGCCTCCCTCCTTTCCCTCATCCTAGACCTCTAGGTCATCACAGAGCATTGAACTGTGTTATAGAGAAACTTCACACCAGCTATCTGTTTTACACATGATAGTGTATATATGTTGGTGCTACTTTCTCCATTTGTTCCACTCTTTCCTTTCTCTACTGTGTCCATAAGTCCTTTCTCTCTATCTGTGTCTCCATTCCTTCCCTGAAAATAGCTTTGTCGTTATGATGGATACATTTCTAAATGCACTGCATGTATTTTTTCCTTTTAAACAGATGTTAATGAAAATATCCTTTGATAATCTCTTCTATTCTTTGAAAATACTTAAGTTTACCTACCATTTATATCCATATGATCCAAAATGTCTCAGGTAGACACTTGATCTTGTTTTGAACTTCAGGTATATATTTCCAACTATAAACAGGATATCATTATCAGAATGTATCTTCTGTCATCTTCAGTTCAACATGGACAAAACTGAACTCATTATCTTTCCTCAGAAATCGAGTGGAGTTATTCTTCCAGTTTTCCCTATCTATAGTCTAACATACAAGTCTTACAGTCATTCTTGACATCTTCTGCCTTGTTATTAACATTCAGTCAGTAACTGAGTCTCATGGAAACTACTTTTTGAATATCTCTCATTATGTCTTGTTACTTCTACTGCTTTAGTTCATCTGTTGTCAATGAAACAGCCACAGTTTTCCCCCCTAACAAGACTCTTCACTTCTAGTCTTTCTGCAAATCACCTTTCACACTATTAGAATCAGTTCAGTTCAGTTGCCCAGTCGTGTCCGACTCTTTGCAACCCCATGAATCGCACACACCAGACCTCCCTGTCCATCACCATCTCCCGGAGTTCACTCAGACTCACGTCCATCGAGTCCGTAGTACCATCCAGCCATCTCATTCTCGGTCGTCCCCTTCTCCTCCTGCCCACAATCCCTCCCAGCATCAGAGTCTTTTCCAATGAGTCAACTCTTCACATGAGGTGGCCAGAATACTGGAGTTTCAGCTTTAGCATAATTCCTTCCAAAGAAATCCCAGGGTTGATCTTCAGAATGGACTGGTTGGATCTCCTTGCAGTCCAAGGGACTCTCAAGAGTCTTCTCCAACACCACAGTTCAAAAGCATCAATTCTTCGGTGCTCAGCCTTCTTCACAGTCCAACTCTCACATCCATGCATGACTGCCGGGAGTCAGCGTGAGGAACTCCACCCATGGCAAAGGTCATGTGGAAGGAGGCTTGGGCATACGCAAAGGCTTGATCAAGCCTCAGAAAACACCCTGTTCCCAAGCATCTACCCCCAAAACCAGGGTCTGCCTACTTTACTGTTTTATGCTCTCATCTATACCTCTGACCTTACGAGGGGCTCTCCCCCATCACCATTTCTCTTGGAGAAGGAGTTAACTTGCAGCTCCAGTTAATAAAAATTCCTGGGTGTGACAAGAGTGTTTCAACTTACAAACTCCTTTGAAGGTTCTCTAGCCTGCCTGAGCGGGTTCATCCGGCCACATGTGATTGTTTACAGCCTCCCAACCGTGAGAGGCACAAGATGCTTTAAACTTTCTATATACAGACTCTTTTGAAAAGTTAGAAAATTATTAGTATAGTATAGTGGGTTGATTAGGAATTATTTTGGTGAAGGGTTTTTCATTTATTGTGCCAATAATTGTTGCTAATTCCCTGCCCTGGGTGTGACAAGGGTGTCTCAGGTCAAACCTCTCTGCTGACAGACTAGCTTGTGTGACAACCTCTCAACCATAAACAGCACAGGGAGTTTTGAGTGTTTTGAAAGTCTTATTTAGCATAGGGCTTTTCTCATTGTTGAGTCAATGATTGCCACCAGGCCTCCATATCCTTAGGCACCTGTGAATATATTAATCAATGTATTTGGAATATAGAAAAGGAAATATAGTAGTTTTTAAGGTTAGCAATACTAGACTTTTTGAGTTAATGAATTTTCTCTTTTGTTATAGATCATTGTACTTTGTTATAAATCACTGTGTCCTTGCTATGCAAAAATGTAACTTTATCACTAACTTAATACTAAATGGATCTTAAGGGGAACATTGGTGAAGGGTTTCCATTTGTGGAACCAATATTTGCTGCTAAATCTCCATATTCCTTGCCCTTATAATGAATATAACTAGCATATAGGAAAAATAAGTATTAACCTTTAAGATTAATCATGTTAAACCTTAGGCTAAGTAATAAGTAAGTTCCTTTCTTGATTGTAACCTGCTACACCCTCACCCTATAGGAATGCAACTTTATCTGCTACCTTCAGAGGGTGGCGCCTGATTTAAGAAAAAAATACCCTTAGAAAAAATAAGTTTTTTGGTTACCAGAAAGAAAGGATCATAAAATGTTAGCAGGCCTCATGGCCAGAAGATGATGTAAAACCCATAAGACCTTTGTATAATTTTATATGAAGCACCTGATTGTGACAAGGGTCAGGTCTGCTGACCCCTGCATGACTTTGTATTCATCCTTATGTATAACAAAAGGTATATAAACAAATCTAAAAAATAAAGAAATTGGATCAGTTTCTGGAAAGACTGATTCCCCCATGTCATTTTCTTCCCTTCTGGCTGAATTCCCATCTGGTATGTGGGTACTCACCAAGCCTACTAATTCTGCCTGGGCTTCTAAGATTGAATTGGGGAGGCTTCAGTGCCTCCTCTCCTTAGGGAGAATGGAAAGACTCCTGTGGCCTACGTAGGTGGTGACTGGTATTCCACGTAAAGCAAGTTATTCAGCCTCCTCTTCTCTACTAATTTTCCTACTACACTATCCTTTTCTAATCTCTCTATATATCTGTAATTAAATAAGTTTTTTTCCTAGGATACCGATTCCGTCCTCACCTTCAAATTACCCTGATTCCACTGGTGTTGGACCCCAGCACATGACCACAGGAAAAAACCATAGCCTTGACTAGAAAGACCTTAGTCGGCAAAGTAATGTTTCTGCTTTTCAATATACTATCTAGGTTGGTCATAACTTTTCTTCCAAGGAGTAAGTGTCTTTTAATTTCATGGCTGCAGTCACCATCTGCAGGAATTTTGGAGCCCCCAAAAATAAAGTCCGCATACAAGGTCATCATTACCATCTTTATAAATTCCATATATATGTGTTAGCATACTGTATTGGTGTTTTTGTTTCTGGCTTACTTCACTCTGTATGATCAGCTCCAGTTTCATCCATCTCATTAGAGCTGAAAAATATGTATTCTTTTTAATGGCTGAGTAATACTCCATTGTGTATATGTACCACAGCTTTCTTATCCATTCATCTGCTGATGGATATCTAGGTTGTTTCCATGTCCTGGCTATTATAAACACTATGTTGAATGCAGGATACAGGATGCTTGGGGCTGGTGAATGGGGATGATCCAGAGAGATTATATGGGGTGGGAGGGGGGAGGGGGTGTTCATGTTTGGAAACTCATGTACACCCGAGACGGATTCATGTCAATGTATGGCAAAACTAATACAGTATTGCAAAGTAAAATAAATAAAAATAAAAATTTAAATTAAAAAAAAGAAAAAATATCTAACAATGTTTCCACTGTTTCCCCATCTATTTCCCATGAACTGATAAGACCAGATGCCATGATCATTTTCTGAATGTTGAGCTTTAAGCCAAATTTTTTGCTCTCCTCTTTCACTTTTATCAAGAGGCTTTTTAGCTCCTCTTCACTTTCTGCCATAAGAGTCGTATCATCTGCATATCTGAGGTTATGGATATTTCTCCCAGCAATCTTGATTTCAGCTTGTGTTTCTTCCAGTCCAGCATTTCTCATGATGTACTCTGCATAGAAGTTAAATAAGCAGGGGGACAATATACAAACTTGACATACTCCTTTTCCTATTTGGAACCAGTCTGTTGTTCCATGTCCAATTCTAACTGTTGCTTCCTGATCTGCATACAGATTTCTCAAGAGGCAGGTTAGGTGGTCTGTTATTCCCATCTCTTTCAGAATTCTCCACAGTTTACTGTGACCCACACAGTCAAAGACTTTGGCATAGTCAATAAAGCAGAAATATATGTTTTTCTGGAACTCTCTTGCTTTTTCCATGATCCATCAGATGTTGGCAATTTGATCTCTGGTTCCTCTGCCTTTTCTAAAACCAGCTTGAATATCAGGGAGTTCACGGTTCACGTATTGCTGAAGTTTGGCTTGGAGAATTATGAGTATTACTTTGCTAGCATGTGAGATGAGTGCAATTGTGTGGTAGTTTGAGCATTCTTTGGCATTGCCTTTCTTTGGGATTGGAATGAAAACTGACCTTTTCCAGTCCTGTGGCCACTGATGAGTTTCCAAATTTGCTGGCATATTGAGTGCAGCACTTTCACAACATCCTCTTTCAGGATTTGAAATAGCTCAACTGGAATTCCATCACCCCCACTAGCTTTGTTCGTAATGATGCTTTCTAAGGCCCACTTGACTTCACATTTCAAGATGTCTGGCTCTAGATTAGTGATCACATCATCATGATTATTTGGGTCGTGAAGATCTTTTTTTGTACAGTTGTTCTGTGTATTCTTGCCATCTCTTCTTAATATCTTCTGCTTCTGTTAGGTCCAGACCATTTCTGTCTTTTATCGAGCCCATCTTTGCATGAAATCTTCCCTTGGTATCTCTAATTTTCTTGAAGAGATCTCTAGTATTTCCCATTCTATTGTTTTCCTCTATTTCTTTGCATTGATCATTGAAGAAGGCTTTCTTATCTCTTCTTGCCATTCTTCGGAATTCTGCATTCAGATGCTTATATCTTTCTTTTTCTCCTTTGCTTTTCACCTCTCTTATTTTCACAGCTATTTGTAAGGCCTCACCAGACAGCCATTTTGCTTTTATGCATTTCTTTTCCATGGGGATTGTCTTGATCCCCGTCTCCTGTACAATGTCATGAACCTCTGTCCATAGTTCATCAGGCACTCTATCTATCTAGGCCTTTAAATCTATTTTCACTTCCACTGTATAATCAGAAGGGATTTGATTTAAGTCATATCTGAATGGTCTAGAGGTTTTCCCTTCTTTCTTCAATTTAAGTTTGAATTTGGTCATAAGGAGTTCATGATTTGAGCCACAATCAGCTCCTGGTCTTGTTTTTGTTGACTGTATAGAGCTTCTCCATCTTCGGCTGCAAAAATATAATCAATCTGATTTCAGTGTTGACCATCTGGTGATGTCCATGTGTAGAGTCTTCTCTTGTGTTGTTGGAAGAGGGTGTTTGCTATGACCAGTGCATTTTCTTGGCAAAACTCTATTAGTCCTTGCCCTGCTTCATTCCACATTCCAAGGCCAAATTTGCCTGTTACTCCAGGTGTTTCTTGACTTCCTACTTTTGCATTCCAGTCCCCTATTATGAAAAGGACATCATTTTTGGGTGTTAGTTCTAAAAGGTCTTGTAGGTCTTCATAGAACCGTTCAACTTCAGTTTCTCCAGGGTTACCAGTTGGGGCATAGACTTGGATAACTGTAATATTGAATGGTTTGCCTTGGAGACGAATCCAGATCATTGTGTCGTTTTTGAGATTGCATCCAAGTACTGCATTTCGGACTCTTTTGTTGACCATTTCTTCTGAGGGATTCCTGCCCACAGTAGTAGATATAATGGTCATCTGAGTTAAATTCACCCATTCCAGTCCATTTTAGTTCGCTGATTCCTAGAATGTCGACGTTCACCCTTGCCATCTCTTGTTTGACCACTTCCAATTTGCCTTAATTCATGGACCTGACATTCCAGGTTCCTATGCAATATTGCTCTTTACAGCATTGGACCTTGCTTCTATCACCATTCACATCCGCAGCTGGGTGTTGTTTTTGCTTTGGCTGAATCCCTTCATTCTTTCTGGAGTTATTTCTCCACTGATCTCCAGTAGCATATTGGGCACCTAATGACCTGGGGAGGTCCTCTTTTGGTATCCTTTCATTTTGCCTTATACTGTTCATGGGGTTCTCAAGGCAAGAATACTGAAGTGGCTTGCCATTCCCTTCTCCAGTCGACCACATTCTGTCAGGCCTCTCCACCATGACCCACCCATCTTGAGTTGCCCCACCGGCATGGCTTGGTTTCATTGAATTAGACAAGGCTGTTGTCCTAGTGTGATTAGATTAACTAGTTTTCTGTGAGTATGGTTTCAGTATGTTTGCTCTCCGATGCCCTCTTGCAACACCTACCATCTTACTTGGGTTTCTCTTAACTTGGGAGTGAGGTATTTCTTCACGGCTGCTCCAGCAAAGTGCAGCCACTGCTCCTTACCTTGGATGAGGGGTATCTCCTTACTGCTGCCTTTCCTGACCTGTTTTCCTCAGTAGCTTTAAGAAATGATACATTAAAAAATTTTCTGGGTACACATCTATACACTTTCTCAAAATGCAATGAGTCGTTTTTTTCACATACGTTTGCCCACCTCTTGGACTGTACTTCCTTTGTGGAGTTCACTGAGCTAGCTGGAATCCAAGTCAAAGCCCTAGACCGACATACTTACTGTATCTCATATGCCAAGCATAAATGTAGCAAGCCATTTCTGGACATGAATGAAATGCGCCAACATGCTGCATTATCTGGCTTCCTGAATGCCTTCTGAGTACCTGGATGATGCAATCTGAAAGTAGTGGGTATTAGCTTCCCATGAGGTGAACTTGATCAATAAATGAGTCAGGCAGATAAACCCCTTCTCCCTTCAGCATTCAGAGGAATACTCCAAGAAGCAGGTCCTCTTTTCAAGCTTTCCAGAAAAGTCAAGCAACAGTGGTGCTGAACAAACACATTTGCTGAGAACAACTATGTCTCTCCACAGTGCCTGTGTTGAAGCAAAAACCAGCTCAGGAATTCACTGCCTGCCACTGTTTCATGCCTTTCCTTGCCTCGCTTACCCTTTTGTTCTTTACTTCCAAATCCCTGGACTTGCCCTTGCAAATAAACTGTCAGCACATTAATCTAGCCTTAGGCTCTACTCACGGAGAACGAGGGCTAAGACACATGGTGAAAATCAAACAGTGTAAAGTGTAGACAGCAAAAAGTAAGTCTCCCCCAAGCAAAACAAAGCATAAGTCACAGAGTGTCATTTTCCTGCCTCAGAGGTATCCAGTATTAGCAGTTTTTATTTGTCCTTTCAAAGCAACTTCATGAATATTATATATTACACACACACACACACACACACACACACACACACACACGATATTTCCCTTTTTTATGCAAGCAAAAACATAATACTCCCATTGCTTCCTACATTTTCACAGAGTCAATTTTCCAAAACATAAATCCAATCATGTTACTCTCAAACTTCAAAGCTTCTGGTGGTGGCTTCTCATTATCCCCAAATAAAAGTCAAATTCTGAGCACTGAAGACCCTCTACACTCTAGCACCCACCTCTGACTGTCACCATTGCTGTCTAGTTCCCTGTCTTAATATTCCTTTTATTTAGTCACACTCAATGTTTTCTTTTCCCACTACAAGCAATGCTCTCTTATACCCATACATTTGTGCATGCTGTTCCATTTGCACAAAATATTTTTTCAATAGGTATGTGTGGAATGATTAAATCATTGGTCAAATAATGACTATAGTTTGATGTTTCTGTTAAATTGTACTTTATTTCCTCTTCTGTAAGTTAGCTATCAGTTTTAATAGCTGTGGACATATGTTTTGAACAGTGTCTGCTAATACCTCTAAAATAGCTATACAGTCTAGGACAAGGTAGGCATAGTGTTTTCAGAGGAAATCAGGGAGACAAGCTAGGTAAAATGATAACCTCAACTTTCTATACAGTGCTTGTCTAAAAGTACAAGACCCAGGCTCTAAAACGGATTTTTTTTTTCATTACTTGCTGTTCTCAGGTGACTCATTTAATTCTGGCTTTCAGTTGTGCTCCAGTGATTGATTTTGCTAGAAACCTGGTAGGTGGATAAGTGGAATGTTACTGTTTCTTACATTTTTCAAAATCCTAATATAGCACATGGGTACAGAAGAAAGGAAAGAGAGGAGCATTCAACCAAACTGCTTTTTCTCTGGCCTACATGTGGAAATATCACTACGCATTCAAAAACCTGAACACTCATTAACATCCTAGACATTCTCTATGTAAAACAAGAGTGAAATACACAGAACTGTTTACTAAGACTTTGAGGGAAAGTTTTCTGATATTTATACAAACTTATTAAAAGAAAACGAAGTTTTCAGTAAGAGTTTTGGGATTGCTTCAACTTTGTTCAGATGAAGAAAACAAGGCTTTGAGCTTCTTTAAAGGAAAAAGTTATATATGCATGAAGTATTGATTTAATCCTTCTTGATCCAAGGTCTCCCAGAATACCAACATTATGTAGTGCATCCCCTCTTGTTCTTAATGCATTAAAGGGCATCCTATATGTTTTACTGAAGGCATTTTGAAATGAAAGTTTCTTCAAGTAATATACCTTTCTTAGAAAACAGCTACTTGTTGGCTTTTCTCTACCCTGGTTGTCCATGTTGTGCTCTGTTGAAGGCCTACAAAGACTTCTCTGTATCTCTCTACAGACACACTTGATTGTGTATGTACAGTGGGGCTTCTGTGGAAACTGGTTATTAAGAAACTGTTATGCCTTTGTCCATCTTTAAAGTGGGATAAAATAATGAGTTACTAAACCAAATTGAAATGTCAGTCCCCTTTGAATGAAGGTTATGAGAAGTGGCAATTTTTAATCACTTGCATTAGATATGAATGTAACAGACAAGATACATGAGATGCTTAAAGAAATTAATTTTACTTTGGGTAGTGAGAAAGCAGAGCAAATTCCTATGAGGGAGAAATAACGGATCAATTCTATTCAACGTCATGGTGAATAATCTTAAATGGTTTTAAAAGTAGCTCTTACAATCCAGATTTTTTTTTTAATAAAAAGGAAAGTAGAATAAGAAAATAATTGAGAAAATCATTTTATCCTTGCAATTCACTTTTAATTTGGTCTAAACTTTCAGCCTAACCATGAAACATTAATGTTTAATAAATGATAATGTGTGCAACAACAAGAAAAATGTTGTTGAACACATTAGCAAAGTTTGCCCAAAGGCCAGCTAATTATGCCTTTATAGGCCTTACCTAAATTTATGGTTATGTTCTGATTTACCTTTATCCTTTTTATGTAAGTTTCTGTGGAATTCCTCATGTATGATGTGCTCCATTAACTGAGGATATTTATAAATGGTTTTGACTCATTATTTGGATACACCTTGGCCTTTCTTATGGCAGAGGAGCAAGAAAATAGAGAAGTTGAAAGATCAAGAGGTGACATGTTTAGAGTGACAATTAAATGCTACTTTAAGGTTCCCATAACAGGCTTCACAGTCTTGAGGTAAATACACATACATTTGTAACCATAAGAAAAATCAGAGTAAAAACAATTTCATACTTTTCCAGAAAGTGAGTATGATAACTAGGCCTTATAATATAGAAAAATGGTAACTTTTAGTTACTATCATATTATAGGAACAAAAAAGGTAATTGATCCATATCACTAACATTTTCCTCACACCAACATTTAGGGGTTTCAGCAAAGGAAATCAAGAGATTGAGGGGGAAATCGATCAGAAAGAAGTGAGAGGAAATTTAGCAGCATGAAGGAAAAAAAATATATACTAAAAGCATCAAAGTACTGACAAAATCAGGTTCATTATGGCCGTCTTCAGATATCACCTAATTCTATACGTTTTAATATATAATCTACCATAAATGACTTTAATCAACTAAGATTGATACAAATGTAGTCTCTTCACATTTCTTACATATAGCATGTTATCTATTTTCTGGCTATAATTAAACCTAATGATAATAATAGATAATTATTATTGATATAATGCTTATGGAACATCAGGAACTATGTGAAGTATTTTGCATGCAATATCTCATAAAATCCTTATGACCACTTTCTACAAGGAGAGGTTAGTGAATGATTCACAGTTCCCAGATGCAGAAACACAGGCTTACAGATAAGAAGCAATCTGCTTGAGGTCACAAGAATAATCGTTGCTACATCTGGAATTTGAAAGTGTATCTCTGTGTGACTCAAAAGGTTATGTGCTAACCACTCCAGGACAACTTCTCCAGTTAATGCTGTATCTTCATGAATCTACTATTGGATTACGAAAGAAGCAAATGAGGTCAGGTGTCAATGTTGGTGTTTTTATGGCAAAACCAATGGATTCACTTCATGACATTTACTGAGCTTCTTTTTATCATGAGGAAACATTAGAAATTATATGCCAAAGCATGAGAAATTTAAAAATGAAAAAGATACAATATTAATCTCAAGTTCTTTTCAGTCTAGTGAGTGAAAGCAGATAAGCAAACAGACTCTTATAACTCAGAGTGATAGCAGCTATGAGGTAGAAGCGTAGGTTGCAGAAACAAGTCACAGAGTCAGCAAATCAACTTTGGTAGGTTCAGAAAAGGTATCTCAGAAGTCCTAGTGAGTCTCTTTCTGTTTTGTCATATTCATTCATTTGCTTTATTCTTTGTGTATTTTTTTTAATATAACAAAACAAAAAGAGATTCACAGTTATAGAGAACAAACTAGTGGTTACTTGGGGAAAGGAAAGTGGGCAGGGCCAAGATAGGGGTATAGGATTAAGAGATACAAACTATTATGCAGAAAATATATAAACAACAAAGATATATTGTACACCACAGGGAAGTACAGCCATTATTTTGTAGTAATGGAGTATAAGCTATAAGAATACTCAATCACTATGCTGTACACCTGAAACTAATATAACATCACAAATCAACTATATTTCAATTATATTATATATAAAGAAGTCCCAGTGAGACTTGTACATAGAGAGATGCAGATAAACAGAGAGGTAGGAGTAGCAAAAAACTGGCTTTGCAGGCACAGGGATCATCGTGTATAAAGATCTGAAGAGGAGAGAGAATATGGTACATTTGAAGAACTGCGGGTAGTTAAGTGAAACTATAGCAACAGAACTGTTTAGTGGAGAATCATGTTTTATCTCACCTGTTCAGTCTCAGGGCATGGATTTCTAGCCTCAGTGATCCACTAAAAAGTGTCCTCAAGTGAATTCAACTGTATTTTTGGAGCACATTTTACTCCAACGTCTCTTCAGTGCCCTGTAAAATGTGGAATAGCTACCCACCTGTCAACTTTCAACTGTCCCTGAATTAAAAAAGAGGCTGAAACTACTATCTTAAAGAACTTTGGTACTTAGCTGATTAGTAAGATAGGTAGAACCTATTTGAAGCCCTCTACCCTGAGCATTTCAAATGACCCAAGCTATAACTGTTTCTGAGTTCAGTTCAGTTCAGTTCAGTCGCTCAGTCGTGTCCGACTCTTTGCAACCCCATGAATCGCAGCACGCCAGGCCTCCCTGTCCATCACCTTCTCCCAGAGTTCACTCAGACTCACGCCCATCGAGTCAGTGATGCCATCCAGCCATCTCATCCTCTGTTGTCCCCTTATCCTCCTGCCCCCAATCCCTTCCAGCATCAAAGTCTTTTCCAATGAGTCAACTCTCCACATGAGGTGGCCAAAGTACTGGAGCTTCAGCTTTACCATCATTCCTTCCAAAGAAATCCCAGGGCTGATCTCCTTCAGAATGGACTGGTTAGATCTCCCTGCAGTCCAAGGAACTCTCAACAGTCTTCCCCAACAACACAGTTCAAAAGCATCAATTCTTTGGCGCTCAGCCTTCTTCACAGTCCAACTCTCACATCCATACATGACCACAGGAAAAACCATAGCCTTGACTAGATGGACCTTAGTCGGCAAAGTAATGTCTCTGCTTTGAATATACTATCTAGTTTGCTCATAACTTTTCTTCCAAGGAGTAAGCCTCTTTTAATTTCATGGCTGCAGTCACCATCTGCAGGTATTTTGGAGCCCAAAAAATAAAGCCTGACACTGTTTCCACATCTATTTCCCATGAAGTGATGGGACTGGATGCCATGATCTTCATTTTCTGAATGTTGAGCTTTAAGCCAACTTTTTCGCTCTCCTCTTCCACTTTCATCAAGAGGCTTTTTAGCTCCTCTTCACTTTCTGCCATAAGGGTGGTGTCATCTGCATATCTGAGGTTATTGATATTTCTCCTGGCAATCTTGATTCCAGCTTGTGTTTCTTCCAGTCCAGCGTTTCTCATGATGTACTCTGCATAGAAGTTAAATAAGCAGGGTGACAATACACAGCCTTGACGTACTCCTTTTCCTATTTGGAAGCAGTCTGTTGTTCCATGTCCAGTTTTAACTGTTGCTTCCTGACCTGCATACAGATTTCTCAAGAGGCAGGTTAGGTGGTCTGGTATTCCCATCTCTCTCAGAATTTTCCACAGTTTATTGTGATCCACACATGGTAAACAAATTTATTATGACTATGCAGGCACTACCATTAGAAAATCTGAATCAGAACAAATTGTCATATAGCATATGTGCATATCTTAAACAACTGAGGCAGTGAGGAAGCACTGGCCACATGGCATATATTTTCACTGGCACCCCATTTGTGGCATGCTGGGTAAACAATTGAAAAGGAGCGTGGAAAAGGCATCTAGGTTAAATTACATGATACACCTTTCACTGGTGTTCCTACACTATATAGGAAAACTGAAGGCAAAAATTACTGTTAGCATTATGATTCTTGACTACATAGCCAGGCAAAGGCTTAATGGGGGTGGTGGCATTCGAGCTGATCCCTTACAGGAACATAAACTATCAATAGTTACAGTTGGCAGGAAAATGTTCTGGGTTGTGGGAACAATAACAACGACAATAAAATGTAATGATTGTTAAGAGCTCTCTAGCTGGCCGGAAATTTTGAAAATATGTCATACATTTAGCTCATTTAGTCTTCACAACAACCCGATGTGATAGGCATTATCATTATCCACCTTATAGATGAGGTACAGAATAATCGGAAAAATGAAGTAGCATGCATAAAGCCACAATTCTGGTAAGCATTACAGTGAAGTCGCTCAGTCATGTCCAACTCTTAGCGACCCCATTGACTGTAGCCTACCAGGCTCCTCCATCCATGGGATTTTCCAGGCAAGAGTACTGGAGTGGGTTGCCATTGCCTTCTCCAGGAGATCTTCCCGACCCAGGGATTGAACCCAGGTCTCCTGCATTGTAGGCAGATGCTTTACCATCTGAGCCACCAGCATTAGAGCTGAGATTCAAAATAAGGTAATCTGACCACAGAATCTATACCCTTTCTTGCTCCCACAAAGTAAATGAGTAAAGAAGCAGTAGCAGAAAGATAAAACAATGTCCCTAGAGCATGTCAAATATCCTGGAGCTACTGGGGCATAGCATATGATATTAAGTGTAAATAATGAGAGTAGAAGTTAGAATAGTTTGGAAGCAGCTTATCAAAGACTTGAAAAATTATACTAAGGAATGTTTAATTGAAGTAGTGACTGGAGTAAGATTAGGGAATGATAATGGCTTTTAAAGATGTTAAATGACAATGCAACCCACTTTGGGAATATTATCTTAACTATACCATTTAGAGATAAGGGCATTCAGGAAAGAGAGACAAGAGGTGGGAATGATGAAAATATTTGATGTCCCTTCTATGAGAGCTGCTGCCTTAGGTAAGTGGAGAGATAGAGAACAAATGATACATTCGATTTTTGGTGCCAGAATGGAGTGCATTAGAGGAATATGACATATTTAAAACCCATAACCCAATCCAAGTACCTAACCATAATGTCGTTTATATTGTAGCCATTTCTGAATTTTCCCAGCAAAGAGATACCAGGTAGTTTTTGTCATGTCATAACCACAATAACTAATCTCAATTATAATAGTGTTTAAAAAGGTATCTTGTGTATGACAGAAAGTTAACACTTGAGAAAGAAGCCCTTATGATGAATTTTGGTTGAGGGTTATGTACACTATTTTAGAGGCTTATATTTCTCACACTGTATTCAAGGGTACCATTTAATGCATTACCACATTCCTTCAGCAGTAAATCTAATGTGATCCTAACTGTCTAAAACTATTATCTCCTAAAGTCTGAATTCCTATAAAAGAATGACTTAGGCATGGAAAGAATCTGGCACAACTATCTGCTTATTGCTTGCGTATGTGTGCTAAGTTATTCAGTCATATCCAACTCTTTGCAATCACATGGACTATAGCCCACCAGGCTCCTCTGACAATGGGATTCTCCAGGCAATAATACTGGAGTTGGTTGTCATGCTTTTCTCCAGGGAATCTTCCCGACCCAGGGATCAAACCTGTGTTTCTTACATCTCCTGCATTTGCCGGCGGGTTTTCTTACCACTGCTCCCACCTGGGAAGCTTATTGCTTAGAGTACTAAATTACATCTTAGAAGTTTGAGATACTATAATGAAAAATCCAATATACCTGGAATGAGAGACTCAGTTTATTCTCAGATTCCCAGGTGCAGTCCAGTGTATTGGTTAAAAGTACACTATCTGGGCCACACCACCTGGATTCAAATTTCAGCTTTACCACTAATTGTGTTGACCCTAATCAAGTTACTTAACAACACTGTGCCTCAGTATAATCACTTGTAAAATTGAGATACTAAATTCACCAGCTTTAAATAGTGAGGATTATGAGTTAATACATGCAAATCTAAAACTCTTAATACCTTACCCAAAATATATATAATTCAGTAAGTGGTTGCCATTATTTTAAAAATATTGTATAAATCAGAGTATGTATATCAAGAAATAATATTTCATATTATTTTCTATTATGTCACTAGGTTGTCTTTTATTAATTATAAATTCCAACATATAAATTTTACACTTAATGGCTGCTACATTTTATTTAAATTTCCAATTTGCCTTTGTCAGAACTAGAAGCAGTGTTAAATATCCTATATGCTGCAAAAGTGAATAAAATTTGGCTCTATCACTTACTAATGATGGGAAAGTGACAGATTAGAAGCTTCCATTCAGAATTTATTGGCTTGTCCCTAATTATTCTCAACATCTGTGGTATATACTTCTGTTATGAATGTTATGGCCGATTAGTTGGCTTTCAGGAATCTAGTTGACTTGTAAAGAAACTAGGATAAGAAACTGTTAGCAAAGAAGGAAAACCATGCATGGCATGATTTCTTTACTGCAGACTGACAGACATTCCATAATTATCTGGTCTAAAATTTTATTGCAATAAGCTTCCCCATGGACATGTTTGACAGGGATCAGAATTTCTTCCTTCCCCTGTGGGAGGTGATGTAACGTTTGACACTTACAAAAATTGATAAAATTGAACAACACATTTCAGAGTCACAGGTTTATTCGCCCATGACCAGAGTTCCAATTATCTAACACGTTCCTTGTAAAGCTTATTGCAAAGAATGTAGAGGATGGAGGGTGGAGCATGTGGCAAGGTGTGCAAATGATCTTTGGTTCTAAAAAACAGTAGATAGTAGACACTGTATACAATAGGAACTGGTATATATTGAAAGACCTGGTATGGTAGACTTACAATTATTAGACCAAAGCATGACTCCTTAAGCCTAAGATAATTTTACTGGATGTTCATTGGAGATGCTTGCCTTTCAGTTCAGTAGAGTTCAGTCACTCAGTCGTGTCCAAATCTTTGCGACCCTATGGACTGAGGCACGCCAGGCTTCCAACTCCCGGAGATCACTCTTGGAGCTTACTAAAACTCATGTCCATAGAGTCAGTGATGCCATCCAACCATCTCATCTTCTGTTCTCTCCTTCTCCTCCTGCATTCAATCTTTCCTAGTATCAGGGTCTTTTCCAATGAGTCTGTTCTTCACATCAGGTGGCCAAATTATTGGAGTTTCAGCTTCAGCATCAGTCCTTCCAGTGAATATTCATGACTGATTTCCTTTAGGATGGACTGGTTGGATCTCCTTGCAGTCCAAGGGACTCTCAAAAATCTTCTCCAACACCACAGTTCAAAAGCATCAATTCTTCAGTACTCAGCTTTCTTTATAGTCCAACTCTCACATCCATACATGACTACTGGAAAAACCGTACCATTGACTACATTGACCTTTGTCAGCAAAGTAATGTCTCTGCTTCTTAATATGCTATCTAGGTTGGTCATAGCTTTTCTTCCAAGGAGCAAGTGCCTTTTAATTTCATGTCTACAGTCACCATCTGCAGTGATTTGGGAGTCCCCAAAAGTAAAGTCTCTCACTGTTTCCATTGTTTCCCTATCTATTTGCTATGAAGTGATGGGACCAGATGCATGATCTTCGTTTTCTGACTGTTGAGTTTTAAGCCAGCTCTTTCACTCTCCTCTTCCACTTTCATCAAGAGCCTGTTTAGTTCCTCTTTGCTTGCTGCCTTAAGGGTGGTATCATCTGCATATCTGAGGTTATTGATATTTCTCCCGGCAATCTTGATTCCAGCTTGCGCTTCATCCAGCCTAAGATTTCTCATGATGTACTCTGCATATAAGTTAAATAAACAGGGTGACATTTTACAGCCTTGATGTGCTCCTTTTCTGATTTGGAACCAGTCTCTTGTTCCATGTCCAGTTCTAACTATTGCTTACCTTTAGTGTTATAAATTTTTATTTTAGCAAACATCAAAATGTGAGCAGAAATAAAAGAAAGAGGGAGAGAAAATAAACTATTGATTTCCCCATGTTGTCTTAGCCTGGAGCCTAATTGAAGGTCAGTTTATGTATCCATCTTAAAGACATGTTTGGATCAGGAATCATGGTTTCCTGATACACAAGCCAAAAGGGGCTATTGAAAAGAATAATATTTCAGCCGATACAAACATTTTCTTAGGAAAATCAGACCTAAAGAAGATCAACTACAAAATAATTTGGCTACTTATCAGGAGCCCAAATAAAAGAGGGGTATCTTGACCAGATTGATAGATTGAATACAGAGCAGAGTGGGAGACTTTAAGTGTTCTGTTAGTCATTGATCCATAACTGAACCTAAAAAATGTATTTATATCTCAGGTGATTAAGACCTACTTCTATCTTCAGTTCATCCTGTTCTGTGACAGTAAATGCATATGTTATCTTCACCTTTTCCACATTCCATAGTGATAAAACTCATGTTAAAATATCTGACTACTTATGAGGCACATAGAGTGAATAGAAGGAAAAGAAAAACAACATGGTTCTCTGATTCACTGTAATGGTGCTCGCTCCTAATTTCTACTTCGCTCTTATCCTCAGCTCCATCGGCTTTTATAGTATATATTCAGGTAGACAAATACTGTTCATGGACTCACTGCCTCACAATGTTTTATGAAAGAGACTTGGAGAACTGCTTTGTAAGAGCAAGGGGAAAGTCTGGCTCATGTCTGGCTTGCATGCTTCATAGACAAGTCCAGTTTCTGATCAGAACATAGTACAGATGGGCAAGAAATTAAGGAATGATTATAAATGGACACAACGTTGCTTTTGGGGATGCTGGATATCTTCTGAAATTAGACTTGGGTGATGGGTGCATAGCATTGCAAATATACTAAAATTCATTGAATTGTACACTTATAATGGGTGAATTTTATGATTTGTATAATATTTCAATAAGCAGTTTTTTTAAAGGCAAGAACTAGTTTCTGAACAAATAATCTACACAATGCTAAAAGCCTAGATGAAAATTAAAAAGTTGAATTCATATATGGATGCCATATCTACAACAACAGTACTAAAATTACCTGGATTGTGAATTACTCTGGCAGGAGAAAAAGCTCTATATCTCCCACGCCCTATTTCCATCCCAACTCCACTCAAGTTTTATTTATTATTGTAAAGAAAACTACACTAAATACCTACCTGGAGATAATGGCATTTACAGCAATAAGTTGATGGCTATTTATTTCTTTTACATGAGACCTAACTTAACAAAACTTTTAGCAATAAGGTGTCTCTGCAGTCAGGCCTCTTTTTTTTTCTTTCTCTCTTCTGTTTCAGCATTACCCACCTAGACTCAAATACACCTTGCCTTTGCTTTTGGACTAGCCTCCTGTCCAGCTGAAGATTGTTGAATATTCTAGTCTTCTGATCTACAGTACACAAAATGTTTGATATTTTCCAAATAGCTGCTGTTTGGCTAACAGTCTTTTAAACTATTCACTTAAGATCAAAGGTATACCTCTTTTTTTGTATCACAGAACCTAATAATTGCTCTGGCCAAGAAGGGTAAGTGAACACAATAGTCACTTCACCTTAGATAAAAAAATAGTTTCTAACCTATAAACAAGATTGTTTTAAAAAAAAATCTGAAAGGAAACAGTTGGTAGATTGATATGGATGTAGAATGAAGTTGGCCTTCTAAGTTGGCCGTATCAAGATAGTGTTGTGACCTGCATTGAATTAGGCTGAGCTCCACAATTTGTGGGTGGGAGAGTAGGGTGGATTATCACATCATTTCATATTTGTTTTCAGAATCCATGTATTGTCTGGCTTTAGCAATAAAGATTTCAGTTGCTTGATACACTTAAGAAATTTGAAAGTGGCCCTTATAATTTCAAGGAGTACACCTTAAGGTCTTTTGTATAATCCAGTGTAATTTAACACTGGAGTGATTTACCATTATCATATGCAGGAATAATTCTTGGCTCTGAATTCAGAATCCCTTATCTGTCCTTCATCCTTTTACATTTGCAACTTCATATCTAAAGGTCTTATGAAGCTCCAAACATTTGTCTGCTCTACTTTTTCAAACTATTCTCTGTAAAACAATGTATGCACATTTCAGCTCCCTTAACTTCCAGATTTGTGTCATTCTCTAGCTATTTCTTTCATGTGGAATCCTTTCTTTCTCTGCGTTATTTTATGGCCCTCATCTTATTAATACCCAGTCAAAATTCTTCTCTTCTAAGGCTTTTCTGATCACTTCACTTGCCTTTCATGTAGGAGTACAAATTCTAGTGTTAGTATTACATCTCAGAGGTTTTATTAATTGGCCAAAATCAAACTAAAGGGATTTCCCCTTGAGGGAAAATTGCCATTTTTTCATAACTCCACAAAGTCTTATGATATTTGTTAATTAGTTTTCAAGTAAAAAAGGAACAACCCCTATTAATAAACATGTTACATTTGGTTAATTGCCCAGATATTCCAATTTGCCAAAAAGTAAACTTTATTACAATGGTGTTGAGTTCATGCCCTTTCTTGAGAAGGCATAACATGAACTTTTACTGAGCAAGTATACTGAAAGATTTGATAGATCAAGTGGTCTGAAATTGTATACTAAATCCCAAATGAATATGGGAAGAAAAATTAGAAAAGAAAAGTTTTGTAAAATTTGAAAGTAAGTAAAACTGGCCAAATTATTTCTATTTTATTAAGATAAAAAAGCATGAGTGTCTTGTTCAGAAATCATTGAGATAGTCTATCTCCATATCATCAAAACAAGTAATAAAGAAAAAAAAAACTCAAAACTTTAGTTCTTATTTAGACTGTATTATGTGCCCACGGAGAAGACAATGGCACCCCACTCCAGCACTCTTTCCTGGAAAATCTCATGGACGGCAGAGCCTGGTAGGCTGCAGTCCATGGGGTCGCTAAGAGTCAGAAACGACTAAGTGACTTCCCTTTCACTTTTCACTTTCATGCATTGGAGAAGGAAATGGCCACCCACTCCAGTGTTCTTGCCTGGAGAATCCCAGGGGCAGGGGAGCCTGGTGGGCTGCCATCTATGGGAGCACACAGAGTCAGACACGACTGACATGATTTAGCAGTATGTGCCGACCTGCCTTCCATACTTCCTATTCTCAATCTCTATCTCTATTCATTCTTCCTGTTTTCTTCTCATGAAGCACTTCACTTCCTCTAAATTGCCCTGCATACATTCCCCTAAGAAGAAAAATAATATACTAGGAAATATCAGCAGATTGTGACAAGTCCCACTGCCTAAATTTTATTTAATACACACATTTATTCCAGTGTTTATTTTCATTAATCTATAGACAGCTAAAGTCTTACTTAAGAATTAGGTTTTCATAGATGTAACATAATTTTTAGACAACAAAATCAGTAACACATGGTTTGAATTCATATTTCTATTCTTGTTATTTTAACAATACACACATTAAGGAAAAGTGAAATCCGTTGGTATTTAATTTCTCATTAAATATTTTCTTGTCCAGTATAACTTGTTTTTAACTTTACAATTCAGCTTTTAAATCTAGAGGTAAAATATTATTGGAGGGCCAAAAGGTTTTTTATCTGTAATCTGTCAGGAAATAGGCAGTGATCATACCCTAAAGTTCCCCCTATCTATTTCCTGAGATACTACCACATCTTTCCTGCTCTACTGGGGGAAATGTCCAAGCCAAGAATCATAGTTTCTTCTAGGACTGTTTTCACAGAGATAGTCATATCTGTCAGACAATTGAAAATGTGATACTTTCCTTATCTTTTCTCTGTTTCAGAAATTTTTTGGAACCAGCTAGGTCACTAATAGCCAAGAGGGTTATGCATCTGTGAAAATTACATTTAAGACCATTTTCCTTCTACAAGGATGCTATCATCCTCTCTTATCAATAATACCAACCTTATAACCTTCCATTTCCAAATTTGGTAACTTGCAATTGAGTTTTTTGTTTGTTTGTTTTTTACTATCGTACAGATGAGCACACTAGGTCTATAGAAAGACTTTAGTTAGTGAATCAGTTTTAGGCACCAAAGAAATGTCTGCCTTCTTCCCTATAGCACCTGACAGTTCTGCCATCAAAGCAATTACTTCAGGTTAGGGCAGTGTCTTAAGAAAGTCTCAATTTAAGTAAAACTGCATTGCCTACAAAGAATAAAACAACTAGCAGTTACTAAATTGTCTGCATAGGTTATCTAGGAGTAGCAATGGAAAACATGAGAAAATCTTGGGAGGAGAGTAACTGTTACCTTTTGATGAAGGAGAGGAAAGCAAGTTTTTACTCTGCAGGAAAAGGATATTTGTACTGAATTTTCTGTAAGAGTTTCTTGGTAATATGAGGACACAGATGCCTAGACGAGACAAGTAAATGTAAGAAGGGAAATTTATGTAAATAGGAGGGAGAAGAGAGCTAAAGATAGCTCTCAAAACTTAGCTTGGAGCCAGCTTTGATCTACAATATGAAACTTGAAAGTCAAAAATACGCATAAACGTCATGCTTTTGCATGTGACTGTGTACGGATGAGCGCGCATGCCCACGCACAGGCGTGCAAATATGGATGCGTGACTGCCTCCATCTCACAGTGCCCTGCATTTTAAATGGCATAGCAGATGCTAAAGCATTTGACTGCGTGGATCAAAACAAACTGTATAAAATTCTTCAAGAGACGGGAATACAAGACCATTTTACCTGTCCCCTGAGAAACCTGCATGCAGGTAAAGAAGCAACAGTTTGAACCAGACATGGAACAACAGACTGATTCAAAATTGGGAAAAAAGTACAACAAGGCTATATGTTGTCACCCTGCTTATTTAACTTCTATGCAGAGCACATCATGCAAAATGCCAGGCTGGACGAAGTGCAAGGTGGAATCAAGATTACCAAGAAAAATATCAACCACCTCAGATATACAGATGTTACCACTCTAATGGCAGAAAATGAAGAGAAACTAGAGCCTTTTGATGAGAGTAAAAAAAGAGAGTGAGAAAGCTGACTTAAAACTCAACATTCAAAAAACAAAGATCATGGCATCTGACCCCATCACTTCATGGCAAATAGATGGGGAAAAAGTGGAAGCAGTGACAGATTTTATTTTCTTGGGCTCCAAAATGACTGTGGACAGTAACTGCAGCCAAGAAATTAAAAGATGCTTGCTCCTTGGAAGAAAAGCTATGACAAACCCAGACAGCATATTAAAAGGCAGAGACATCACTTTGTCAACAAATGTCCACATAGTCAGAGCTATAGCTTTTCCAGTACTCATGTACAGATATGACAGTTGCACCATAAAGAAGGCTGAACACTGAAGAATTGATGCTTTTGAATTGTGGTGCTGGAGAAGATTCTTGAGAGTCCTTTGGACAGCAAGGAGAACAAATCAGTAACCTAAAGGAAATCAGTCCTGAATATTCACTGGAAGGACAGATGCTGAAGCTGAAACTCCAATACTTTGGCTACCAGATGCGAAGAGGTGATTCACTAGAAAAGACCCTGATGCTGGGAAAGACTGAAGACAAAAGGAGAAGGGGGCAGCAGAAGATGAGATGGTTAGATAGCATCACCGACTCAATGGACATGAGTTTGAGCAAACTCTGGGAGATAGTGAAAGAAAGGAAAGCCTGATGTGCTGGAGTTCCATGGGGTCACAAAGAGTTGGACACGACTTAGTGACTTAACAACAACAAAGCATATAAGGACTGATAATTGACACGGATTTTAAAGTAAAACAATCCTTGGAACCAGGCTAAAAACATAGAAGGCTTGTAAATGGACCACATCATTTCACTAATTAGAGTCCTAAGGAAAGTACTAGGACAATTTACAGAAAAAAAGACTCTAAAAATTTTTTTAAAAAGAGAAGATAAAAGTATGCCTTACCACCTATTTCACCATTTCCGCTACACTGTTTGTCAACAGCTCCAATTTTCCACTAGTAACTTTGATAGGATAAAAATTTCAAATCTCTCTTGATCTTCAGTGGCTAAAAAGAAAAATACAGTTGTACTCTGCATAACAAGAACATTTCTAACGTCCTCTAACCATTCCTTGATACTATCAACAAAACGATGTATGCTCTGGTCAAAGAGGATTTCGATTATTTAATAGAAGCATTCAGTTTAGTTCAGTTACTCAGTCGTGTCCAACTCTTTGTGACCCAATGAAACACAGCACGCCAGGCCTCCCTGTCCATCACCAACTCCTGGAGTTCACTCACACTCCTGTCCATTGAGTCGGTGATGCCATCCAGCCATCTCATCCTCTGTCATCCCCTTCTCCTCCTGCCCCTAATCCCTCCCAGCATCAGAGTCTTCTCCAATGAGTCAACTTTTTGCACGAGAAGTAATAGAAGCATTAATTGCATAAAATAGTATTTTTAAAGTAATTTAGATTCAGCCAAGTGGACTAAAGAATACAACTTTGTATCAAGCACAGCATTTTCCCAACTGGAAAAGGTAGAACAAAAACTGGGGACAAGAAATTGAAACCCAATGATCAAGGATGTTATAATGAGAAAGCAGTAAGTTTAATGTTCAGTCCAATTCAGTTGCTCAGTCGTGTCCGACTCTTTGAGACCCCATGGACTGCAACATGCCAAGCTTCCCTGTCCATTACCAACTCCAGGAGCTTCCTCAAAAACATATCCATCGAGTCAGAGACACCATCCAACCATCTCATCCTCTTTCATCCCCTGCTCCTCTTGACTTCAAGCTTTCCCAACATCAGGGTCTTTTCCAAAGAGCCAGCTTTTCACATCAGGTGGCCAAAGTATTGGAGATTCAGCTTCAGAATCAGTCCTTCCAAGGAATATTCAGGACTGATTTCCTTTAGGATGGACTGGTTGGAATTCCTTCCATCCCAAGGGACTCTCAAGAGTCTTCTCCAGCATCACAGTTCAAAAGCATCAATTATTCAGCCCTCAGCTTTCTTCATAATCCAATTCTTACATTCATACATGACTGCTAGAATAACCATAGCTTGGACTAGATGGACCTTTGTTGGCAAAGTAATGTCTCCACTTTTTAATATGCTGTCTGGTTTGGTCATAACTTTTCTTCCAAGGAGCAAGCGTCTTTTAATTTCATGGCTGAAGTCACCATCTGAAGTGATTTTGGAGCCAGAGAAAATAAAGTCTGTCACTGTTTGCTTTATTTCCACATCTATTTGGAGACCTGATGCATGATCTTAGTTTTCTGAATGTTGAGTTTTAAGCCAAATTTTTCCCTCTCTCCTTTCACTTTCATCAAGAGGATGTTTAGTTCCTCTTCACTTTCTGCTGTAAGTGTGGTGTCATCTCCATAGTTGAGGCTATTGATATTTCTCCCAGCAATTTTGATTCCAGCTTGTGCTTCATCCAGCCTGCCATTTTCCATAATGAACTCTGCTGCTGCTGCTAAGTCGCTTCAATCATGTCTGACTCTGTGTGACACCACAGATGGCAGCCCACCAGGCTCTCCTATCCCTGGGATTCTCTAGGCAAGAATACTGGAATGGGTTGCCATTTCCTTCTTCAATGCATGAAAATGAAAAGTCAAAGTGAAGTCATTCAGGCGTGTCCGACTCTCAGCGACCCAATGGACTGCAGCCCATCAGGCTCCTCTGCCCATGGGATTTTCCAGGCAAGAGCAGTGGAGTGGGGTGCCATTGCCTTCTCCAGCTGCATAGAAGTTAAATATGCAGGGTGACAATATACAACCTTGACATAATCCTTTCCAGATTTGGAACCAGTTTGTTGTTTCATGAAGGTCGGAATAGTGGTGGTAAAGAGATACCCCTCGTCCAAGGTAAGGAACAGCGGCTGTGCTTTGCTGGAGCAGCCGTGAAGAGATACCCCACACCAAGGAAAGAGAAACCCAAGTAAGATGGTAAGTGTTGTAAGAGGGCATCAGAGGGCAGACACACTGAAACCATACTCACAGAAAACTAGTCAATCTAATCACACTAGGACCACAGCCTTGTCTAACTAAATGAAACCAAGCCATGCCTATGGGGCAACTCAAGATGGGTGACTCATGGTGGAGAGGCCTGACAGAATGTGGTCCACTGGAGAAGGGAATGGCAAGCCAATTCAGTATTCTTGCCTTGAGAACCCCATGAAGAGTAGGAAAAGGCAAAATTATAGGATAACAAAAGAGGAACCCCCCAGGTCATTAGGTGCCCAATATGCTACTTGAGATCAGTGGAGAAATAACTCCAGAAAGAATGAAGGGATTCAGCCAAAGCAAAAACAATAGCCAGCTGTGGATGTGACTGGAGATAGAAGAAAGGTCCAATGCTGTAAAGAGCAATATTGCATAGGAACCTGGAATGTCAGGTCCATGAATCAAGGCAAATTGGAAGTGCTCAAACAAGAGATGGCAAGAGTGAATGTCAACATTCTAGGAATCAGCAAACTAAAATGGACTGGAATGGGTGAATTTAACTTAGATGACCATTATATCTACTACCGTGGGCAGGAATCCCTCAGAAGAAATGGAGTAGCCATCATGGTCAACAGAAGAGTCCGAAATGCAGTACTTGGATGCAATCTCAAAAACGATAGAATGATCCCTGTTAATCTCAACGGAAACCATTCAATATCACAGCTATCCAAGTCTATGCCCCAACCAGTAACACTGAAGAAACTGAAAATGAACGGTTTTATGAAGACCTACAAGACCTTGTAGAACTGACACCCAAAAATGATGTCCTTTTCACTATAGGGGACTGGAATGCAAAAGTAGGAAGTCAAGAAACACCTGGACTAACAGGCAAATTTGGCCTTGAAATGCGGAATGAAGCAGGGCAAAGACTAATAGAGTTTTGCCAAGAAAATGCACTGGTCGTAGCAAACACCCTCCTCCAACAATACAAGAGAAGACCCTACACATGGACATCACTAGCTGGTCAACATTGAAATCAGATTGATTATATTCTTTGCAGTCAAAGATGGAGAAGCTCTATACAGTCAACAAAAACAAGACAAGGAGCTGACTGTGGCTCAGATCATGAACTCCTTATTGTTAAATTCAGACTTAAATTGAAGAAAGTAGGGAAAACCACTAGACATTCAGGTATGACCTCAATCAAATCCCTTATGATTATACAGTGGAAGTGAGAAATAGATTTAAGGGCCTAGATCTGATAGATAGAATGCCTGATGAACTATGGACAGAGGTTCGTGACATTGTACAGGAGACAGGGATCAAGACCATCCCCATGGAAAAGAAATGCAAAAAAGCAAAATGGCTGTCTGGGGAGGCCTTACAAATAGCTGTGAAAAGAAGAGAGGCGAAAAGCAAAGGAGCAAAGGAAAGATATAAGCATCTGAATGCAGAGTTCCAAAGAATAGCAAGAAGAGATAAGAAAGCCTTCTTCAGCGATCAATGCAAAGAAATAGAGGAAAAGAACAGAATGGGAAAGACTAGAGATCTCTTCAAGAAAATTAGAGATACCAAGGGAATATTTCATGCAAAGATGGGCTTGATAAAGGACAGAAATGGTCTGTACCTAAGAGAAGCAGAAGATATTAAGAAGAGGTGGCAAGAATACACAGAACTGTACAAAAAAGATCTTCATGACACTGATATTCATGATGGTGTGATCACTAATCTAGAGCCAGACTTCCTGGAATGTGAAGTCAAGTGGGCCTTAGAAAGCATCATTACGAACAAAGCTAGTGGAGGTGATGGAATTCCAGTTGAGCTGTTTCAAATCCTGAAAGATGATGCTGTGAAAGTGCTGCATTAAATATGCCAGCACATTTGGAAAACTCAGCAGTGGCCACAGGACTGGAAAAGGTCAGTTTTCATTCCAATTCCAAAGAAAGACAATGCAAAAGAATGCGCAAACTACCACACAATTGCACTCATCTCACATGCTAGTAAAGAAATGCTCAAAATTCTTCAAGCCAGATTTCAGCAGGACATGAACCGTGAACTCCCTGATGTTCAAGCTGGTTTTAGAAAAGGCAGAAGAACCAGAGCTCAAATTGCCAACATCTGCTGGATCATGGAAAAAGCGAGAGAGTTCCAGAAAATCATCTATTTCTGCTTCATTGACTATGCCAAAGCCTTTGACTGTGTGGATCACAATAAACTGTGAAAATTCAGAAAGAGATGGGAATATCGGACCGCCTGACCTGCCTCTTGAGAAATCTGTATGCAGGTCAGGAAGCAACAGTTAGAACTGGACATGGAACAACAGCCTGGTTCCAAATAGGAAAAGGAGTGAATCAGGGCTGTATATTGTCACCCTGCTTATTTAACTCATATGCAGAGTACATCATGAGAAATGCTGGACTGGAAGAAGCACAAGCAGGAATCAAGATTGCTGGGAGAAATATCAATAAACTCAGATATGCAGATGACACCACCCAAATGGCATAAAGTGAAGAGGAGCTAAAAAGCCTCTTGATGAAAGTGAAAGAGGAGAGTGAAAAAGTTGCCTTAAAGCTCAACATTCAGAAAACGAAGATCATGGCATCCAGTCCCATCACTTCATGGGAAATAGATGCGGAAACAGTGGAAACAGTGTCAGACTTTATTTTTGGGGGGCTCCAAAATCACTGCAGATGGTGACTGCAGCCATGAAATTAAAAAAGGCTTACTCCTTGGAAGAAAAGTTATGACCAACCTAGATAGTATATTCAAAAGCAGAGACATTAGTTTGCCAACTAAGGTCTGTCTAGTCAAGGCTATGTTTTTTCCTGTGGTCATGTATGGATATGAGAGTTGGACTGTGAAGAAGGCTGAGAACCAAAGAATTGATACTTTTGAACTGTGGTGTTGGAGAAGACTCTTGAGAGTCCTTTGGCCTGCAAGGAGATCCAACCAGTCCATTCTGAAGGAGATCAACCCTGGGATTTCTTTGGAAGGGATGATGCTAAAGCTGAAGCTCCAGTACTTTGGCCACCTCATGCGAAGAGTTGACTCATTGGAAAAGACTTTGATGCTGGGAGAGATTGAGGGCAGGAGGAAAATGGGACGACCGAGGATGAGATGGCTGGATGGTATCACAGACTCGATGGACGTGAGTCTGAGTGAACTCTGGGATATGGTGATGGACAGGGATGCCTGGTGTGCTGCGATTCATGGGGTTGCAAAGAGTCAGACTCGACTGAGCTACTGAACTGAACTGAACTTGTTGTTCCGTGTCCAGTTCTAACTGTTGCTTCTTGACCTGCATACAAATCTCTCAGCAGGTAGGTAAGGTGGTCACATAGTCCCATCTCTTGAAGAATTGTCTGCAGTTTGTTGTGATCCACACAGTCAAAGGCCTTGGCATAGTCAATAAAGCAAAAGTAGATGTTTTTCTGGAACTCTCTTTCTTTTTCAATGATCCAATGGACTTTGGCAATTCAATCTCTGGTTCCTTTGCCTTTTCTAAATCCAGCTTGAACAACTGTAAGTTGTTGGTTCACATACTGTTGAAGCCTGGCTTTCAAAATTTTGAGTGTTACTTGCCTAGCATGTGAGATGAGTGCAACTGTGCAGTAGTTTGAACATTCTTTGGTGATTTCTTTCTTTGGGATTGAATGAAAACTGACTGTTTCCATTACTGTGACCACTGTTGAGTTTTCCAAATTTTCTGGCACATTGAGTGAAGCACTTTCACAACATCATCTTGTAGGATTTGAAATAGCTCAAATGGAATTCCTTTAACTCCACTAACTTTGTTCCTAGTGATGCTTCCTAAAGCACATTTGACTTTGCATTGCAGGATGTCTTGCTCTACGTGAGTGATCACACCATCATGGTTATCTGTGTCATGAAGATCTTTCTGTATTGTTCTTCTGTGTATTCTTGCCACCTCTTCCTAATATCTTCTATTTCCATTAAGTCCATATCATTTCTGTCTTTATTGTGCCCATCTTTGCACAAAATGTTCCCTTGGTATCTTTAATTTTCTTAAAGAGATCTCTAGTCTGTCCCACTTCAGTGTTCTTGCCTTGAGAACCCCATCAACAGCATGAAAAGGCAAAAAGATAGGACACTGAAAGATGAACTCCCCAGGTCAGTAGGTGTCCAATATGCTATTGGAGATCAATGGAGAAAAAACGCCAAAAAGAATGAAGAGATGGAGCCAAAGCAGAAACCCAGCTGTCGATGTGACTGGTGATGAAAGTAAATTCTGATGCTGCAAAGAGCAACTTTGCATAGGAATCTGGAATATTAGGCAAATGAATCAAGGCAAATTGGAAGTGATTAAATAAGAGATGGCAAGAGTGAACACCAACATTTTAGGAATCAGTGAACTAAAATAGACTGGAATGGGTGAGTTTAATTCAGATTACCATTATATCTACTTCTTTGGCAAGAATCCCTTAGAAGAAATGGAGTAACCATCATAGTCAACTAATGAATCTGAAATGCAGTACTTGAAAACAATCTCAAAAATGACAGAATGGTCTCTGTTCATTTCCAAGGCAAATCATTCACTATCACAGAAATCCAAGTCTATGCCTCGACTAGTAATGCTGGAGAAGCTGAAGTTGAACAGTTCTATGAAGATCTACAAGACCTTCTAAAACTAACACCCCAAAAAAAGATGTCCATTTCATTATAGGGGACTGGAATGCAAAAGTAGGAAATCAAGAGATACCTAGAGTATCAGGCAAATTTGGTCTTGGAGTACAAAACGAAGGAAGTGAAAGGCTAACAGAGTTTTGCCAAGAGAACACACTGGTCATAGCAAACACCCTCTTCCAACAACAGAAGAAGAGACTCTACACATGCATATCACCAAACAGTCAATACTGAAATCAGATTGATTATATTATTTGCAGCCAATGATGGAGAAGCTCCATATAGTCAGCAAAAACAAGACTGGGAGCTGAATGTCACTCTGATCATGAACTCCTTAGTGCTGAATTCAGACTCAAAGTGAAGAAATTAAGGAAATGGACCTACTTTCAGTATGACCATTCAGGTATGACCTAAATCAAATCCCTTATGATTATATAGTGGAAGTGACAAATAGATTCAAGGGATTAGATCTGATAGACAGAATGCCTGAAGAAGTATGGACAGAAGCTCATGACATTATACAAGAGGTAGTGATCAATACCATCCCCAAGAAAAAGAAATGCAAAAAGGCAAAATGGTTGTCCAAGGAGACCTTAAAAATAGCTGAGAAAAGAAGAGAAGCAAAAGACAAGGAGAAAAGATATATCTGTTTGAATGCAAAGTTCCAAAGAATCACAAAGAGTGATAAGAAGGCCTTCCTCAGTGATCAGTGCAAAGAAATAGAGAAAAGCAAAATGAGAAAGATGAGAGATCTCTTCAAGTTTTCTGTAACTAATCTTAAATGTCCAGGCTCGGTGTTTTCATCCTTTTCAAGAAAGAAGGGAGGGAAATTATCAAGTTTAAGTTAATTGTTTTAGTGATAAAGTCTAGCATCTAAGTTCATGAAACTACTTTGTATGATGCATTGTGCCCACTAAATCCATATGTTGAAGCCCTCACCCCTCAATGTGATAGTATTTGGAGAAGGAGCCTTTGAGACATAATTTGGTTAGGTGAGGTCATGAGTCTGGGGCTCTCATGATGGGATTAGTGCCCTAATAGAAAGGAGTTTCCTGATACGGATCACTTCCCTGGTGGCTCAGATGGTACATAATCTGCCTGCAATGCAGGAGAACTAGGTTCAGTCCCTGGGTTGAGAAGATTCCCTGGAGAACAGAATGGCTACCCACTCTAGTATTCTTGCCTGGGAAATTCCATGGGCAGAGGACTCTGATGGGTTACAGTTCATGGGTTTGAAAAGGGTTGGACATGATTTAATGACTAATACTTTCACTTTTCAGGAAGGGACAACGAGAGATCACTTTCACCCTCTTTCCCATGTAAGGACACAGTAATAAGACAGCAATCTATAAGCCGTGAAAAGAATTTTATCAGACATTGACCATGCTGACAGTTTGACCTTAGATATCTGGTCTCCAAAACTGTGAGAAAATAAATTTCTACTGTTTAAGCTACTCAGTATATAGTGTTTTATATGGCAGTTCAAGTTTACTCAGACAGGGAAACCTGATTTAAAAAGTCATTAAAACAGAACCTAAGACTTTTAGTTTACTAAAAGACTGACTGACTGACATGTCAAAATGTGATCTGTCCAACAAAAAGTAAATGCTGAATTAATTCGCAGGAATGAAATAGTAGATTCCCCACAAGAACAACAGGTGATACTGTTCTCTAACTCTGTGAGCCAACTTCTTCAATGTTATACTAAATTCAAGAAACTTTGTTTTAAAGGGGAGTGATACAAAGCAATATCCAAAAGAGGACAATCATTGTTATAAGAGGAAGCAGGGTGAAAAATAAAGCAGGACCTAATGACAGAAGACCTAAACAGACATTTCTCCAAAGAAGACATACAGATGGCTAACAAACACATGAAAAGATGCTCAACATCACTCATTATCAGAGAAATGCCAATCAAAACCACGATAAGGTACCATCTCACTCTGGTCAGAATGGCTACTATCAAAAAGTCTACAAACAATAAATGCTGGAGAGGGTGTGGAGAAAAGGGAACCCTCTTACATGGTTGGTGGGAATGAAAACTAGTATAGCCACTATGGAGCATAGTGTGGAGATTCCTTTAAAAAACTTGAAATAAGACTGCCATAAAACTCAGAAATCACACTATTGGGCATACACACCGAGGAAACCAGAGTTGAAAGAGACACATGTACCCCAATGCTCACCACAGCACTGTTTACAATAGCTAGGACATGAAAGCAACCTAGATGTCCATCAGCAGACAAATGGATAAGAAAGCTGTGGTACATATCCACAATGGAATATTACTCAGCTATTAAAAAGAATGCATTCGAATCAGTTCTAATGAGGTGGATGAAACTGGAGCCTATTATACAGAGCAAAGTAAGTCAGAAAGAAAAAACACCAATGCAGTATATTAACGCATGTATATGGAATTAAGAAAGATGGTAATGATGACCCTATATGTGAGACAGTAAAAGAGACACAGATATAAAGAACAGGCTTTTGGACTCTGTGGGAGAAGGCAAGGGTAGAATGAGTTGAGAGTAGCATTGAAACATGTATATTACCATTTGTGAAATAGATCACCAGTCCAAGTTCGATGCATGATACAGGGCACTCAAAGCCAGCGCACTGGGACAATCCAGAGGGATGGGATGGGGAGGGAGGTGGGAAGAGGGTTCAGGATGGTAGACACATGTACACCTATGGCTGATTCATGTGAAAATATGGCAAAACCACCACAATATTGTAATGTAATTAGCCTTCAATTAAAATAAATTAATTAATTTAAAAAAAGAGCAGGACCTAATGGAGACTGGGTATAAGGTCTACCATGTTGTACAATAACAGGGGACAGAATTCACATTGTGGTATGAGTAAATGTACCTAGAAGCCTTGCTGGAAATGTGGTTTGTAGTTCTGAGTTTTCCCCTAAATAAAATGATTTATAACTTTAGGTAAGAGAAAGAGATATACCATTGAATCCCTAAGGCCTCTTCTAATCTTATTTTCATGGTTCTATAACTGTGCTCCTGCATATGGTAGTAAGCTTTTTATTTGAAGCTGGATTATGTACCTGTCAGGGATATTGTAGAGAAGTTTCTCACAGTGGGTTAGAACTTTAACCATAAAATCTTTAAAGTCTCACGTATTCAATCATACACTTCAGAGTATGTCATTCTGAGTCCAACACCCCATAAAAACATGTGAGAATAAATGAACATTTTTCAGAGCAAAAAACTGCTATCAAATTATAGTGGTCTATCCAATATATAATTAAATGTTGAAGTCTTGGTACCCAACACAAAGGAAGGAAAGAGTGAGCATTCTAAAGAAAAAAAAATCACCATGAATTTTTTTAGCATTTTGTTTCAGAGTCTGTGCAGTCCTCTTAGGACACAAGTCTAGATCAAGACTGAGGAATAGAAGAAACAGAGCTGAAAATAGCATAGTTAAGACATCTATTACAGTATGGAGGGTACAAGTTGCTGCTATTTCATTGGCTCTGAATCATCAAGCAGTGCTATGATGGCTTGGACCAATAAAAAGAACATGAGGTATGGGGTATACCATTTGGGTTCATATCTCAGATTTAGTGGGCTTCCCTGATAGCTCAGCTGGTAAAGAATCCACCTGCAATGCAGGAGATCCTTGTTTGATTCCTGGTTGGGGAAGATCCACTGGAGAAGAGATAGGCTACCCACTCCAGTATTCTTGAGCTTCCCTTATGGTTCAGCTGGTAAAGAATCCACTTGCAATGTGGCAGACCTGCGTTCAATCCCTAGGTTGGGAAGATCCCCTGGAGAAAGGAATGGCTACACACTGCAGTATTCTGGCTTGGAGAATTCCATGGACTGTATAGTCTTTGGGGTCACAAAGAGTCAGACACGACTGAGTGACTTTCACTTTCACTTTCTTTCTCAGACTTCCCTGGTGGCTCAGATGGTAAAGCGTCTGTCTACAATGCGGGAGACCTGGGTTCAATCCCTGGGTGGGGAAGATCCCTTGGAGAAGGAAATGGTAATCCACTCCAGTACTATTCCTTGGAAAATCCCATGGACAGAGGAGCTTGGTAGGGTACAGTCCATGGGGTCACAAAGATTCGGACACGACTGAGCGACTTCACTTTCACTTTCAGTGATATAAAATTTAGGCAAATTTAAATTCCACAATTATGTATTTTTTAAAAAGCAATAATTAGTGCTATGAACTGAGTATTATTAGGTTCCAGGTTGAAATTCATTATTTCACTAAGCTTCATAAAAACCTTACAAGGTAGGTGTAATGGAAGACATTTTACATATGTTCACACATGGTTATACAGCCAGTAAATGGTGCAGTTAATTTATCAAGCATATTTGATTCCAACATCTATACTTTTAGCTTATTGAAATACCCTGCTTCCTGACCTTTATTTTCCTCATCTGTATAATGAGTAAAGTCTTTTGAAATGGCATGGTGAAGTTAGAAATACAATTGTCCCTGGAACAATGCTGGGATTAGGAATGCCAACTCTTCATGAAGCAAAAGCCTATATGTAACTTATAGTCGGCCCTGGATATAAACAATTGCTCCATGTTTGCACTTCCCCATATGCAGATTCAATCAACTGCAGATGATGTAACACTGTAGTATTTACTGTTGGAAAAAAAAATCCATATATAAGTGGACCCTCAGTTCAAACCTCTGTTGCTCAAGGGCTAACTGTAACTTAAAATATCTAACATCCATTAATGGTTCTATGGACTATGGCTTTTATTATCGACCCTACCCTTCTAGGCACATATTAGGGAATCAGGCAGCGAGATTCTTCATTCCTGATTCAAGGAGTTGCTCTGCTTGTTTGTTTCTGCAGGAGCCATCTTGAAGGATGGAGAATTTACCCAAAATGTAATGTCCTAGTGGGTAAGAAAAATGACTAACAAGGCACTAAAGTAATGAAACACTATTTTTGGCTATACACTTTCCCACACTGACAAAGATTATTTGTGTGTGTAATACAGACAAACACACACACACACATTCTAGTGTGGGAAAAGATGCAGAGAATAGACGCTGCTGGTACTAGAGTTAAATCAAATGATGTTTCTGAAGGGCAACACAGCTTCGTATATCAAAAGACTTAAAATTGTCCATACCCTTAACCCAGCAATATTTCTTCGAAAAAGGTATCCTCAGAAACTAATCATGTGTGGACAAAAATTTATGTACATGAGCTTCATTAAAGCATTATTTATACTGCTGATAAATTGAAAACAACCTAAATCTCCAACATTAAGAGACTTGCAAAATAAAATATGGTCATGAAACATTATGCAGCTGTCAAAAACATGTTTCTGTGTGCCATGAGAAAATCTTTACAGTATATTCATAAGCAAAAGTACCAGGATAAAAAAAACTCCATAGACCACAATCTCAATTTTTGTTAAACTGTTGTATGCATCCATACATATACACACAACCTATGCATAGGAAAAGTTTTGGAGGGATATAAACTAATATATGAACAATGATTATCTCATAAAAGTGGGGTTATTTTTTAAATATTCTAACTTACCATTTTCTTATTTTTAAAATGAATCAATTTGCAGTTAGAAATAGCATGAGGAAAATCTTGGATGGGGACCTGATTTCTCTGATTGACAGTTCAAATACACAAGTAGTTACATGAGTGTTGCAAACCTGCCCTGAATATGTGTGATAGCAGGATATTGGACCTCATTAAGTTCTTCCAATGCATTAAATGACTTTCCTTTCCAAAGGGAAATGGGTGGTGACCTGAAGAGAAAAATTTCTTGCCTCATTTTTTCATGAGGTCATCTGTTCTTGTGTCTTACCTTTGGGTAATATCTAAACATCACTGTGAGCAGTAGTACTTCTCTTCTTGAACGTCTTAATCGAAAACCTACACATTAACAAACTTTTAAAAACAAAACGGACAACCGATTTTCACGCCTGATTTTCTACTAAGCATGCATGTGTGTGAAGAAAAAGATAACTCAGCAATTCCATATTTGATGAGTTTTCATGACAGGAATAAGCACAATTCAGGAAAAACTCGAGTAAAATAAAAAAAGAATATTCTGTTTTTAGGTCAGTCAGTGAGGTTATGAGTCAAAGATAGGAGATTGGAACAAATAAACTATAATTATCTTGGTGTCAAAGCAAGCTCTGGAATTTCTAACACAAACAGTTATTTTTTTAACTAGATCTCTGTTGGAAAAATAGCATTCACTATTTTTATTACTCTTTTGGTATTTTACAATCTTTATTTTTTGAAAATATAAACTCTTCCTTCCAGGAATTTAGGAATTCTGTTTCTAGCAACCTTAATTCCATTTTCCTAAATCTATAACTGATTTGTCATTTGGTTTAGAAGTAGACAATTTAAAAGAGCAATGTTTAATGTCAGGATGGGGAACACGTGTATACCTGTGGCGGATTCATGTTGATGTATGGCAAAACCAATACAATATTGTAAAGTAATTAACTTCCCATTAAAATAAATAAAGTTATATTAAAAAATTAAACCAGCTTGAACATCAAAAAAAATAATGAATTTATACACACTTTTATCAGTAAAATGCATGGCATTTGTAGAAATAAAATAAGATAAATCCATATTCTAAACATTAGCAGATTGTCCCTTCCCTGATGTGCCTAAGGGTCTCTCATCCAATCAATTCTCCCAGTATCCAAATTGTTCAGAACGGCAGTACAAGCTTTTTTTTTTTTTTTTTTTTTTTTTTTTTAAATTTTATTTATTTATTTATTTATTTATTTTTTTAATTTTAAAATCTTAAATTCTTACAAGCTTTTTGATTGAAGTTCTAAATCCCAAGCCTTTTTAGATTCCCATGTTGAGAAGAAGGTCTGACAATTTAAATTTCACATTTGTTTTATTGTTGATATAAAACTAAAGGACACCTCAGAATTGATTGGACTCCCAAATCCAAATGTATATAACTTAAAATATTAACAATTGCTGGTCTATGTGTAGAGAGCTGATAAAATTGGAGCAAAATAAAATTTCCTCCTTTATCCCTCTGATATACTGAACCAATTTGTGTGAACTGAAAAATACTAAAAGGAATAAGCATAGATATGAAATGTGAATTGTATTAGATATTTATATTTATCCTGAAAATATATACAGGCTCAATCTTAGGGAATGAGAATAGATCTTACAGAATTTTTGATAAGGAATCTTCATTTTTAGAAGCATTAATAGGAGAAAAGGGGAGGGACATTTGCCCAGTGCTTTAATGAGGGATAGTATCAGAAGTTTGGTCCAAATCACAGCTATTAAGATCTGGATGTCAGAAACCAGCAGGGTTCAGGAGCCCAAGCCAATGCAGATAATTACAGAGGCTCCAATGACCCAGACTCCTCTCAAACCCTTGCTATCACTTACTCTATTATAAGGAACTTGGGTTCTTCCTGACAGAGCTATGGGCTGTTCATGGATAATAGGGCATATATAGATAAATAACATTCACCCTGACAGACTATAATAATATACAACTGAGAAGAGTTTATTCTTCCCTGTCTGAAGGAGGGAGAGGATAAGAGAAATCATTGAGGGTGCAAGACCTAACTTCTTACAGTTAAAAGATCACAATGTGCTACACACTGCCTAACTGCATAGCAGGGTGCAGTAGAAATAAGTACAATGAACTAGGAGTCAGATTTTAGTCCAGGTTTTTCTGTTTGTTTGTTTTAGAAGCTGTGAGACTATGGCAAGTCACTTGATCTCCTTGGACCTTGGTGGGTGGGTGGGTTAGTCGCCTAGTCATGTCTGACTCTTTGCGACCCCACGAACTGTAGCCCGTCAGGCTCCTCTATCCGTGGGATTCTCCAGGCAAGAATAATGGAGTGGATTGCCAGTCCCTTCTCCAGAGGATCTTCCTGACCCAAGGATCGAAACCAGGTCTCCTACGTTGCAGGCAGATTCTTTACGATCTGAGCTACCTTACTATCTCTAAAATAGAGACTTTTCTCTAGATCCAGGGATCCCAAACTCAAGTGCCTGGAAGAGATAGGCAGGTGATATAAATCAGATCATGTAAATATGTCTCTTGTACGAAAAGCAATAGCCAGAGCAATAGGAAAGGTTATAGCAATTGATTGCCTGCACTAGAATCAGTTAAACAATAGGGAGTGGTGGGAAGTGAGGTAAACTAGAGAGCCCTAGTTTAATTTAAAGAGAACAGCCACTAATGAGCTCATTTCTCCAACAGATCATTGCTTTGAGAGAATACAGGTTCCATTTTTCCAAACATTCTGATTCTTCAATGATACTAGATATCCAGATTTTTTATGCAAACTATCCCACATACTTTTATGTTAGCAACTAATTTTAGTTACTTGACATTACTGCCCACGTCAAACAAAACATGCCTTGGACTGGATCTGTCCTACAGATAGCCAGTTTGCAACCTCTGACTCAGATAACCTATGAGACTCCATTGTGACATTAATAAGATTCACTTCAGTTCAGTTCAGTTCAGTCGTTCAGTCGTGTCCAACTCTTTGTGACCCCATGAATCGCAGCACGCCAGGCCTCCCTGTCCATCACCATCACCTGAAGTTCACTCAGACTTAAGTCCATGGAGTCAGTGATGCCATCCAACCATCTCGACCTCAGTCGTCCCCTTTTCCTCCTGTCCTCAATCCCTCCCAGAATCAGAGTCTTTTCCAGTGACAGAGGTCTTCGCGTGAGATGGCCAAAGTACTGGAGCTTCATTCAGCATCATTCCTTCCAAAGAAATCCTAGGGTTGAACTCCTTCAGAATGGACTGGTTGGATCTCCTTGCAGTCCAAGGGATGCTCAACAGTCTTCTCCAACACCATAGTTCAAAAGCATCAATTCTTCAGTGCTCAGCCTTCTTCACAGTCCAACTCTCACATCCATACATGACCACAGGAAAAACCATAGCCTTGACTAGATGGACCTTAGTCGGCAAAGGAATGTCTCTGATTTTGAATATACTATCTAGGTTGGGCATAACTTTTCTTCCAAGGAGTAAGCCTCTTTTAATTTCATGGCTGCAGTCACCATCTGCAGTGATTTTGGAGCCCAAAAAAATAAAGTCTGACACTGTTTCTACTGTTTCCCCATCTATTTCCCACGAATTGATGGGACCAGATGCTGTGATCTTCGTTTTCTGAATGTTGAGCTTTAAGCCAACTTTTTCACTCTCCTCTTTCACTTTCATCAAGAGGCTTTAGCTCCTCTTCACTTTCTGCCATAAAGGTGGTGTCATCTGCGTATCTGAGGTTATTGATATTCCTCCCAGCAATCTTGATTCCAGCTTGTGTTTCTTCCAGTCCAGCATTTCTCATGATGTACTCTGCATATAAGTTAAATAAGCAGGGTGACAATACACAACCTTGACGTACTCCTTTTCCTATTTGGAACCAGTCTGTTGTTCCATGTCCAGTTCTCACTGTTGCTTCCTGACCTGCTTACAGATTTCTCAAGAGGCAGGTTAGGTGGTCTGGTATTACCACTTAGTTATTTTAAAATCCTGGTCTTAGTTTCTGCCAATGCCATTTCTCTGTTTAATCTCTTCCTTAGCTATACACCAGCCTTTCCCATTCACCTTTTTCTTATGGTCACTGTCTTTGACACCACTGTAATCTTCTCTGCTTCTTCAGCCAGCCCTCATCAAGCAATACTAGAGAAGTCCGAACCCTGACTACTATTCATGATCTCCCAGCCATGGCCCTTTAACTACTATAGCCTAAACATACCTCCCCATCAAATCCTACCCACTATAGCCAGGTTTTAAAATACTTAGGATTAGTCAGTCTCTGCCTTAATTATGTACAACATTCAGCTATGTGAATATGTATATGACTTTGAATGGAGAGATCAACTTACTCTTAAATGGGAATACTTCCAGATAAGTGCATCTTGAGTGGTAGGTATCTAGGTCCATTTGGGCTGCTATAACAAAAATAAGCTTATAAACAACAGAAATTTATTTTTCACAGTTCTGGAGGCTTGAAGTTAGAGATTAGGGTGCCAGCATTGTCTGGTGAGGGCCTCTTCTGAACAGCAGATTTCTCATTGTATCTTCACATAGTGGAAGGGCTGACTCAGCTCTCAAGGGCCTGTTTTATAAGAGCATTAATCGTATTCATAAGGATTCCACCCTCAAGATCTGAGAGCCACCAAAAGGCTTCACCTCTGAATACCATCATATTGAGTGTTAGGATTTCAATATATTAATTTCGGAGGGATACAAGCATTCAGACCACAGTCATAGGCTTCTATAACTTTATGTGATAAAAGCTTTATGTTTATCTGAATATGTACTATTCCAATGGGTAGAGAAACTAATTTTGGTTGCAGAAAGTGTTTTCAGGGATTTGTACAATAGTAAAGCAGAATTCTTTGGGGATAATTAACATTTTAAATGAGGTAGTGTCACATCTTCCCTGACAACCTCAATATTATCATTTGCCAGCAAGGTCAGCATTTTCCTAATATATATTAGTCCAGTCATTGCTTTATCAATAAAATGTTGAGAGACTAAGACTACTCTTTCAAGCTCTATAAACTGAAGGAGCATATTTAGGGGCATCTGGTCTCTTCACTTCCTGGCAAATAGATGGGGAAACAGTGGAAACAGTGAGAAACTATTTTCTTGTGCTCTAAAATCACTGCAGATGGTGACTGCAGCCATGAAATTAAAAGACATTTGCTCCTTGGAAGAAAAGCTATGGCCAACCTAGAAAGCATATTAAAAAGCAGAGACTACTTTACCAACAATGGTCCATCTAGTCAAAGCTATGCTTTTTCGAGTAATCGTGTATGGATGTGAGAGTTGGGCTGTTAAGAAAGCTGAGTGCTGAAGAATTGATGCTTTTGAACTGTGGTGTTGGAGAAGACTCTTGAGAGTCCCTTGGACTGCAAGGAGATCCAACCAGTGCATTCTGAAGGAGATCAGTCCTAAATATGCATTGCAAGGACTGATGCTGAGGCTAAAATTCCAATATTTTGGCCACCTGATGTGAAGAACTGCCTCATTGGAAAAGACCCTGATTCTGGGAAAGATTGAAGGAGGGAAGAGAAGGGGACAGCAGAGGATAAGATGGTTGGATGACATTGCTGACTCAATGGGCATCAGTTTGAGTAAGCTCTGGGAGTTGGTGATAGACAGGGAAGCCTGACATGCTGCCTTCCATGGGGTCGCAAAGAGTCAGACACAACTGAGTGACTGAACTGAATTTGGCTTTTCGATGAAATTTGGCTTTGAGACTAAATTCCCATTTGGAACAGACATTATTGCAGAGAGGTAGAGAGAATAGTCATGGTGTTAAATATGACACCCCTTTTACCTTAGGCAATTATTTAACTTATGAGCCTCAGTTTCGTCTTCTGTGGAATGAGTATGGTCATTTTAATATCTATGTCATAAGACTGATGTGAGGATCAAAAATGATGATCAAAGATGATCATGCTTTTCACAGTGTTCTCACATAAGAAGCACAGAATAAAGGTCTTAAGATATAATCTGGCCTCAGCAAGGCCTAACAGAAAATAGACTATATTAATAAAAATGCAATCCTAATAGGCTATATTAGGAGGAAAATGTGTATATGGAGATGAGACTCAGTATACCTTGGGGGAGAACAAGTAGCCAAGGGCAGGATTTCCACTTGGAAGTTACTAGAGAGGTTCCTATTCCTTAGAATTAAAGCCCTCCAGGCTTACGACCCTTCTTTTCTCTGTTCAATAAAAGTTCCAAGCTTCTTCCCAACACATGTCCTTTGCGCATGCTAACACTTCTGCTTGCAACACTCAGCCTTAACTAAACCCCTCATCACATTAGGCTGATGATTTCTTACCTTTCCTTTAAATCTCAGCTTCCATGAATTCCCCAAGGCATATTTTCCTTGGCCTCCAAGTCTTAGGATTCTCTATTAATTTTTCTCATAGGACTCCACATTTTTTCTTTCACTGAATTTATCATAATATGTAACTATATATATTTTATGAGGTTAAAATTATCTGTCTCCCCCTTCCAACTGTAACCTCTCTAATGCCAGGGGCCATGTCTATATTAATTCTCTTATTCAATGCTTATTGAACGAATGAAAGAATGTCACTGGGAGAATTAATTTTAAAATTCCTAGATGAGGTAATAAACTTAAATTAAGTTCACATTAGGATCTAAATAACTGTTATTCATTCCTTCCTGAGAGCACGTTTGGATGGCTGAGAAGAGAGAAAAGGAAAGTGGGTGACACTGTAGAGGAAGAAAGAGTGAAGATAGGAGTATTAGAAGCTGAACACAATATAACTTTGGCCTCTGCTCCACCAGGCTAGGGCCACCAGCCTGCCCTGACTGACTGAGCCTATGAGATGGGCAGCCATCTCGCAAGGTATCATCCTTTCATTCGTAAATCTATTTCAGATGAGCATATAAGGTAGACACCAAAGTCTGAGAGTTCAAGATTTTAAGATTTGTTTTGCTGAAATTGTCAGTTTAAATGGCTCCACGTTTCTCTTCCAAGGTTTATTAACTGACAAGACTGACAAGCTAGTTGTCTTCCATCTTTAAAGTGGACATATCTAGTTGCAGAAAGTGTACTGAATTTACGGAGGCAACATATTCTTTTTTTAAGACTAAAATAAGCAGACATCAAAGAGTTAATATTGGCAGATTCTCTCCCTAAACTCTAAGCACATAGCAGACCTTTCTGTCACAGTGATCACCCAAGGATTGGGTGTGAGGGTGAGGCATGTAGAATTTTCTGCCAGGATTTGGGTTTGCAAAAAGGCTGATTGCTTTCTCATGGAGGGGTTGATCTTTTCAAATTCTTTTCTTTTTAATATAAATTTATTTATTTTAATTGGAGGTTAATTACTTTACAATATTGTATTGGTTTTGCCATACATCAACATGAATCCGCCCCAGGTATACACGTGTTCCCCATCCTGAACCCCCCTCCCTCCTCCCTCCCCATACATCCCTCTGGGTCATCTCAGATCTTTTCAAATTCTTAAGGCCTGCCATTCTAAGTTTTAAACAAACATTCCTGTTTTAGAACTGGAATGTTATTTAACAAGTGAAACTATCAACTGCTGAAGGGCTTCCCTGATACCTCAGTTGGTAAGGAATCTTCCTGCAATGCAGGAGACCTGGGTTCAATCCCTAGGTTGGGAAGATTCGCTGGAGAAGGTAAAGGCTGCCTACTCTAGTATTCTGGCCTAGAGAATTTCATGGACTGTATAGTACATTGGGTTGCAAAGAGTTGGACAAGACTGAGTGACTTTCACTCACTTCAACTGCTGAGAGAGACTGACAGAGATGGATGGATGGTGTTTGGGTTTAGGGACTTAGACGTATTGAATGTTTGCTACATCACAGGCTTTTTATTTACACTATCTCATTTAATTTCCAAAACTTCCTTAGAGACAGATACCACTTTTTCCCATTTTGCAGCTGAAAATTTAAAGCTCATAGAGTTGCCTACCCAAAGTGACACTGCCAGTATGTAGCACAGCCAGCATTCAAACTCAGGTCTGTTTGGCTCTGAACCTCAGCCATTCTTCACCATATTTTGCAACTTCTTAGATGTATTTATAATGCAACATTATATCTATAAAAGTGGAAACAGTATCAATCATCCCACCCTGCTAAGTACTTTTGTTCTTCCCACTTCTCATCAATATTCAATTTGGAACTCTACTGCAATTTTCTTTCCACTTTAATCCCAGTGCAAATGTGGATACAGAGGGAGGATCAAAATATTAAGGAAAACAGAACTGAAAGATTCTTTGGGATAAGGATTTCATGTTATTCTCATCTTAGTATCCCCAAAACCAAGCATAAATTCTGGCTCATAATAGAGGTTCAATAATGTTTGAGTGGGGAGAGAAAATATTTGGGAGCTTACCAAGGAGATCCCTTAGTGGTGGAGACACTTGGATGTTTATTTGCTGAAAGAGATCTCCTTGCACTGCTGACTGTATAAACTCTACATCCACACAGGGGTGCTTGGATCATGACTCACACACCCAACATGAAAAGTGTTTATGATAGTGAAATCAATGCTCAGGCCAGAAAATTTAGGGAATGGCAAAGGTATTATTTTTCTTCATCCTTAACTCCTTAGGAAGGGTATATACTATTATTAGATCCCTCAGACAGGCACTTATCTATTAGCACCAGGCACTATGCTAGTCACTGGAAATACAAAGATAAATGAACCTCAAATACTACTTTGTGAGAGTTCACAACCTAGTTGGGAAGACAGACCCATAAGCATTATTATTTTATATGAAATATAGCAAACAGTAATGGTAGATAAAACAGGTTATTTAAGAAATTCAGAGGAAGGGTATCTGACAAACCTGGTATTATAAAGGAAAACTTTTTGGAGGAACTGATACCAAAGTTGAATTTCGATGGATGTATAGCATTTAGCCAGGAAAGGCATAGATTTGGAAGTGATCACCATATAGGTAAGAATTGAAAAATGGTTTCCGTGATGGTTCAGCAGTAAAGAATTGGCCTGTAATGCAGGAGATGCAGGTTCAATGCCTGGGTTGGGAAGATTCCCGGGAGAAGGAAATGGCAACCCACTCCAGTATTTTAGCTTGGGAAATCCCATGGACAGAGGAGCCTGGTGGGCTACAGTCCATGGAGTCCCAAATTGTCAGACACGATGGAGCGACTGAGCATGAAGAGTTGAAATGGTGAAAGTGGATAAGATCTCCAATGAAAATTTGCAGCGTAATAATACCTTTGGAACTAATCTATAACTCTAGAGAATATCAACATTTGGGGGCTCAAAAAGAAACCATAAGGAAACAAAGAAGGACCAGTGAGACACAGGATAAATAAAATAGTTTTTGTGCCACTTGAATGGCCACTCAAATGTTCATGTAGAAGTGTGCTCATTCACTCAGTCATGTCTGACTCTGCGATCCCATGGACCGTAGCCCGCCAGATTCCTCTGTCCATGGCATTTCCCAAGCAAGAATAAGTACTTCTATTTATAATAGGCGAAAACTGGAAACTTGAATGCTTAATAGCTGGTGAATGGGTAAACAAACTAAAGTGTGTGCATGCCTGCTATGATGCTTCAGTCCTAACTCTTTGCAACACCATGGACTTTAGCCCTCCAGGCTCCTCTGTTCATGGGCTTGAGTGGGTTGCCATGGCCTCCTCCCAGAAATCTTCCCAACCCAGGGATTGAACTTGTGTCTCTTTCATTGGCAGGTGGGTTCTTTACTACTAGTGCCACCTGGGAATCCCCAGTGAACTACTAATACACCAAACAAAAACAGATGAGTCTCAAAAACATCATGCTATAAGAAAGATGCCAGAAACCAAAGAGTAAATACTATACAATTTCGTTCATATGAAATATTTTTAAGGAAAAACTGATCTAAGGTTATCCAGATAACAGATTAGCAGTTAGCTGGGTGTGGGGAGAGAGAGAGGAATGACTGAAAAGGGGCAAGAGGGGACTTTGGGGGATGAAGGAAATACTCTTTATCTTAATTACAGTGGTAATTACAGGAGTGTGAACATTTGTCATACTTAGCCAATGGTATTCTTAAAATGAGGACATTTTACTGTAAGTAAATTGTATCTCAATAAGGTCAAAATAAACCTTAAGATAAAACAATCTATAGTGAAATTTCCCTAGTTGTCCAGTGACTAACACTCAAAACTCCCAATTCAGGGACCCAGGTTCCACATACCACAACTAAGAACTAGCACAGCCAAAATAAATAAATAAATACTAAAAAAAAAATAGTAGTCTGTAATGTCACAGAAGTCAAAGAAGTATTATAGTATTATATCCCCAAAACAGTATTAAGTATATAACTTCTCAGAAACCAAGATTTTTGACATTTCAGGATGGGGAGCTTAAATCAAAAATGATAAGTGCAGGGTTGATATTCTGTAAAACACAAAGTGGGTGGGGGTATTGGTATTTAGAAGACAACTAAGAATATGTGTAAGAGATATTTGAAAGCAAAAGCTAGATTGCAGTTAGGTGCAGAGTGAAGTTAGAAAATAGAGATTCCGGATGTATATTACCCTTTTGAGAAATTCAGACAGAAAACAGAATGGTAGCAACAGAGCTCAAGGAAGGGTTGGGTAGTGTTCATTTTGGGAGAATTTTTTCTATGTTTATAGACTGAGAGTAGAGAATCAGTAGAGAGGGAGAGGACTGTGAAGGTTGTAGGGGACATAGGGAAGGGTGAGGATAAGGGTTAAAGTGGAGTGATTTATCTTGAAAAGACATAAAGAGGGCTGTAGATACAGATGAGTTTGTAAGTAGAAGGATTAGAAATTGAGGGAAGACATCCTGATTCCCTATGTCATCTTTTGAAAAGGTGTGAGTCCACATTTGAATATTGAATTGAGAAAAGGGAGAATTTTTGGAATAGCCATGAATTTGAAAGTATTGGCTCAGATTAACTAAAAGGACTGAAGGGCAACATGGAAGGCCCAGATGTAATAATCAGCTGTTGTAATGTTACCAACATGAATTCATATTTTTGGTTTATTTCCAGCAAGGCTCCATTCCTCCACATATGGATGAGAAGTATTTTAGAATTAATTAATCATTTGAATTGTTCTGAATGGTCCTACAGAAGCATAAGAGAAGGAATTTAAGGGTGTTGTTAAAGGGATCATTTTAGCATTTGGTCCAGGTTGAACATAGACCAAAAAATTCAAAGGAAATTGATATATTAAGGTAAAATAGAAAAGTCAAAGGAGCTGGAAGGACTAATTATGTTATAAAAAGGAAGGGGAGTTGGTAGGTAATTTCTGAGAGACCTGGAAATTATAGTTGTGATTAGAGAAAAAGAACATCAATTTTTTTTTGTTGTTGTTCCCACCCTCCCCAATCCCATCCTCACCCCGGCAACCCAGGGATTAAGGGTTTTCTTTTGTGCTCAGGGACTCCTTGCTTCAGTTTTTAGAGATACATAAAATTCATTGGAATTTAAAGATTTCACAGGTAGTAAAGATCTAGTCAATGGTGAGAGGTTTCAAATCTTAGAGGGAAAATGTTTCTCATGTATAACATATGGTCACTAAATGACTGTCAATATATGAATGGAGAGATTTTATGATGAGGGATTCTACAAATGGCTTAAGAATGATGGGTATTCAATGGGGAAAGATTCCTGGAAAAGGTAGATCCTGAAATAAGAACTATCAAAGAGGAATCATAATGGCCAAGGTAATATGATTAGTTGGTTTTGTCACTCGCAAGATACTGAAGATTATAAGTCACATGCCATAGCTCCTGTTTTCAGTGAGTTCACAGAAAATCATATTGAGCAAGGTAAAAAAAGTGGTAGTGAGATTTTTTTTAATTTTATGCATTTTTAAAGATTTGTTTCTGTTTACATTTATTACAAAATATTGGTTATACTCCCCGTGTTGTACAATACATACTTGAGCCTATCTTATACCCAATATTTTGACACTCCCCCAAGTGTCAGTTGCTCAGTCGTGTCCAACTCTTTGCAACCCGTGGACTGTATCCCGCCAGGCTACTCTGTCCATGGAATTCCCCAGGCGAGAATACTGGAGTGGGTAGCCAGCCATTTTCTTCTACAGGGGATCTTCCAGACCCAGTGATCAAATCTGGGTCTAATGCATTGCAGGGAGGTTCTTTACCATCTGAGCTACTAGAGAAGCCCTGCTCACCTAAGGGTGTTAGGGAGAATCTGGAGAGTTGGAACAAATAAGCAATTTTAGTGGCCATTACCCAGGCATATCCAATTTAAAGAGTAAGACTAATTATAAATATATATGCACTCTATATATTGAGAGATGCTATGCATCTGACTCATTTGATGATCAGAACCTTATAAGATAGACAGTATTATTATTTTCATTTTACAGAGGAAGAAGAAAAAAAAAAGTTTTAGAGATGCTAACTTCCCCAGAATCAAACAGTTTATAAGTGGCAGAAATGGGATTCCAAACAGGTATGGTTCCAACTCTTTAGTGCTTTTCATATGAACCTATCCTTGTATCTCTTGGGCCTTATGAGTGGCTGAACTCCTGCTACTTCCCGTATCCAATGGAGTAGAGTTATTAACTTGAAATTCAGTCGAAGTAAAGGATTATCCTTCTCCTGTAATCCAACAAATGAATCATCCTAATTGTACCAAGTTCATAACTAAAATCTCAGAGCTAGTAAGTAAGCAGCTCCATGGTCCCATTAAAACTACTAACATTATTATTCTTACCTCATCAAAATTATATCTGGGAATATTACATGAGAAAACATTAATTTTATAATTGAAAAACAAAATAACTAAATTGGAAGGAATAATTCTTTGAAAACCACAAACTACCAAAAAGAAACTAAGAAAAAATAGATAATCTGAATAGTCCCTAAAACCACTAAAATAACTGAGCTCATAATTAGAAGCTCCCTAAAAGAGGAAATCTCCAGATTCAAACAGTTTCACAGTTTCAAAGGAGATATTTAAAGAAACATCAACACCACTGTACACATTCTCTTCAAGAAGACAGATGAGGAAGGAACACTTTCCAATTCATTCTATGAGACCAGTATTATCTTAACAACAAAAACCAGATAAAATGGCACAAGAAAACTATAAACTGATATTTCTCATGTTTAGATGCAAAAAGTCTCACTAAAATATTAGCAATTGAATCCTGCACCTTACAAAAAGGATTATACACTGTTATCAAGTGGGATTTATTCCAGGTTTGCAAGAGTGATTCAACACAAGAATATCAGTTAATGTGATACATCATATCAAAAGAATATAGAAAATAAACATGATCATATCAATAAATTCAGAAAAATCTCATTTCAATGACAAAAATACTCAGTAAACTAGAAATAAAGGGGCACTTTTTCACCCTGATCAGTTCAGTTCAGTTGCCCAGTCGTGTCCGACTCCCTGTCCATCACCATCACCATCTCCTGGAGTTCACACGTCCATCAAGTCCGTGATGCCATCCAGCCATCTCATCCTCGGTCAACACTTCTCCTCCACCCCCAATCCCTCCAAGCATCAGAGTCTTTTCCAATGAGTCAACTCTTCTCATGAGGTGGCCAAAGTACTGGAGTTTCAGCTTTGGCATCATTCCTTCCAAAGAAATCCCAAGGTTGATCTCCTTCAGAATGGACTGGTTGGATCTCCTTGCAGTCCAAGGGACTCTGGCTACTGGTGGAGTGATGGACCTATATAAAATTAAACAAAATATAGAATGCAGAAATATCCCCATGCACATTTGCCCAACTGATTTTGGACAAAGAGGCAAAATAAATTCGATGGGGGAGGGGCAGCCTTTTCAATAAATGTTTCTGTAATTACTAGACATTCATTACACTATAGAAGTACCCCATATACACTGTAAAACTTTCAGAAACAGAGGAGAAAATTATCAGAATCTAGGGCTAGGCAAAGAGAATTTAGACTTGACACAAAAAACACCAATCATAAGAGAAAAAATGATAAAATAGACTTGGTGCATCCTCAGTTGCTTCAGTCATGTCCAATTCTTTGTGACCCTATGGAATGTAGCCCACCAGGCTCTCTGTCCATGGGATTACTGGAGTGGCTTGCCATGCCCTCCTCCAGGGTATCCTCTAGACTCAGGGATCAAACCTGCAGCTCCTGCATTGCAGGCAGAGTCTTTACCACTGAATCACCTGTTCTTCAAAACAAAAAATGAAGGGAGCCATTTAAAATGTGATTCTCCTGGATAAAACCTTACTGCAATTACCCCTGGACATGAATGAATAGAATAAGCACCAATATATTGAGATGCAGCAATATCCTGGAATGTCTCTAGTAAAAATCTCCTATTATAATCTCCACTGTATGAGGACATTGATACAATCAATCTATCTCTTATAGTCATGTCACTGTTTATGAGTGTCCAGTCCACAGCTTATGAAAAGAAAAATACTTTGAAAGAGTATGTTACATTAAGACTACTGACTTGAGAGAGAGAGAGAGAGAGAGAGAAGGTAATATTCAGTAAATATTAACAGGAACAGCAGTCTCAAATATTTAATTCCCATAAGCCCTGCCTCTGATCTATATGAAAATGATGCAGCTGTCCCAGCCCAGTCATTCTCAGTTGCCTCAGAATGAGAGACACAGATGTTCTTTCAGGTAGCTAATCCAGTATTATTAACAGCTTTCTCTGTTAATGCATTGGTCTCGCTGAAAAGCACATAGTTGGGTCTGTTTGTGGATGGGGAGCAGAAGCCCTAAAGTACTTCTGCTGCTTCTCTTTGATCAGCCTGAAGTAGTTTTCTGTGTTAGCAGTTGTCTGGGGAAGCTTACTGAACTTGAAGATCTAGTTTGATTTGAGTAATTTATTAATAATTTGGGAAAAACTAATTAAAATTGTGTTTGGTTCTAAAGTTAGAGCTCCTACAGGGGCCCAGAAGGAATAGAGTGTAAAAGGAAACATTTCAAAAGATTCTGAGTTTGTTATTCCCCCAGTCCCATCTTCCTTCCAATATCTTCCCCAGACCATCTTCTCACTCTGATTCATTTCTTTCTATCTCTTTCTCTATTTGCACACACATACAACACATATGCACAGGCACACACACACACATACACACACACACCACTGCTAATCAGAGACAGCATGTGAGAATAACCTTCTTTGGGAGAGAAGATTCACTATCATACTCCAGGAACTGGACTCAGAGTCTGCCCATACTCATCCACCTATAGTCAAACATTCTAGTCTCAGGTTCCATTTTTCCTTCTTAATCTTCTGTTAGAATTGGAACCATCAGCTATCAGAGCTAGAAAGAATCTTAGAAATTCTACCCTTTCAGATTATAGAAGAGGAAATTAAGAGAGAAAGAGAGGATATAAGTGATTTGTCCATGGGCACTGAGTTAGTCAATGGCAGAGACAGGGCTAAGATTTAAGAAGCATGTTATGAAGGATGAGGAATAAGAAGCAGTGGCTTCTTTCTTGATATGCTTCACTCAAAAGTCTGTTTTTGAGTCCCACAGTGACTTACCTCTGTTCTACTATCTTCTCTGCCCATAAGACTCATGGTGCTTAGATGGGAACTGACTGTGTTAAGTGGTGGTGGTAGATGGTGGTTTTGAAGCGGTGATACTCCTTAGGTCTTTAACCTGTTTATTAATATATTTAATGTTTTAAGTTAGAACACGACCCCACTGATCCCAGGCTAATAAGTGAGATTGAATTTCCTTAACTGGTTCATTTCAGCCTGAGATTCCATGAAAACCTGAGGGCTCTCAATTTTAAATGTAGCCTCTAGGCAAATTATCACATATGCATCAATTCAGTTCAATTCAGTCTCTCAGTCGTGTCTGACTCTTTGCGACCCCATGAATCGCAGCATGCCTGGCCTCCCTGTCCATCACCAACTCCCGGAATCTACCCAAACTCATGTCCATTGAGTCAGTGATGCCATCTAACCATTTCATCCTCCGTCGTCCCTTTCTCCTCCCTCCTTCAATCTTTCCCAGCATCAGGGTCTTTTCCAGTGACTCAGTTCTTTGCATCAGGTGGCCAACATATTGGAGTTTCAGCACCTCTGCAATTCCTTCCAGTTAAACTACCCAGGCCCAGTGAGAACATGAAAGCCAAATCAAGGGTGCTGGTTGGTGGTTTAGGATTTTCTTGTCCTAATCAACATATGCAACCATCTTGTTTTTTTCTGAGATGACCTGATTTGATTGATGACAGATTTCATCATGCTTTTTTCTTTCTCTTTCTCTCTCTTGCACATGTGAGAAATCAGCATCTGACTGTAAGCAAATCAATTAACTAAGAAGTTCATTCTCAGTGCCAACTTTAGTGCTTTATTCCATCTCTGCTTTTTTACCAAAGACAGCTAATGGTATAATCTTATTTTAGACTCAGTTTTTCAGAGTACATACTATTCAGTAAGAAGGGCTCCCCAGGTGGTACTAGTAGTACTACCTTGTCAGGTGGTACTGGGTGGTAAAGAACTCACCTGCCAATGCAGGAGACATAAGAGACCTGGGTTAGATCCCTAGACTAGGAAGATCCCCTGGAGAAGGAAATGGCTACCCACTCCACTATTCTTGCCTGGAGAATCCCAAGGACAGAGGAGTCTGGTGGGCTATAGTACATCAAGTAGCAAAGAGTTGGACACAACTTAGTTACTTAGCACACATAGGAAATAATAGCAGCAGTTATCAATGTGAGTACTTACTATATTCTTGACACTGCTAAGCCAGGATTAACCTAGTTAATTTTCATTAAACAGGTTCTATTATTAAAGCCTTTATGCAAATGAACACACTGAGACTCAAAGAGGTTAAGCAATTTGCCCAAGGCTACATAATTAAATAATGAACCTGCCTGCCAACACAGGAGACACAAGAGATGCAGCTTAGATTCCTGGTCTGGCAAAATACCCTGGAGGAGGGCATGGCAACCCACTTCACTATTCCTGCTTGGAGAATCCCATGGCCAGAGGAGCCTGGTGGGCTACAGTCCAAAAGGTCACAAAGAGTCAGACACAACTGAAGTGACTTAGCACACACATGTGTGCACAGAGTTAAAATAAGTGAAAATAGGAGGAATTGAATCCAGGTTTGTTGAGTTACAAAATAATCTGTGCTGGTGAATTCTACATACTATTTAAAGAAGAGTTCAAGCCTAGTCTTCTCAAACTATTCCAAAAATAGAAGATGAAGGAATGCTTCCTAACTTATTTTACAAGGTCAGTACTACCCTGATACCAAAACCAGAAAGACATCAGACACAAAAAATGAGGCAATATCCCTAATGAACATAGATGCAGCAATCCTCAACAGAATATTAGCAAACTGAATTTAATGATACATTAAAAGGATCATACACCACAGCCAAGTGGGATTTATTCCATGGAAGCAAGGATGGAACAACATGACAAGCCCAAAGCTGACATTATGCTCAATAGAGAAAAGCTGAAAGCTTTTCATCTAAAATTCAAAGCAAGTCAAGAATACCAACCAACTCTTACCACTTTTATTCAATATAGACATCTTAACAAGAGCAATGACAAACCAATTCAGTATTCTTGCCTTGAGAATCCCATGAACATCATGAAAAGGCAAAAAGAAAGGAAACTGAAAGATGAATTCCCCAGGTTGGTAGGTGCCCAATATTCTATGGGAGATCAGTGGTGAAATAACCACTGAAGTGATGGAGGCAAAACAGAAATAGCACCCAGTTGTGGATGTGACGGGTGATGGAAGTAAAGTCCAATGCTATAAAGAGCAATATTGCATAGAAACCTGGAATGTTAGGTCTATGAATCAAGGAAAATTGAAAGTGGTCAAACGGAAGATGGCAAGAGTGAACATCGACACTTCAGGAATCAGTGAACTAAACTGGACTGGAATGGGTGAATTTAATTCAGATGACCATTATATTTACTACTGTGGGCAGGAATCCCTTAGAAGAAATGGAGTAGCCATCAAGGTCAACAAAAGAGTCCAAAATGCAGTACTTGGATGCAATCTCAAAAATGACAGAATGATCTCTGTTCATTTCCAAGGCAAACCAGTCAATATCACAGTAATCCAAGTCTATGCTTCACCAGTAATGCTGAAGAAGCTGAAGTTGAACAATTCCATGAAGACCTACGAGACCCCCTAGAACTAACAGTAAAAAAAAAAAAAAAAAAAGATGTCCTTTTCATTATAGGGGACTGGGATGCAAAAGTAGGAAGTCAAGAGATACCTGGAGTAACAGGCAAATTTGGCCTTGGAATGCAGAATGAAGCAAGGCAAAGACTAATAGAGTTTTGCCAAGAAAATGCACTGGTCATAGCAAACACCCTCTTGCAACAACACAAGAGAAGACTTTACACATGGACTTCACCAGATGGTCAACACCGAAATCAGACTGATTATATTCTTTGCAACCAAAGATGGAGAAGCTCTATACAATCAGTAAAAACAAGACTGGAAACTGACTGTGATGTAATCATTAACTTTTTATTGACAAATACAGACTTAAAAGAAAAAAGTGGGGAAAATCACTAGGCCATTCAGGTATGACCTAAATCAAATCCCTTATATAGGGATTATATAGTGGAAGTGACAAATAGATTCAAGGGATTAGATCTGATACACAGAGTCTCTGAAGAACTATGGGCAGAGAGTTGTAACACTGTACAACAGGTAGTGATCGAGACCATCTCCATGAAAAAGTGCAAAAAGGCAAAATGGTTATCTGAGGAGGCATAAATAGCTGAGAAAAGAAGAGACGCTAAAAGCAAATGAGAAAAGGAAAGATGTACCCATCTGAATGCAGAGTTCCAAAGAATAGCAAATAGAGATGAGAGAGCCTTCTTTAATAATCAATGCAAAGAAACAGAGGAAAATGATAGAATGGGAAAGACTAGAGATCTCTTAAAGAAAATTAGAGATACCAAGGGAACATTTCATGCAAAGATGAGCACAATAAAGGATAGAGATGGTATGGACCTAAGAGAAGCAGAAGATATTAAGAAGAGGTGGAAAGACTACACTGAAAAACTATACAAAAAAAGATCTTAATGACCTAGCTAACCACGATGTTGTGATCACTCACGTAGAGCCAGACATCCAGTAATGCAAAGTCAAGTGGGCCTTACAAAGTATCACTAAGAACAAAGCTAGTGGAGGTGATGGAATACCAGCTGAGCTCTTTCAAATCCTAAAAGATGATGCTGTGAAAGTGCTGAACTCAATTTGCCAGCAAATTTGGAAAACTCAGCAGTGGCCACAGGGCTGGAAAAAGTCAGTTTTCATTCTGATCCCAAAAAAAGGCAATTCCAAATAATGTTCAAACTATTGTACAATTGCACTCATCTCACACACTAGCATAGTAATCCTTAAAATTCTCCAAGCCAGGCTTCGACAGTACGTGAAGGATTTAGGAAAGGCAGAGGGACCAGATACCAAGCAAAAGAGTTCCAGAAAATCATCTATTTCTGCTTTACTGATTATGTCAAAGCCTTTGACTGTGTGGATCACAAGAAACTATGGAAAATTTTAAAGTGATGGAAATACCAGACTACCTGACATGCATCCTTAGAAATCTGTATCCATTCAGGAAGCAACCATTAGATCTGGACATGGAACACCAGCCTGGTCCCAAATCAGGAAAGGAGTATATCAAGATTGTATATTGTCACTGTGCTTATTTAACTTATATGCATAGTACATCATGCAAAATGCCAGGCTGGAATTGAGAGTGCTGGGAGGAATATCAATAATCTCAGATATGCAGATGATACCACCCTTATGGCAGAAATGGAAAAATAACTAAAGGGCCTCTTGATGAAAGTGGAAGAGGAGAGTGAAAAACTTGGCTTAAAACTCAACATTCAGAAAACTAAGGTCATGGCATCCAGTCCCATCACTTTATGGCAAATGGGAAAACAATGGAAACAGTGACAGACTTTATTTTGGAGGCCTCCAAAATCACTGCAGATGGTGACTGAAGCCATGAAATTAAAAGACATGGGCAGAGGACCTGAATAGACATTTTTCCAAAGAAGACATAGAGATGGCCAACAGGTACATAAAAAGATGCCTAACAGCACTTTTTCAGAGAAATGAAAATCAAAACCACAATGACACATCACCTCATACACGTTAGAGTGGCTATTGTCGAAAAGACAACAAATAATAAATGTTAGTCAGGTTGTGAAGAAAAAAGGAACTCTCCTACACTGTTGGTCAGAATGTAAATTGGTGCAACAACTACAGAAAATGGTGGAGGTTCCTCAAAACTTTAAAAACACATTGACAATAGTTCTAGGAATTCCTTTCCTGGGTATGTATCTGTAGGGAAAGAACAAATTAGCCAAGATGGCATGGTTAGTCTATCTCAACAGCTTCTCGCTCTTGCTCAATGTTTTGTAAATAATGTTTATGTAACAGTTGAGATCACTTATAGCATAGTGCATGTGCATCACAAGGAAATTGCTTGATCACAAGGTATTTGCTTGGTCACGAGGTACTTGCCTTGTCAGGAGATGTTTTGTGCAGTACATCTGTATGAACCTCACCATGAAAGCCCTGGATGTTGCTACATTGGGGCTACATTGGGGAGACATCATGATTACATTATATGATGCTATGTTACAGCTCTGTTATGGCTATGTTCTGGTTATGTTGTGGCTGCTGTTATGGCTGTGTGTAATCCAGGAGAGAGGTTGTGTTGTGGCTACAGTGCCAATCAGGAGAGAATAAACATATCTGCAGTTCCTATGGCCCCTCGAGTCTCCTTCCAGCCTCTTAACTCCTGCTTTACCTATCTTGGGTTCAACAAACAGTGTGGATAGTGTGAACAGTGAGACAATAGGCATCGCAAATAGGATGAGAGCAATAGAGTATCCAAAGACAACAGAAACACTAATTCAAAAATACGCATGCACCCAAATTTTCACTGCAGCATTATTTACCATAACCAAAATGTAGAAGTAACCCAAATGTTCATCAACAGGGGAATGAATAAAGATGTAGCATATATGTACAATAGAACATCCAGTTCAGTTCAGTTCAGTCGCTCAGTTGTGTCCGACTCTTTGCCACCCCATGAATCGCAGCACGCCAGGCCTCCCGTCACCAACTCCCAAAGTTCACTCAAACTCACGTCCATCGAGTTGGTGATGCCATCCAACCATCTCATCCTCTGTCATCTCCTTTTGCTCCTGCCCCCAATCCCTCTCAGCATTGAAGTCTTTTCCAATGAATCAACTCTTTGCATGAGGTGGCCAAAGTACTGGAGTTTCAGCTTTAGCATCATTCCTTCCAAAGAAATCCCAGGGCTGATCTCCATCAGAATGGACATGTTGGATCTCCTTGCAGTCCAAGGGACTCTCAAGAGTCTTCTCCAACACCACAGTTCAAAAGCATCAATTCTTCATTGCTCAGCCTTCTTCACAGTCCAACTCTCACATCCATACATGACCATTATTGAACCATAAATAAGAATGAAATCTACACCTGCAATAAAGTGGATGATCTAGAGCCTGCGTGTGTGCTAAGTCACTTTAATCATGTCCGACTCTTTGTGACCCCATGAACTAGGGCCCCTATGAACAGGCTCCTCTGTCCATGGGATTCTCCAGGCAAGGATACTGGGGTAGGTTGCCATGACCTCCTCCAGGATCTAGAGCAGGAGTCCACAACCCCCAGGATGCAGACAGGTTCTGGCCCATGCCCTGTTAGAAACTGGGCTGCAAAGCAGGAGGAGAGCAGTGGGTGAGCAAGCAAAGCTTCATCTGTCACTCCCCATCACTCTTCATCACTTCCAATGCAGCCTGAACCACTTCCTCCCCCAGTTCATTGAAGTATTGTCTTCCATGAAATCGGTCCCTAGTGCCAAAATGTTTGGGGACTGCTGGTCTAGAGGGTATTATACTAAATGAAATATCAGACAGCAAAAGGCTTTTAAGTGAATTCTGCAAAATAAAAGAGGTGAACAGAACCAAAACAGGTTCTGTACAGAAAAGAAACTGTTGGTTACCAGAAGGTAAGCTGACTGAGGTTGGGCAGGGGCAAATAATAGGTGAAGGAAATTAAGAGTTACAAACTTTCAGTTATAAAAAAAAATAAAAGTCACGGGGAAGTAATGTATAGTGAATATAACCAATAGTATTTTAGTAATAGTAATTTTGTATAATGACAAATAGTAATTAGACTTATTATGGTAACCATTTTGAAATGTATATAAATGCCAAATCATTATGATTTACACCTGAAGCTAATGTAATATTGTATATTCTTTGTGTATACTCCAGTTTTAAAAAATGCAAAGAAAAGTAATTAACCTCAAAGAAATCTGCAATTTTAAACAGATGTTAAACCACCTCTAAGTCTTATTGGGCCCTGTGAACAGTGACAGCAGCAAAAGAAATGCAGTAAATGAAGCCTCACCACTTAGAGCAGTAAAAGGGAAATTTTGGCTCAGTGCATGCTGAAAGTGATCACAATGAAAACAAATTTTAATTTTAGAAAAGCTATAAATAAAAACAAACACATTTATGTTTTACAAAATCTGTAAGATTGCTATTATTGCCTAGTTTTCTTAGTAATAAAGAGAGTGAGTGAGATTTTTTTCCACAAATATTTCTTACTTGCTGAAGCAGCTATTTTTAATAAGGCAAGAGCTAAAAGCATACTAGAGTAAAATAAAATTATAAATATTAAAATGCAAAACTGCTTTGGGAAGAGTACAAACCAGTCTCAATGAACTGCTTGCCTTTAAAATCTGTACCAACTGAATTTTCTTATTAATGGTTTATTTTAAGAAAAATCCAATTCCCTTCAGTGTGAACACAATTCTTACAGTAACAGCCTATCTTCCACGGTTAATTGCTGCTTGTCTCCTTGAATATAATCATTTGCATAATTATGATTCTTTTCAATAATAAAAAGGATTACGTAATCTTGGTGAAGGAAACATCATAAAATTTAAATTTATATAAAATTAAAGGAATAAATGTTCCATAGTAACAGAACAATTAACATTTACCAAAAGCACAAAGGTTTTAATATGAGAGCGTATATATTAACAAAAAATCACTTTAGATTACACTACTCTTCAAGTGTCTTTAAAAATTAAACTCTAGATCTTATTTTGAAATTGCTATATTGAGAGGAAAATCAGTAGTACCAGCCATAAGTTATTGTTTATAATAAATGAAGACAGTGGATGGAAAGCAGATGTATCACTGTAATTTTGCTTCAATGAGGTACAAATGTAGACTAGAAGTCACAGTCCACTTGGATGAAAGTTGGGTTATGTTAAAATATGTACTCTTGAGAACAAGAGGGAGGAGGAGTAGGTGGACGTGGAGTACGTATCTCTCCACGGATACATCAGCAATACACCCTCAGATACAGAAGTACATGCAAAACACCAGCTGAGAGCGGACAGGAGTACCTGACCAGTGGAAAAGAATATACAGAACCATGCAAAATTTGGTAGGACAAAGGAACTAGGGAGAAAAAATAGGAGTGTGAGTAGGACTGGACCTGCCTTCAGCAGGTGGGGGAACTGAGGCAGGGGTCTGATCCCCATATCAGGGCAAATGAGTCAGAGATGAAACATGTAAGGTTTACAGTGAAACAGCTGATCTGTGACAGCCTAAATTGAATGAGAATCAGATAGTCCTTGTCACAGCCATACATATCCTGGACAGAGAGGCTGGTCCCCTGGAAGGTGCAGTGGCTGGGACCTGGAGTTCAGGGATGTGGAGCAATCCCAGGGTGAGGGCTGCTGTTGACTACGGAGAGACAAATTGAGGGGATGTGGTGGGAAATGCCTGTGGAGGAAAGCTGGGCAGCCATGGAAACAAGGTGATATTGCTGAGTCACGCATGGGGGTGGAGCCATCACCATAGCTTCTGGTAACATTAGCAGCTGAACAATAGAGAGGCTGCCCATCAAATGCCTGAAGCTACAGAGTAGGACATCACCCAATGTGCTCCATTAAGTGACTGATGAACTGAACTACAGAGTAGGACTCCAGTCAGGAGGGCCCCTCTATGGGCCTGAATGGGTGGAGCTACAGATAAAGACTGGCCAAAGAGGCCTTCTGATCTGTTCACAAGCTACAAGAGGCTCAAAAAAAAAAAAAAGACTATGATAGGGCCATAACTCCTGGGGTGGAGGCAGTCCATGTCCCTGCACACTTTGTGCCACCAGGGTCCTCACAAGCCAAGCAGCCATGCCATCTTCATGCTCAGCTCTCACAGAAGCAGAGCTGCCACAGGGAAAAATATCCAGTATCTATAGCACAAGGTTGCTTTAGTTGTGTCCAACTCTTTGAGACCATGTGGACTGTGGCCTTCAAGGCTTCTGTCAAGGCGGTTCTCCAGGCAAGAATATTGGAAAATATTGGCCAATACTGGTTTCCATACTCTTCTAGAGCACTATATTTCCTGCTGCCCTAGCTGCCAACTGCCCTGAGTATCTGTTGCTGCCAGAACCCCTGCAACCCAAGCAGCTGCACCACCTCCACACCTGGCCCTCACAGGGGCAAACCCAAGCCCTCTGGGGCAGCCTCAGGAGCAATCCCCAGTGCACAATCTAAAGCAGTTCAGTTCAGTTCAGTCGCTCAGTCGTGTCCGACTCTTTGCCATCCCATGAATCGCAGCATGCCAGGCCTCTCTATCCATCACCATCTCCTGGAGTTCACTCAGACTCATGTTCATCGAGTCATTGATGACATCAGCCATCTCATCCTAGGTCGTCCCCTTCTCCTCCTGCCCCCAATCTCTCCCAGCATCAGAGTCTTTTCGAATGAGTCAACTCTTCGCATGAGGTGTCCAAAGTACTGGAGCTTCAGCTTTAGCATCATCCCTTCCAAAGAAATCCCAGGGCTGATCTCCTTCAGAATGGACTGGTTGGATCTCCCTGCAGTCCAAGGGGCCCTCAAGAGTCTTCTCCAACAACACAGTTCAAACTCATCAATTCTTCAGCACTCAGCCTTCTTCACAGTACAATTCTAACATCCATACATGATAACAGGAAAAACCATAGCCTTGACTAGGCGGACCTTAGTCAGAAAAGTAATGTCTCTGCTTTTGAATATGCTATCTAGGTTGGTCATACCTTTTTTTCCAAGGAGTAAGCATCTTTTAATTTCATGGCTGCAGTCACCATCTGCACTGATTTTGGAGCCCCCCAAAATAAAGTCTGACATTGTTTCCACTGTTTCCCCATCTATTTCCCATGAAGTGATGGGACCAGATGCCATGATCTTCGTTTTCTGAATGTTGAGCTTTATGCCAGTTTTTTCACTCTCCTCTTTTACTTTAATCAAGAGGATTTTTAGCTCCTCTTCACTTTCTGCCATAAGGGTGGTGTCATCTGCATATCTGAGGTTACTGATATTTCTCCCGGCAATCTTGATTCCAGCTTGTGTTTCTTCCAGTCCAGTGTTTCTCATGATGTACTCTGCATATAAGTTAAATAAGCAGGGTGACAGTATACAGCCTTGACATACTCCTTTTCCTATTTGGAACCAGTCTGTTGTTCCATGTCCAGTTCTAACTGTTGCTTCCTGACCTGCATACAGATTTCTCAAGAGGCAGGTTAGGTGATCTGGTATTCCCATCTCTTTCAGAATTTTCCACAGTTTATTGTGATCACACAGTCAAAGGCTTTGGCATAGTCAATGAAGCAGAAATAGATGTTTTTCTGGAACTCTCTTGCTTTTTCCATGATCCAGTGGATGTTGGAAATTTGATCTCTGGTTCCTCTGCCTTTTCTAAGCCAGCTTGAACATCAGGAAGTTCATGGTTCACATATTGCTGAAGTCTGGCTTGAAGAATTTTGAGCATTACTTTACTAGCATGAGAGATGAGTGCAATTGTGTGGTAGTTTGAGCATTCTTTGGCATTGCCTTTCTTTGGGATTGGAATGAAAACTGACCTTTTCCAATCCTGTGGCCACTGCTGAGTTTTCCAAATGTGCTGGCATATTCAGTGCAGCACTTTCACAACATCATCTTTCAGGATTTGAAACAGCTCAACTGGAATTCCATCACCTCCACTAGCTTTGTTCGTAGTGATGCTTTCTAAGGCCCACTTGCCTTCACATTCCAGGATGTCTGGTTCTAGATTAGTGATCATATCATCACGGTTATCTGGGTCGCAAAGATCTTTTTTGTACAGTTCTTCCGTGTATTCTTGCCACCTCTTCTTAAGATCTTCTGCTTCTGTTAGGTCCAGACCATTTCTGTCCTTTATCGAGCCCATCTTTGCATGAAATGTTCCCTTGGTATCTCTAATTTTCTTGAGGAGATCTCTAGTCTTTCCCATTCTGTTATTTTCCTCTATTTCTTTGCATTGATCACTGAAGAAGGCTTTCTTATCTCTTCTTGCTATTCTTTGGAACTCTGCATTCAGATGCTTATATCTTTCCTTTTCTCCTTTGCTTTTAGCCTCTCTTCTTTTCACAGCTATTTGTAAGGCCTCCCCAGAGAGCCATTTTGTTTTTTTGCATTTCTTTTCCATGGGGATGGTCTTGATCCCTGTCTCCTGTACAATGTCCTGTACAATGTCTTGATCCCTGTCTCCTGTACTAAGCGCAGGTGGCTGCGGACTGGCTCACTAAGCGCAGGCGGCTGGGAGCCGGCTCACCAAGCATGGCCAAGAGGAGCTACCCCATGTACGAGGTCAGCGGCAGCAGCCTAGAGTGCCAGGCTGCGATGGTGCAGGAAGGGCCAAGAGGAGCTACCTTGTGTCTGAGGTCAGGGGCGGTGGCCGAGAGGAGCTACCCCACATACGTGGTTAGCGGCAGCAGCCTAGAGTGCCAGGCTGTGATGGTGCAGAAATGGCCGAGAGGAGCTACCCTGCATCTGAGGTCAGGGGTGGCGTCCAAGAGGAGCTACCCTGCATCCGAGGTTAGTGGCAGCGGCCGGGAGGAGCTACCCCACGTCTGAGGTCAGGGATGGCGGCCGAGAGGAGCTACCCTGCGTCTGAGCTCAGTGGTGGCCGGGAGGAGACACCCCCTTTCTGAGATCAGGGGTGGCCAGGAGAAGCCACCTTGCACCCAAGGCCAGGAGAGGTGACCTTGAGGAGACACCCCGAGCCCGAGGCCAGGCGCGGCAGCTGGGAGGAGCCACTCACGTCCGAGGCCAGGGCCGGCGGCCAGGAGGAGCAACCCGAGGAGTGGTGGCTGCACAGGCGCAGGAGGGCCTAGAGGAGCTATCCCACGTTGAAGGTCAGGAACGGCAGCAATAAGGAGATACCCCTCGTCCAAGGTAAGGAGCAGCGGCTGTGCTTTGCTGGAGCAGCAGTGAAGAGATACCCCACGCCAAGGTAAGAGAAACCCAAGTAAGATGGTAAGTGTTGCAAGAGGGCATCAGAGGGCAGACACACTGAAACCATACTCACAGAAAACTAGTCAATCTAATCACACTAGGACCACAGCCTTGTCTAACTCAATGAAACCAAGCCATGCCTGCAGGGAAACCCAAGATGGGTGGGTCATGGTGGAGAGGCCAGACAGAATGTGGTCCACTGGAGAAGGGAATGGCAAGCCACTTCAGTATTCTTGCCTTGAGAACCCCGTGAACAGTAGGAAAAGGCAAAATGATAGGATACCAAAAGAGGAACTCCCCAGGTCATTAGGTGCCCAATATGCTATTGGAGATCAGTGGAGAAATAACTCCAGAAAGAATGAAGGAGTGGAACCAAAGTAAAAACAACACCCAGCTGTGGATGTGACTGGTGATAGAAGCAAGATCCGATGCTGTAAAGAGCAATATTGCATAGGAACCTGGAATGTCAGGTCCATGAATCAAGGCACATTGGAACTGCTCAAACAAGAGATGGCAAGGGTGAACGTCGACATTCTAGGAATCAGCGAACTAAAATGGACTGGAATGGGTGAATTTAACTCAGATGACCATTATATCTACTACTGTGGGCAGGAATCCCTCAGAAGAAATGGAGTAGCCATCATGGTCAACAAAAGAGTCCAAAATGCAGTACTTGGATGCAATCTCAAAAACGATAGAATGATCCCTGTTAATCTCAACGGAAACCATTCAATATCACAGCTATCCAAGTCTATGCCCCAGCCAGTAACACTGAAGAAACTGAAGTTGAATGGTTTTAAGAAGACCTATAAGATCTTTTAGAACTAACACCCCCCCAAAAAAATGTCCTTTTCATTATAGGGGACTGGAATGCAAAAGTAGGAAGTCAAGAAACACCTGGAGTAACAGGCAAATTTGGTCTTGGAATGTGGAATGAAGCAGAGCAAAGACTAATAGAGTTTTGCCAAGAAAATGTACTAGTCATAGCAAACATCATCTTCCAACAACACAAGGTTCTCACCTGTGTTGAGACATCACCAGATGGTCAATACTGAAATCAGATTGATTATATTCTTTGCAGCCGAAGATGGAGAAGCTCTATACAGTCAACAAAAACAAGACCAGGAGCTGACTGTGGCTCAGATCATGAACTCCTTATTGCCAAATTCAGACATAAATTGAAGAAAGTAGGGAAAACCTCTAGACCATTCAGGTATGACCTAAATCAAATCACTTATGATTATACAGTGGAAGTTAGAAATAGATTTAAGGGTCTAGATCTGATAGATAGAGTGCCTGATGAACTACGGAATGAGGTTTGTGACATCTAAAGCAGAGGTGGAAATAAAACCACAATTGAAACCCAGGAGCAGTCTGGTTAAGGAAGATGCAAAATCTTCCCACCAAACTGTACAATCTGTAGGTTAAATCCACACGATCAAATAAGTAGACTGTGTCTATGGAATATATATATAAAAGGACATTGAGAGCTCCCACAAGAGAAAACACACTAGTTCTGATATCTGTGGACAGTGGAGGCAAGAACACACAGGATTAGGACCAGATTAGAATCTGAGCTGCCCCCACAACAGGTCCAGAGATCAGCACAGTGTTGGAGGGCATCCAAAGGAGGTGAGGTGGACTGTGACTTCCAGTGAGGGAAAGGACTCTGAGAGCAGAGACTCAAGAAAATCATGTGGGGGAGGTGGTCCTAAGATGGTGGAGGAATAGGATGGGGAGACCACTTTCTCCCCCACAAATTCATCAAAAGAACATTTAAACGCTGAGTACATGACACAAAACAATTTCTGAATGCTGGCAGAGGACATCAGGCACCCAGAAAAGCAGCCCATTGTCTTCGAAAAGAGGTAGGAAAAAATATAAAAAACAAAAAGAGACAAAAGAGGTAGGGATGGAGCTCCGTCCTGGGAAGGGAGTCTTAAAAACAGAGAGTTTCCAAACACCAGGAAACACTTTCACTGCCGAGTCTGTGGTGAGCCTTGGAAGCGCAGGGGGCAACATAACAGGGAGGAAAAATAAATAAATAATTAAAACCCACAGCAAGTAGGGGCTGAGCAGGGAGGCATGGGCTGCATTGCTTAGAGTAAGGATTTGGCCGAATGCCCCGAGTGTAACCAGAGCGAACTAACTTGGGCTAGCAAACCAGACTGTGGGATAGCTACCATGCAGAAAGCTCTAACATAAGACCCTGCCAGGACCGCTCACATTACAAAGGATGCAACAGAGTTAGCCGGCTGCAGAACTCCCCCCCCCCCCCACCCCGGTGACAGGAAGCCAGAGCCAGAAGGGCCAGAGGGGGGCAATCACAGCCCCAGAGAGAAAGTATCTACCAAACTGCAAGCAGGCTTCTTTGCTAAGACTTGGGGTTCTGGACGGTCATCATCACCTGAGAAGGGGCGCCAGCGGTACACCCAGAAAACCGAGCAGCAGGGACGGGAGAGGCGATCAGCCGCAGCGACCGCGCTCCCCAAACACCTGAGCTACTCAGACCTGGGAAGGGCACAAAACGCAGGCCCAAGCGAGTCTACGCCTCTGAGGACTACCGCAGTGCCTGAGCCTGAGCAGCTTAGACCTGGGAGGCGCATGCAGCCCAGGGCCGGCTTCAGACGGTTCCCGGCGGAGCAACCTAGAGCCTGAGCTGTGTGCGCCGCGAGCAGGGGCAGGCCCAGTGTGGCTGAGACACTGTGAGCACACGCCAGTGTTATTTGTTTGCAGCGTCCCTCCCTCCCCACAGCACGACTGAGCAAGTGAGCCTAAAAAAAGTGTCCATCACCGCCCACCTTGTGTCAAGGTGGAAATCAGACACTGAAGAGACCAGCAAATAGAAGAAGCCAAAACAGAGGGAACTGCCTTGGAAGTGACAGGTGCAATAGATTAAAACCCTATTGTTAGTACTGACTACATAGGAAGGGGCCTATAGATCTTGAGAAATATAAGCCGGACCAAGGAACTATCTGAAAATGAACTGACCCCACACTGCCCACAACTACACCAGAGAAAGTCCTAGATATATCTTTGCTATTTTTACGATCATTCTTTTTTCTTTTTATTAACCTTTTTTTTAAAATTTTAAGACCTCTATTACTCCATTAATTTTCATTTTTATAACCTACTATTATTCTTCAAAAAAAGACCCTATATTTAAAGCAAAGTTCATATATATATATATGTATATATATATTTAAATAACTTTTGTGACTTTTTTTTTCTTCTTCTTTTCTTTAATATTGTATTTTTGAAAATCCAACCTCTACTGTAGATTTTTATTTTCGCTTTTGGTTTTCATTATCAATTTTGTTCCTTTAAGAACCCAATCTTCAGTACTCATTTTTACTTGGGAGTGAGATTACTGGCTTGACTACTCTCTCCTTTGGACTCTCCCTTTTCACCACCAGGTTGCCTCTGTCTCCTCTCTCCCACTTCTCTTCTCTACCCAACTCTGTGAATCTCTGTGTGTTCCAGATGGTGGAGAACACTTAGGGAACTGATTACTGGCTGGATCTGTCTCTCTCCTTTTCATTTCCCCCTTTTATGCTCCTGGCCACCTTTGTCTCCTTACTCCTTCTTCTCTTCTCTGTATAACTCTGTGAACATCTCTGAGTGGTCCAGACTGTGGAGTGCACATAAGGAAATGGTTACTGGCTAGCTTGCTGTCTCCTCTTTTGATTCCACCTCATCTCATTTGGGTCACCTCTAACTCCCTCCCCCCTCTTCTCCATGTAACTCTGTGAATCTCTCTGGGTGTCCCTTGCTGTGGAAAAACTTTTCATCTTTAACCTAGATGTATTATCAGTGGTGCTGTATAGAAGGAGAAGTCTTGAGACTACTGTAAAAATAAGACTGAAAACCAGAAGCAGGAGGCTAAAGTCTAAATCCTGAGACCATCAGAGAACTCTTGACTCCAGGGAACATTAATCGATAGGAACTCATCAAATGCCTCCATACATACAGGAACGTGGCTCAGTCATGTATGATCTTTGCAGCCCCATGGACTGTAGCCTACCAGGCTCTTCTGTCCATGGGATTTTCCAGGCAATAGTACTGGAGTGGATTGCCATTTCCTTCTCCAGCTGATCTTCCTGACCCAGGGATTGAACCCGGGTTTCCCGCATTGTAGATGGACGCTTTCCCATCTGAGCCACCAGGGAAGTCCATACCTACACTGAAACCAAGCACAAGCCAAGGGCCAACAAGTTCCAGAGCAAGACATACCACGCAAATTCTCCAGCAATACAGGAACACAGCTCTGGGCTTCAATATACAGGCTACCCAAATTTACTCCAAAACTATTGACATCTCATAACTCATTACTGGACACTTCACTGCACTCCAGAGAGAAGAATTCCAGCTCCACCCACCAGAACACTGACACAAGCTTCCCTAACCAAGAAACCTTGACAAGCCACTGATACAACCCCACCCGCAGTGAGGAAACTCTACAATAAAGAGAACTCCACAAACTGCCAGAATACAGAAAGGCCACCCCAAACACAGCAATATAAACAAGATGAAGAGACAGAGGAATACCCAGCAGGTAAAGGAACAGGATAAATGCCCACCAAACCAAACAAAAAAGGAAGAGATAGGGAATCCACCTGATAAATAATTCCAAATAATGACAGTGAAAATGATGCAACATCTTGAAATCAAAATGGAATCACAGATAAACAGCCTGGAGACAAGGGTTGAGAAGATGCAAGAAAGGCTTTACAAGGACCTAGAAGAAATAAATAAGAGTCAATATATAATGAATAATGCAATAAATGAGATAAAAAACACTCTGGAGGCAGAAGATAGGATTAGTGAATTAGAAGATAGAATGGTAGAAATAAATGAATTAGAAAGGAAAAAAGAAAAACGAATTAAAAGAAATGAGGACAATCTCAGAGACCTCCAGTACAATATTAAACCCTCCAACATTCGAATCATAGGAGTCCCAGAAGAAGAAGACAAAAAGAAAGACCATGAGAAAATACTTGAGGAGATAATAGTTGAAAACTTCCCTAAAATGGGGAAGGAAACAATCACCCAAATCCAGGAAACCCAGGGATTCCCAAACCCAAACAGGATAAACCCAAGGTGAAACACACCAAGACACATATTAATCAAATTAACAAAGATCAAACACAAAGAACAAATATTAAAAGCAGCAAGGGAAAAAAAAAAACAAAAACAAAAACAAATAAAACACAACGGGATTCCCATAAGGATAACTGCAGATCTTTAAATAGAAACTCTTCAGGCCAGGAGGGAATGGCAAGACAAACTTAAAATGATGAAGGAAAATAAGCTACAGCCCAGATTACTGTACCCAACAAGGATCTCATTCACATATGAAGGAGAAATCAAAAGCTTTAAAGACAAGCAAAAGCTGAGAGAATTCAGCACCACCAAACCAGCTCTACAGTTCAGTTCAGTCGCTCAGTCATCTCCGACTCTGTGTGACCCCATGAATCGCAGCACACCAGGCCTCCCTGTCCATCACAAACTCCCGGAGTTCACTCTGACTCACGTCCATCGAGTCCGTGATGCCATCCAGCCATCTCATCCTCGGTTGTCCCCTTCTCCTGCCCCCAATCCCTCGCAGCAACAAAGTCTTCTACAATGAGTCAACTCTTCACATGAAGTGGCCAAAGTATTGGAGTTTCACCTTTAGCATCATTCCTTCCAAAGAAATCCCAGGGTTGATCTCCTTCAGAATGGACTGGTTGGATCTCCTTGCAGTCCAAGGGACTCTAAGAGTCTTCTCCAACACCACAGTTCAAAAGCATCAATTCTTTGGCACTCAGCCTTCTTCACAGTCCAACTCTCATATCCATACATGACCACAATAAAAACCATAGCCTTGACTAGATGGACCTTAGTCTGCAAAGTAATGTCTCTGCTTTTGAATATGCTATCTAGTTTGCTCATAACTTTTCTCCCAAGGAGTAAGCGTTTTTTAAATTCATGGCTGCAGTCACCATCTGCAGTGATTTTGGAGCCCAAAAAATAAAGTCTGACACTGTTTCCACTGTTTCCCCATCTATTTTCCATGAAGTGTTGGGACTGGATGCCATTATCTTCGTTTTCTGAATGTTGAGCTTTAAGCCAACTTTTTCACTCTCCTCTTTTACTTTCATCAAGAGGCTTTTTAGCTCCTCTTCACTTTCTGCCATAAGGGTGGTGTCATCTGCATATTTGAGGTTACTGATATTTCTCCCGGCAATCTTGATTCCAGCTTATGTTTCTTCCAGTCTAGCATTTCTCATGATGTACTCTGCATATAAGTTAAATAAGCAGGGTGACAATATACAGCCTTTATGTACTCCTTTTCCTATTTGGAACCAGTCTGTTGTTTCATGTCCAGTTTGAACTGTTGCTTTCTGGCCTGCATACAGATTTCTCAAGAGGCAGGTTAGGTGATCTGGTATTCCCATCTCCTTCAGAATTTTCCACAGTTTATTGTGATCCACAGAGTCAAAGGCTTTGGCATAGTCAATGAAGCAGAAATAGATGTTTTTCTGGAACTCTCTTGCTTTTTCCATGATCCAGTGGATGTTGGAAATTTGATCTCTGGTTCCTCTGCCTTTTCTAAAACCACCTTTAACATCAGGATGTTCATGGTTCACGTATTGCTGAAGTCTAGCTTGGAGAATTTTGAGCATTACTTTACTACCATGAGAGATGAGTGCAATTGTGTGGTAGTTTGAGAATTCTTTGGCATTGCCTTTCTTTGGGATTGGAATGAAAACTGACCTTTTCCAGTCCTGTGGCCACTGCTGAGTTTTCCAGATTTGCTGACATATTGAGTGCAGCACTTTCACAGCATCATCTTTCAGGATTTGAAACAGCTCTACTGGAAGTCCATCACCTCCACTAGCTTTGTTCGTAGTGATGCTTTCTAAGGCCCACTTGACTTCACATTCCAGGATGTCTGGCTCTTGATTAGTGATCACATCATCATGATTATCTGGGTCATGAAGATCCTTTTTGTACAGTTGTTCTGTGTATTCTTGCCACCTCTTCTTAAGATCTTCTGCTTCTGTTAGGTCCAGACCATTTCTGTCCTTTATCGAGCCCATCTTTGTATGAAATGTTCCCTTGGTATCTCTAATTTTCTTGAAGAGATCTCCAGTCTTTCCCAATCTGTTCTTTTCCTCTATTTCTTTGCATTGATCGCTGAGGAAGGCTTTCTTATCTCTTCTTGCTATTCTTTGGAACTCTGCATTCAGATGTATATATCTTTCTTTTTCTCATTGGCTTTCACTTCTCTTCTTTTCACAGCTATTTGTAAGGCTTCCCCAGACAGCCATTTTGCTTTTTTCCACTTCTTTTCCTTGGGGATGGTCTTGATCCTTGTCTCCTGTACAATGTCACGAACCTCATTCCATAGTTCATCAGGCACTCTATCTATCAGGTCTAGGCCCTTAAATCTATTTCTCACTTCCACTGTATATTCATAAGGAATTTGATTGAGGCCATACCTAAATGGTCTAGTGGTTTTCCCTGTTTTCTTCAGTTTCAGTCTGAATTTGGTAATAAGGAGTTCATGATCTGAGCCGCAGTCAGCTCCTAATCTTATTCTTGTTGACTGTATAGAGCTTCTCTATTTTTGCTGCAGAGAATATAATCAATGTGATTTCTGATAGGAACCAGCTCTACAACAAATGCTAAAGGATCTTCTCTAGACAGAAAACAAAAAAGGTCATATAAACCCGAACCCAAAACAATAAAGTAAATGGGAATGGGGTCATACTTATCAACAATTACCTTAAACATAAATAGGTTGAATGCCCCAACCAAAAGACAAAGACTGCTTGAATGGATACAAAAACAATACACCTGAGACCTTGCAAAAAGATATCTCATGCAAATAGAGACCAAAAGAAAGAAGGAGTAGCAATACTCATATCAGATAAAATAGACTTTCAAATAAAGGCTGTGAAAGAGACAAAGAAGGACACTACATAATGATCAAAGGATCAATCCAAGAAGACATAACAATTATAAATATATATGCACCCAGCATAGGAGCACTGCAATATGTGAGACAAATGCAAAAAAAAGTATGAAGGGGGAAATTAACAATAACACAATAATAGTGGGAGACTTTAATACCCCACTCACACCTATGGATAGATCAACTAAACAGAAAATCAACAAGGAAACACACTTTAAATGATACAATAGACCAGTTAGACCTAATTGATATCTATAGGACATTTCAGCCCAAAACAATGAATTTCACCTTTTTCTTAAGTGCACATGGAACCTTCTCCAGGAGAGATCACATCCTGGGCCATAAATCTATGTGGTAAATTTTAAAAAATTAAAATCATTCCAAGCATCTTTTCTGACAACAATGCAATAAGATTAGATCTCAATTACAGGAGAAAAACTATTAAAAATTCCAACATATGGAGGCTGAAGAACACGGTCTGAATAACCAACAAAAGACAGAAGAAATCAAAAAAGAAATAAAAATATGCATAGAAATGAATGAAAATGAAATCACAACAACCCAAAACTTGTGGGACACTGTAAAAGCAGTGCTAAGGGGAAAGTTCATAGCAATACAGGCATACCTCAAGAAGCAAGAAAAAAGTCAAATAAATAACCTAACTCTACAACTAAAGCAACTAGAAAAGGAAGAATTGGAGAACCCCAGAGTTAGTAGAAGGAAAGAAATCTTAAAAATTAGGGCAGAAATAAATGCAAAAGAAACAAAAGAGACCATAGCAAAAATCAACAAAGCCAAAAGCTGGTTTTTTGAAAGGATAAATAAAATTGTCAAACCATTAGCCAGACTCATCAAGAAACAAAGGGAGAAAAATCAAATCAATAAAATTAGAAATGAAAATGGAGAGATCACAACAGACAACACAGAAATACAAAGGATCATAAGAAACTACTATCAGCAATTATATGCCAATAAAATGGACAACATGGAAGAAATGGACAAATTCTTAGAAAAGTACAACTTTGCAAAACTGAACCAGGAAAAATAGAAAATCTTAACAGACTAATCACAAACACAGAAATTGAAACTGTAATTAGAAATCTTCCAGCAAACAAAAGCCCAGGTCCAGATGGCTTCACAGCTGAATTCTACCAAAAATTTAGAGAAGAGCTAACACCTATCCTATTCAAACTCTTCCAGAAAATTGCAGAGGAAGGTAAATTTTCAAACTCATTCTATGAGGCCACCATCAGCCTAATTCCAAAAAACTGATAAATGTCACACACAAAAAAAGAAAACTACAGGCCAATATCACTGATGAACATAGTTGCAAAAATCCTTAACAAAATTCTAGCCATCAGAATCCAACAACACATTAAAAAGATCATATACCATGGCCAAGTGGGCTTTATCCCAGGGATGCAAGGATTCCTCAATATCCACAAATCAATCAATGTAATAAACCACATTAACAAATTGAAAAATAAAAGCCATGTGATTATCTCAATAGATGCAGAGAAAGGCTTTGTCAAAATTCAACATCCATTTATGATAAAAACTCTCCAGAAAACAGGAATAGAAGGAACATACCTCAACAGAATAAAAGCTATATATGACAAACCCACAGCAAACATTATCCTCAATGGTGAAAAATTGAAAGCTTTTCCCTTCAAGTCAGGAACAAGACAAGGGTGCCCACTTTCACCACTACTATTCAACATAGTTCTGGAAGTTTTGGCCACAAAACTTTGATTTCTTCTGTCTTTTGTTGGTTACTCAGAATCGCGTTCTTCAGCCTCCATATGTTGGAATTTTTAATAGTTTTTCTCCTGTAATTGAGATCTAATCGTACTGCATCTGCAATCAGAGCAGAAAAGGAAATAAAAGGAATCCAAATTGGAAAAGAAGTAGAACTCTCACTGTTTGCAGATGGCATGATCCTCTACATAGAAAACCCTAAAGACTCCACCAGAAAATTACTAGAGCTAATCAATGAATATAATAAAGTTGCAGGATATAAAATCAACACTCAGAAATCCCTTTCATTCCTATACACTAATAATGAAAAAGCAGAAAGAGAAATTAAGGAAACAATTCCATTCACCATTGCAACGAAAATAATAAAATACTTAGGAATATATTTACCTAAAGAAACTAAAGAGCTATATAAAGAAAACTATAAAACACTGGTGAAAGAAATCAAAGAGGACACTAATAGATGGAGAAATAAACCATATTCATCGATCAGAAGAATCAATATAATGGAAATGAGCATACTACCCAAAGCAATCTATAGATTCAATGCAATCGCTATCAAGCTACCAGCGGTATTTTTCACAGAGCTAGAACAAATAATTTCACAATTTGTATGGAAATACGAAAAACCTTGAATAGCAAAAGCAATCTTGAGAAAGAAGAATGGAACTGGTGGAATCAACCTGCCTGACTTCAGGCTCTACTACAAAACTACAGTCCTCAAGACAGTATGGTACTGGCATAAAGACAGAAATATAGACCGACAGAAAAAAATAGAAAGCCCAGAGATAAATCCATGCACCTGTGGACACCTTATCTTTGACAAAAGGGGGCAAGAATATACAATGGATTAAAGACAATCTCTTTAACAAGTGGTGTTGGGAAAACTGGTCAACCACTTGTAAAAGAATGAAACTAGATCACTTTCTAACCACATACACAAAAATAAACTCAAAATGTATTAAAGATCTAAATGTAAGACCAGAAACTATAAAACTCCTAGAGGGGAACATAGGCAAAACACTCTCTGACATAAATCACAGCAGGATCATCTAAGACACACCTCCCAGAATACTGGAAATAAAAGCAAAAATAAACAATGGGGACCTAATTAAAATTAAAAGCTTCTCTACAACAAAGGAAACTATAAGCAAGGTGAAAGACAGCCATCGGAATGGGAGAAAATAATAGCAAATAAAACAACTGACAGTCTTAAAAATATACAAGCAACCCTGTAGCTCAATTCCAGAAAAAAAAAAAAAAAAGACCCAATCAAAAAATGGGCCAAAGAATTAAACAGACATTTCTCCAAAAAAGACATAAAGATGGCTAACAAACACATAAAAAAAGATGCTAAACATCACTCATTATCAGAGAAATGCAATTCAGGACCACAATGAGGTACCATTTCACGCCAGTCAGAATGGCTGCAATCCAAATGTCTACAAGCAATAAATGATGGAGAGGGTTTGGAGAAAAGGGAACCCTCTTACACTGTTGGTGGGAATGCAAACTAGTACAGCCACTATGGAGAACAGTGTGGAGATTCCTTAAAAAAACTGGAAATAGAATTGCCTTATGACCCAGCAATCCCACTGCTAGGCATACACACTAAGGAAACCAGAATTGAAAATGACATGTGTGCCCCAATTTTTATCACAGCACTGTTTATAATAGCCAGGACATGGAAGCAACCTAGATGTCTATCAGCATATGAATGGATAAGAAAGCTGTGGTACATGTACACAAGAGAGTATTACTCAGCCATTAAAAAGAATACATTTGAATCAGTTCTAATGAGGTGGATGAAACTGGAGCCTATTATACAGAGTGAAGTAAGCCAGAAAGAAAAACACCAATACAGTATACTAACGCATATAAATGGAATTTAGAAAGGTGGTAACGATAACCCTGTATGCTTTTTGCTTACTTCACTCTGTATAATCAGCTCCAGTTTCATCCACCTCATTAGAACTCAAGTGGGCCTTAGAAAGCATCACTGCTAACAAAGCTAGTGGAGGTGATGGAATTCCAGTTGAGCTGTTTCAAATCCTGAAAGATGATGCTATAAAAGTGCTGCACTCAATATGCCAGCAAATTTGGAAAACTCAGCAGTGGCCACAGGAATAGAAAAGATCAGTTTTCATTCCAATCCCAAAGAAAGGCAATGCCAAAGAATGCTCAAACTACCACACAATTGCACTCATCTCACATGCTAGCAAAGTAATGCTCAATATTCTCCAAGCCAGGCTTCAGCAATATGTGAACCCTGAACTTCCACATGTTCAAGATGGTTTTAGAAAAGGCAGAGGAACCAGAGATAAAATTGCCAACATCCGCTGGATCATGGAAAAAGCAAAAGAGTTCCAGAAAAACATCTATTTCTGCTTTATTGACTATGTCAAAACTTTTGACTGTGTGGATCACAATAAACTGTGGAAAATTCTGAAAGAGATGGAAATACCAGACCACCTGACCTGCCTCTTGAGAAATCTGTATGCAGGTCAGGAAGCAACAGTTCGAACTGGACATGGAACAATGGACAGGTTCCAAATAGGAAAAGGAGTACGTCAAGGCTGCATATTGTCACCCTGCTTAATTGATGAAAGTGAAAGAGGAGAGTGAAAAAGTTGGCTTAAAGCTCAACATTCAGAAAACGAAGATAATGGCATCCGGTCCCATCACATCATGGGAAATAGATGGGAAAACAGTGGAAACAGTGTCAGACTTTATTTACCAAAGTCTCAGGATACAAAATCAATACACAGAAATCATTTGCATTTCTATATACTAACAATGAAAATTCATAAAGAGAAATTAAGAAATCAATGCCATTCACCATTGTAAGAAAAAGAATTAAATATCTAGGAATAAACGTACCTAAGAAGACAAAAGATCAGTACACAGAAAAATATAAGACACTAATGAAAGAAATCAAAAAATGACATAAACAGATGGAGAGATATTCCATGTTCCTGGGTAGGAAGAATAAATGTTGTTAAAATGACTATACTGCCAAATGCAATCTACAGATTTATTATGATTCCTATCAAATTACCAATGGCATATTTCACAGAACTAGATAAAAAATTTTCACAATTCATATGAAAACACAAAAGACCGCGAATAGCCAAAGCAGTCTTGAGATAGATGAATGGAGCTGGAGGAATCAACCTTCCTGATTTCAGATTATACTACAAAGCTACAGTCATCAAGACAATATGATACTGGCACAAAAACAGAAATATAGACCAATGGAACAAGACAGAAAGCCCAAAAATAAATCCATGCGTCTGTAGGTATCATATTTGACAAAGGAGGCAAGAATATACAATGGAACAAAAACAGCCTCTTCAATAAATGTTGCTGGGAAAACTGGATAGCTACATTTAAAATAATGAAATTGAACACTTCCCAACACCATACACAAAGATAAATACAAAATGGATTAACGACCTAAATGTAAGACCAGAAACTATAAAACTCTTAGAAGAAAACATAGGCAGAACACTCGGTGACATAAATCAAAGCAAGATCCTCTATTACCCACCTTCCAGAGAAATGGAAATAAAAACAAAAGTGAACAAATGGGACCTGATTAAACTTAAAAGCTTTTGCACAGCAAAGGAAACTATAAGCAAGGTGAAAAGATCTCCCTCAGAATGGTAAAAAATAATAGCAAATGAAACAACTGATAAAGGATTAATTTCCAAAATATACAAGCAGCTCATACAACTCAATACCAGAAAAAAAAAAAATCAAAAAGTGGGGGAAAAGACCCAAACAGCCATTTCTCCAAAGAAGACATACAGGTGGTTAACAAACACATGAAAAGATGCTCAACATTGCTCATTATTATAGAAATGTAAACCAAAACTACAACGAGATATCACCTCATACTGGTCAGAATGGACATCCTAAAAAATCTACAAACGATAAACACTGGAGAGGGTATGGAGAAAAAGGAACACTCTTGCACTGTTGACGGGAATGTATATTAATACAGCCACTATGGAAAATGGTATGGAGATTCCTTAAAATCTAGGAATAAAACCACCATATGACCCAGCAATCCCACTCCTAGGCATATACCCTGAGGAAACCAAAATTGAAAGATTCACATGCATTCTATTGTTCATTTCAGCACTATTTACAATAACTAGAACATGGAAGCAATCTAGATGTCCATGGACAGATGAATGGATAAAGAAGTTCTGGTGCATATACACAGTGGAATATTATTCAGCCATAAAAAGGAATACCTTTGAGTCAGTTCTAATCAGGTGGATAAACCTAGAACCTATTATACAGAGTGAAGTAAGTCAGAAAGAGTAAGATAAATATCATATTCTAGTGAATATATATGGAATCTAGAAAAATGATACTGAAGAATTTACTTACAGGGAGCAATGGAGAAACAGACATAGAAAATAAACTTGTGGACATGGGGAGAGGGGAGGAGAGGATGAGATGTATGGAAAGAGTAACATGGAAACTTGCATTATGTAAAATAGATAGCAAACAAGAATTTGCTATATGCCTAAGAAACTCAAACAGGGGCTCTGTATCAACATAGACGGATGGTATAGGGAGGGAGATGGAAGGGAGTTTCAGCAGGGAGGGGATATATGTTACCTATGGCTAATTCAGGTTGAGGTTTGACAGAAAACAACAAAGTTCTGTAAAGCAATCATCCTTCAAGAAAATAATAAATTAAAAGAAAAAGCAAGGAAGCAAATTAAAAATCTATATATATATAAACATCTATATATAAAAACATATATATATATATTTGTTTATCTGTTGTGTTCCATTTGCCAATTCACACTTGAGGCACTGAGAACCAGCACCTAACATCCCCAAACTACCATGGTCCCCATTTTTTCCCATTGATGGGACTGGTTCAGATGCTCTCCCAAATCAGCATCAAGAGCAGCACAACTGTGCAACAGCTAACAATCTGCTTTTAAGGAAATTCCCAGGGATGTAGCCAGTAATCTGGCTATGCCCCTGACAAAACACATCACTAATCACCACATGCCTTCCTCCTCCTTCCCTTGCTATACCAGAATTAGCAGGCATCTAACTCTCACCCACAATATCACTTAGGGAAAGTTTTCCTATAAGGAATCACTTGCTTTCAAGTCACTGAATTCAACTAACTTATACAAATGTGGGCAAAGAATAAGGGAAGGATGTGTATCTTAAAGAAGTTGTCTCCAATCTTTTTGGCATCAGGGATCAGTTTTGTGGAAGACAATTTTTCCATGTATGGTAAGGGGTGATGGTCCAGGTGGTAATGTAAGCGATGGGGTGTGGTGGCTGATGAAGCTTCCCTCACTCCCCTGATGCTGACCCTTTGCTGTTCAGCCTGGTTCCTAACAGGTTGGGGACCTCTATGTTAAAGAATTAGTTTGTAGTATTTTGTGAACTCCTCTTCCCCTCAGTCCATATAGATAAGGATGATTAAGCTGACCTGCCAGGATGCAATGAATCTCAACAGTGCACTGGATAGTGAAGTTCATGAAGGCAGAGGCTGTGCTGATTTTGCTATGGCCTAGTGTCATAAGTTCTAGATAAAAATTAACAAAGCTCTTGAATATATAGATATATGAAAAATTATATCTAAACCCTTAAGGTTTAAAAAGCACAGAAAAACTAAAGTGAAGAAGTGAAGTGAAGTCGCTCAGTTGTGCCCAACTCTTTGTAACCTCATGGACAGTAGCCTGCACCAAGCTCCTCTATCCATAGGATTTTCTAGGCAAGAGTACTGGAGTGGGTTGCCGTTTCCTTCCCCAGGGAATCTTCCCGACCCAGGGATTGAACCCAGGTCTTCTGCATTGTAGACAGACGCTTTACCGTCTGAGCCACCAGGGAAGTCCTCACAGAAAAACTGCTGCTGCTGCTTCTAAGTCGCTTCAGTCATGCCCGACTCTGTGCGACCCCATAGACGGAAGCCCACCAGGCTCCTCCGTTCACAGGATTCTCCAGGCAAGAACACTGGAGTGGGTTGCCATTTCCTTCTCCAATGCATGAAAGTGAAAGGTGACTCTTAGTGACCCCATGGACCACAGCTCACCAGGCTCCTCCATCCATGTGATTTTCCAGGCAAGAGTGCTGGAGTGGGGTGCCTTTACCTTCTACAACAGAAAAACTAGAAGGGTGGAATTATGTCTCTTAACAAAGACATTTACTCCGTGGAAAAAATGTTATGACCAACCTAGACAGCATATTAAAAAACAGAGGCATTACTTTGCCAATGAAGGTCCGTCTAGTCAAAGCTATGGTTTTTCCAGTAGTCGTGTATGGATGTGAGAATTGAACTATAAAGAAAGCTGAGTGTTGAAGAACTGATGCTTTTGAACTGCGGTGTTGGAGAAGATTCTTGAGAGTCCCTTGGACTGCAAGGAGATCCAACCAGTCCATCTTAAAGGAAATCAGTCCTGAATATTCATTGGAAGGACTGATGGTGAAGCTGAAACTCCAGTACTTTGGCCACCTGATGCAAAGAACTGACTCATTTGAAAAGACCCTGACGCTGGGAAAGACTGAAGGCAGGAGGAGAAGGGGACAACAGAGGATGAGATGGTTGGATGGCACCACCTACTCAGTGGACATGAGTTTGAGTAAACTCCAGGAGTTGGTGATGGACAGGGAGGCCTGGTGTGCTGTAGTCCATGGGATCTCAGAGTTGGACACAATTGAGCAACTGAACTGAACTGAATTATGCTTGGAAGTGAGAAAGACTCAAATGACTTACTAAGTAACTTAGGGTAATAAACTTGGCAAGCCACTTAATCCCTCTGATCCTCAGTTTTCTAAGTAATATTGGAATAAATAGTAGTATATACATCACATTGATTCTGTTCTTTCTAGCCAAAGATGGGAAAGATCTATATAGTCAGCAAAAACAAGACCTGGAGCTGACTATGGCTCAGATAATTAGCTCTTATTGCTAAATTCGGGTTTAAACTGAAAAAAGTAGAGAAAATCACTAGACCATTCAGGTACGACCTAAATGGAATCCCTTACTAATATACAGTAAAGGTGGTGAACAGATTCAAAGGATTAGATCTGGTAGACAAAGTGCCTGAAGAACTATGAATGGAGGTCCATAACATTGTACAGGTGGCAATGACCAAAACTATCCCAAAGAAATGTAAGAAGGCAAAGCGGTTGCCTTAAGAGGTTTTGCAAAAGGCTGAGAAAAGAAGAGAAGAGAAAAGTGAAAGGCAAGGGGGAAAGGGAAAGATACACCGAACTAAACACAGAATTCAAAAGAATAGCAAGGAGAGATAAGAAGACCTTCTTAAATGAATAATGCGAAGAAACAGAAGAAAACAAAGAATGGGAAAGACTAGAGATCTCTTCAAGAAAATTGAAGGTATCAAGGGAACATTTCATATGAGGATGAGGCATGATAAAGGACAGGAATAGTAAGGACCAAACAGAAGTGGAAGAGGTTAAAAAGAGATGACAAGTATACACTAAGAACTATAAAAATATATCTTAATGACCCAGATAGCCAAGATAGTATGGTTACTCACCTAGAGCCAGACATCCTGGAGTATGAAGTCATGTGGGCTTCAGGAAGATTTACTATCAACAAAGCTAGTGGAGGTGAGAGAATTCCAGCTGAGCTATGCAAAATCCTAAAAGATGATGCTAAAGTGTGGCAATCAATATGTCATCAATTTTGGAAAACACAGCAGTGGCCACAGGACTGGGAAAGGTCAGTTTTAATTCCAATCCCAAAGAAGGGCAATGCCAAAGAATGTTCAAACTACAATAAATTGCACTAATTTCTAATGCTAATAAGATTATGCTCAAAATCCTTCAAGCTAGGCTTCAGTAGTACGTGAACTGAGAAATTTCAGATGTACAAGCTGAGTCTAGAAAAGGCAGAGGAATCAGAGACCAAATTGCCAACATTCGTTGTATCATAGAGAAGGAAAGGGAATTCCAGAAAAAAAAAAAATCTACTTCTGCTTAAGTTAAAGCCTTTGACAGTTTGGATCACAACAAACTGTGGAAAGTTCTTCAAGAGATGGGAGTACTAGACCACTTTACCTGTCTCCTGAGAAACCTGTATGCAGTTCAGGAAGCAACAGTTAGAACTGGACATGGAACAACAGACTGGTTCCAAACGAAAAGGAGTACGTCAAGGCTGTATATTGTCATCCTGCTTATTTAACTTCTATGCAGAATACATCATGAGAAACGCTGGACTGGAAGAAACACAAGCTGGAATCAAGATTGCCGGGAGAAATATCAACATCCTCAGATATGCAGATGATACCATCCTAATGGCAGAAAGGGAAGAAGAACTAAAGTCTCTTGATGAAAGTGAAAGAGGAGAGTGAAAAAGCTGGCTTAAAACTCAGCATTCAAACAACTGAGATCATAGCATCCAGTCCCATCACTTCACTTCATGGCAAATAGAAGGGGCAAAGTGGAAGCAGTGACATATTTTATTTTCTTGGGCTTCAAAAATCACTGAAGATGGTGACTGCAGCTATGAAATTAAAAGACACTTGCTCCTTGGAAGGAAAGCTATGAAAAATCTAGTGTATGTATGTGCTAAATTGCTTCCAACTCTGTGATTCCACTGACTGTAGACCACAAAGATCCTCTGTCCATGGAATTTTCCAGGCAAGAATACTGGAGTGGGTTGCCATTTCCTACTCCAGGAGATCTTTCTGGCTCAGGGATCAAACCGGTGTATCTTGTGTCTCGTGCATTAGCAGGCAGATTCTTCACCACTGAGCCACCTGTGAAGCCTAGACAGCATATTAAAAAGCAGAGACATCACTTTGCTGACAAAGGTCTGCATAGTCAAAGCTACGGTGTTTCTGGTAGTTCTGTATGTATGTGAGAGCTAGCCATAAAGAAGGCTTAGTGCTGAAGAATTGATGCTTTTGAATTGAGGTTCTGTAGAAGATTCTTGAGAATCCCTTGGAGAGCAAAAATATCAAACCAGTCAATCCTAAAGGAGATAAATCTTGAATAGTTACTGAAAGGACTGATGCTGAAACTGAAGTTCCAATACTTTGGCCACCTGATGCCAATAGCCAACTCATTGTAAAAGACTCTGATGCTGGAAAGACTGAAGGAAAAAGGAGAAGGGGTAGGCATAGATGAGATGGTTAGATCACATCACTGACTCCATAAATGGAGCAAACTCTAGAGTCTCAAAAACATGAATTGGAGCAGACCCTGGGAGATAATGAAGGACAAGGAAGCTTGGCTTGCTAAAGTCCATGGGGTCACAAAGAGTCAGACATAACTTAGTTACTGAACAACAACAACATATATATTAAAGAATATTGTATTAAATGAGATAATATATGTAAATGTCTTTGTATGGTTCCTGGTACAAGAAAGCACAAATGCCAAAGTCATGAAATTCCTTTTTAAAATTGTACAGATAAAAATTGTCATTGTTTCCATTTTATAAAAATTGTCATTCATAGAGGCTCCTCAAGTTCAATTTCCATGTATTTGTACAGACATATCCATTCATTCCTGTGATGGACAAAAGAGGTGTATACACATTCACATAGTTTGTCTTCTGTTCATTTCCCTGTTTCTCCTCCAGATTCCAGTGGGCTTGGTCATATACATTCTTGGAAGATCAAGAGAATGCATTACTCTAATACAACTTTCTTGGGGAAATGGATTATTCATGAAAACGAAGTGAAGTGAAGTGAAGTCGCTAAGTTGTGTCCAACTCTTTGCGATTCCATGGACTGTAGCATACTGTGCTCCTCCGTCCACGGGATTTTCCAGGCAAGAGTACTGGAGTGGGTTGCCATTTCCTTCTCCAGAGGATCTTCCTGGCCCAGGGATCGAATCCAGGTCTCCTGCACTGTAGGGGGACGCTTTACCATCTGAGCCAAAGAGAAGACCTTTTATAGGATTAATTGATTTGAAAAGGAAATTTACCTCAAAGCCATGTTAGCTGGGATCACAGAAAGTGTTATATTTCTAAGAAGAAATTATTTGGCTGCTTTTCACCCAGTCTTTATTTTTCTCTTCAAACAAAGCTATATATTAACTGTAGCCTTGATATATCATTTTTATTGTATGAATCACTGGGTAAAATGTCTAAAGTTCAGAGATATTAGAGGGAATGTTTATTCTTCAATGCTGTAATTTCCCCAAGGAGGGACTAAACCTTTAGGCCTCTTGCCTTACCTCTTAGTCCTCTCCACTGAGATGCAGTGAGTTTCCTGATAGCTGGGTTATAGCCATTGTTCCAAAATTATGTTAGTAGGCTGATAATCTAAATCTGTAAGCATTCTCCTTCCCTCTTCACACAAGACCAGTGTATGGAAGCAACACTAGGTAAATGGTATCTTCTGCAGAACCAAATTGACCCTCAGGTGCATAGTGCTAAGATTGGAGAGAGAGGTGGATGCTAAGCCACTGTCTCAAATATAACTTAGCAATAAACATGATAGTTTGATCTCTATCTTCTGGCCATTGTATGTACTGTTCAATTGGTTATGAATGTTGGTGAATAAAAAATGCATCTTTTTTTCAGCTAGACATCTGAAACTGTATTCACACAAATGAAATCAAGTCTGAATCCTTTTCTGCATATAAATTTCAGGTGAGACAGAGTATATAATATAAAAGTCTCATGTAGGTTTATAAGTATGCTAGAGTGATTTCAAAAAGAAGTATGTATTTGAGAGTAACATAACACTGAATGTAAATTCCCCTTTGCGACTTTCTACCTTCATGACTTGGGACAAATTAACTAACCTCTCTAGTTTACTCATTTGTAAAAATGAGAATAATAGTAATAACTCAATGTTTTTGCAAAACTGTGTTTATGAATGCCTGGTACATGATAAACTCAACAAATGCTGCTTCTATAAGAATATTATTTTCTTAGCATCATTAATACCATTATTTGAGGGGCAGCCCTCTCTGGGTTCTCACAATCCCCTCATGACTAAGGTACATGCATGCCTAATGCTCTGTGCAAACCCAGTTAGACAGCTTAGCTCTGAAAAGAAGCAGAAAACAGTGCCTATAGCTAACATGATGCCCCATATTTCAAAAAGATTTCTGTGCTCTTTTAGAATCAGGAAAGTAAAGCTATTATGGTTCTACATTGAAGAGGCCCCTGCCTCCATCTGTGTAATTTCTTTACAGATAAAAATTGAAAAGGAGACAGGTTAAAAAAAAAGGGATGTTATCTGTGCTTTTCCAAGGACAACTCTGTCTGACTCCAGAGGCTATGCCTTAAATCCTACCTTGCCTCCTTCCAGTATCTTCCCAGACAAAGAAGCTTCTGATTATATATATATATATATATATATATATATATATATATATGTTTTAGGAAATATTTTTCTGGGTTCAAAATGTGGTAAGACCTCAGCTCCCCTAAAGATTAGGTGTCTGAAAATCTCAGTCTAGTGTAATAGCACATATCTTAGAAGCCATCCAAACAAAGTGAAAACATATATACAATCAAAGGTGTAGCCTTTAAATATCCACCAAGGAATAGACAGATGAAAGAAGTACGAGAGACCTAAATATTTCAATCAGTATATGATGATTAGTCAATTCATTATGTATTTAAATGTATGAAAAGAGTAGTCCATTGACTGGTTATTTTACAAAATAGCAGCCTAAGACAGCTCGTGGAAATGAAGCCAAGAAAATAATAGAGAAGCAGTTAAAGGAAGAAAATAGAAAAGATAGGTATAGTGACAGTGACCTGAAGCAGTTGGGAGGTGGAGTAGAAAAAAGCAACATATATCAGAAAGAAGATAGCTAACAATGAAGAGACAAAAGACAAACTTGATTTGAAGAGTAGTTAGGAGTAGGACAATAACTGAGATTCCCTTATACCTCATCAATATCATCTTAGATGTGAAAAGCAGGTAAATGCATCCCAGGACCTCAATACAGCCTCTTAAGACCCACAGTACTACAGGCACAAGCTGAGCTATGTTGGAATAAGCAATAAGCCTTGACCAATACCACATGCACAAACAACATGGCAGGAGCAGGGCAGCATGGAAATCATCTATGCTCCTTTCACTGAAGGGCAAAGAGCAGAATTGCAAACAATTACAAGGAAAAAAAAGGCAAAACAACCAAGAACTAAAAGCACAGAAAAGGAGTACAGATCTGAATAACATTTATAAGACGATATAATATTTACGGAGTATTTCCTAGGTGTAAGTACACCATTAAATGTTTTATTACAGTGTATTAGTTAATGCAGTAACCCTGCAAGTTATTATACCCACTTTACAGATAAAGAAACTGAATTGCAGAAAAGTTAGGTAACATAGATTTAGTTCTATCTGACTCTTTAGTTCACAATCTCAAATGGAATATTGTGTCTTCTCAGTGTCTTCCCCAGGAGTAGTGTTTGATTTTTAAAATAGATTTTGAATCATTAAAACATTGGATGTTGAAATTAGAAGATCTAGGCCTTGTATTGCATGAATGGTTCTTAAAGACCTCTTAATTTTGTCCCAGTGCTCGTTGAGAAGGTGAAAGATTTTTATTAGGCAATATATTTGACCTAATTGTGTGACTTTTCAGAAGGATGACTTTGACATTTCAAAGTGAGAGGGAGCATTAAAAGGCTAAATATAGTTGGTATTTTTTTTAAAAGACAGGAATTTATGATGCTGTAAAAGAAATTAATTTTTTCCAGGAAAAAGCCTTTTGAAAATTATGTGAATATATTATATATTCGCAATGCTGATAAAATTGAACAGTTTTGGAAATAGTTGCTAACTTTTAGTTTTTAAAGTGCCTGTCAAGGAATCATTTCCACACACATCCATAACTCCCTCTACACACAGATATACACACACACAAACACACGGACACATGTGCATGCATGCACTTGCACACAATAAAATTTATCTTTTAAGCACAACAAAAACATACTATGGATTATTCCTTATACTGGTCTGAATCAGAGCTTTGTTGGAAGTGAAGTGTGTTGGATAGAGATTGCACAGACCAGTTGGAGATACAGAGAAGCCCTGGCAAAAATAATTTACAATATGGTGGTAGGGAATTGGGAATGCTATTGAAAACAGGCAGTAGTCAAAGATTCGAGGAAGGTAACTTTCCATTTTAGACAAGTATATCAGTAAATGATGGGCTTTGGGACTCGAAAACTGCACTTATGAAAAAAGACCCCATCTTCAGGAAGTACCCTGGGAGAGCAAACTGGGATACTGTTCATCGGGATCCCACTTACAGAGGGTTGGAACCTAAATTTAAAATCCAGGCAAAGTTTTTACAGCGAAATGGGTTAGAAATTTTTAAACTACCATCTTATAGATTCCAAACATGAGCAAATGACTAAATATGTTGAGGATTATGAGAGTTAAGTTTCTTACTGTTGGGGGAGTTACATATATGGAAAGGAGGATACAAAATGTACCCTGCTTTGCTTAACTAGAATTGAAAGTACCATTATGGGAGACATATATATATATGGGAGAGAGAAATATTCTCTGGTACAAAGATATATTTCATAGCTCAATCTGCTGAAATAATCTAAAAGAAATGGAGCATCAATAATAATGAGCACATCTCAAGTCCAGATCTTGGTTTCTAAATATTATTCTCCAATAAAAGGAACCTGGGCTACTTTGTTGATTCTAGGGAAGGAACAGATTAAATACAACATGTACCTAAGAACATGATTTGAAATCAAGAAACAAGAAAGTACTTAAAGAATAATGGGGACATGTGAAAAAGAGGAGACAGCTCAAAGGCACAATGAAAGTGAAAGTGTTAGTCACTACTCAGTCCTGTCCAACTCTTTGCAACCCCATGGATTGTAGCCCACCAGATTCCTCCCCAGTCCATGGGATTTTCTAGACAAGAATATTGGAGTGGATTGTCATTTCCTTCTCCAGAGGATCGTCCCCACACAGGGATTGAACCCAGGTCTCCTACACTGGAGGCAGACTCTTTACCATCTGAGCTACCAGGGAAGCCCAAAAGAACAATATGCGCATTCAAATAAATTTGCATACTAACAGCAATGGATTATATTCCACTGAATAAAATAGGAATCCATGAGCCCATATGGTTATACATAAATAGAAGGCGGGTGAAGGGAAGTATGTTCTTACAGCAGAAAACCCAATGGGTGAAATTTTGATGAGAAACAGAATCTGTAAATCCAGCCATAAAGTGACCTCCCTTCAAATTATTCCTACAAATTATAAAAGATCTTCACGACCCAGACAATCACGATGGTGTGATCACCCACCTAGAGCCAAACATCCTGGAATGTGAAGTCAAGTGGGCCTTAGGAAGCATCACTATGAACAAAGCTAGTGGAGGTGATGGAATTACAATTGAGCTATTTCACATCCTGAAAGATGATGCTGTGAAAGTGCTGCACTCAATATGCCAGCAAATTTGGAAAACTCAGCAGTGGCCACAGGACTGGAAAAAGTCAGTTTTCATTCCAAGCCCAAAGAAAGGCAATGGCAAAGAATGCTCAAACTACCGCACAATTGCATTCATCTGACACAATAGTAAAGTAATGCTTAAAATCCTCAAAGTGTGGTTTCAGCAATACGTGAATCATGAACTTCCAGATGTTCAAGCTGGTTTTAGAAAAGGCAGAGGAACCAGAGATCAAATTGCCAACATCTGCTGGATCATCAAAAAAGCAAGAGAGTTTCAGAAAAACATTTATTTCTGCATTATTGACTATACCAAAGCCTTTGACTGTGTGGATCACAATAAAATGTGGAAAATTATGAAAGAGATGGGAATACCAGACCACCTAACCTGCCTCTTGAGAAATCTGTATGCAGGTCAGGAAGCAACAGTGAGAACTGGACATGGAACAACAGACTGGTTCCAAAGAGGAAAAGGAGTACGTCAAGGCTGTATATTGCCACCTTGCTTATTTAGCTTCTGTGCAGAGTACATCATGAGCAACACTGGGCTGGAAGAAGCACAAGCTGGAATCAAGATTGCTGGGAGAAATATCAGTAACCTCGGATATGCAGATGACACCACCCTTATGGCAGAAAGTGAAGAAGAACTAAACAGCCTCTTGATGAAAGTGAAAGAGGAGAGTGAAAAGTTGGCTTAAAGCTCAACGTTCAGAAAACTAAGATCATGGCATCCAGTCCCATCATTTCATGGCAAATAGATGGAGAAACAGTAGACACAGTGTCAGACTTTATTTTGGGGGGCTCCAAAATCACTGCAGATGGTGATTGCAGCCATGAAATTAAAAGATGCTTACTTCTTGGAAGGAAAGTTATGACCAACCTAGACAGCATATTAAAATGCAGAGACATTACTTTGCCAACAAAGGTCCGTCTAGTCAAGGCTATTGTTTTTCCAGTGTTCATGTATGGATGTGAGAGTTGGAATATAAAGAAAGCTGAGTGCCAAAAAATTGATGTTTTTGAACAAGACTCTTTAGAGTCCCTTGGACTGCAAGGAAATTCAGCCAGTCCATCCTAAAGGAAATCATTCCTAGGTGTTCATTGGAAAGACTGATGTTGAAGCTGAAAGTCCAATACTTTGGTCACCTGATGCAAAAAGCTGATTCGTTTGAAAAGATCCTGATGCTGTGAAAGATTGAAGGCAGGAGGAGAAGAGAACTACAGAAAATGAGATGGTTGGATGGCATCACTGACTCAATGGACATGGGTTTGGGTGGACTCTGGGAGTTGGTGATGGACAGGGAGGCCTGGTGTGTTGCGGTTCTTGGTGTCACAAATAGTTGGACACAACTGAGCGACTGAACGGAACTCAACAATTATTTATTAATTACAGTGCTACCGGAGAGAAAACTAATAGATACCACCTTAAATAAGGCTCCCAATATTACACCCTGAGAAGGATACCGTATCATTTATGAGGTATTCCTGTCAAAATATTCATAACCAGAATCTCTGCATAAGAAATCACTATTGAGCAATATTCTTTAAAGTACCTATCCTGTACACTTGAAAAATATCAAAGCCTAAAAACACAGAAGGGACTGTTCTTAATTAAAGGATATTAAAGAGAAATGACTAATAAATTCAATAATTGATACAAGATTGGATTCTGGACCAGGAAAAAGTACTACACAAGACATTATTGGGGTAACTGATGAGATTTGAATATTGACTATGGGTTAGATAACAGTTGCATATAAACGTTAAATTTCCTGATTTTGACAACTACCACCATGTAATAGAAGACTCTTGTTTCTAGAAAATACATGCATGCAGAAGTATTTAGGGAAAAATGTAGGCATGGATGTATACAGGTCACCCTCTCTCAAAAATGCATAAATACATACACTCATATACATATATATATAAAGAGAGACAGAAGGAAAATATAAAAAGTTGGTGAATCTGAGTATAAGATAGATGAGAGTTCCTAGTTCTATTCTTACAACTTTTCTGCAAATATTAATTTTTACAAAATGAATATTTAAAACAACAAAAACCCTCAGGCAAGGTGCTTGAGATACCATCCTGGGGATTGAGTGCTTTTGAACATCCAGTGAGTGAAAGCATTGAACATAGAATCTAGGTAGGAGCCCAGGCATGCAAGGGATAATGAAGAAACCACTGGTTAACAAAGAGTAAGGCAAAAAGTCAGGTGAAAAACCAGAGCCAAAAGAGAAACAGCTGCAAAGCTAACTCAGGTAAGTTCCTATTATAAGGCTATATGAAGTTCATCTGTTTACTGACAGGTTTAGTCAAAGATTCTGTGTGGCCCTGCAATGCTAAGGAGGCTACATGGGCTGGGAACAAAGTATATGATTAGATTTAGATTTAATCTGCATAGGAACAGTTCTATGCAGCTGCACCATGTAACATCCTGATTCAGCTAGAACCAATTTCAATATAGCTCTTTACAACTTAATGCTGTAAGCTCCCAAGAAGGAAAATTTGCATGGATAGAAAGACTTTCTTTTGGCTTGTCCCATTATTTCTTTTGTTCTTCCAAATCAGAAGATGAGAAAATAGCTACCTTTACACTCTTGGTTCTCAAACAAAGCTGCACTTTGAAGTCACCTGGAGACATTTTAAAATTATCAACACCAGTGCCACATATTCAGAGTTTCTGTTTCATCAGTTGAGGGTGGGGTCTCAATATGAGCAATTATTATAACTGTCTTCATTTGATTATAACTTGCAGTCAGGGTTGACAACTACAAGCCTAGACACTGCTTCTCAAAGTCTCATTTCTGGACCATCTGTATCATAATTATTTGGGGTATTTATAACAAATGCAAAAGTACACATCCCACCCCACACTTACTAAATCACGATTTGGGGTGAGGTATTTTTTAGAACATTTCAAAGGGACCATTTTATTCTCTATGTTCACTATGTTTGAGAACCACAGCTCTGGATTTCTAAATAGCTCACTTAAGAAAAAAAAAAAAAAAAAAGAAAGAAAAAAAACAAGACTAGCTCTCCAGGGAATATTTTTTTTCTGCTTCTCTGTTTCCAGAATGCTACCTCACTGATCATATAAAACTATGTGCTTTTCAGAATATGATATGTGACAGATGGAATTTCTTGGGGAAGTTGATGCATTATGCCGAAATGATACAAGGCCTTCATTCTGATTTTAACAAAATTATAGACATTGTAATATATATTTGGGATTCAATTATAAGAAAAATATCACATAAGACATGGAGAACACTGAAGTGTGGTGTCTCATCAGCAGGAGTGCTGTCACCTAATATTAATTATGAACTAATAGTGGTGATGAATGATTGGTCACTCTTGAGGTATACCCTCCAGCAGAGCATAATTTCACAAATTCTTGAAACAGTGATGGCTAACTTGCCTATATCTTGGTAGCAAATAAAGCAAAGAAGAAAACTACATAGGAGCAGATCAAGATAAAACCCTGACTTGTTTTGTAAAGTATAAAGAAGTGAGAGATAGTGTTCTGAATCCTGTGGCCAATTCAAGAAGAAATAAAGATGATGATTTTCTGGAGAATAAGAAAATCATTTATTTTAGCATTTAATCCACTTATTAATTGTGCATAATGATAGGCATATCATATTATTCAGAACATTCATTTGTGATACCTCTATACAGAGAAATAAGAGAAGAAAATAAGATGAAAATTCATGTCAGGGTATTTTTCTAGGAAGGAAGTCCCAAAATACTTCTAAAGTCATTACACTACCAAAAGTGTTAACAAAACTATATTTTCAGGACTGAAACGATGATTCTGAGTCACTAATAAAAGATTAAATGACAGCATGACACGCTTAATGAAGTAGGGGGGGAAATGCATCACATTTTTGAAAACTTCTAAATGAAATCTGTTAAAATTCTGGCACTGAGAAAGTTAATTTTTGCCATATGGAAATACAGGATACCTTGTCCTCTGTTGTTCTTCAGATATAATTTTATAAACTGTGTGAAGAGAACAGACTGGCATTAGCTGTCCTCACTATTACTAAGTGATTGCATTCCCTTTGCTTCATTTGGATTCATGAATGTGTCCTAAGAAACCAACTATTTAACTCATTTATGCACCAAAGAGTTAAGCAATATATGAAGACATTTACATTCTCCTCAAGGGTTGCAGTTCCACATAACTCCATCTGGAAACTGTCACAAAGAAAAATGAACAAGTTTGTAATCATTATCTTTAGATTTCTATTACCATAAATGTATTTCTCTTTTATTTAATTCTATGTCATGATTACAAGTTTTAGTCTATAAAATGAGAGGTAAACCTGGATTTATTCTGTGAAATGAGAATGGAACTTATAGTAACAAACACATTTTAATTTACCACAGTTATAATCAGCAAAATTTTCTTCTATGCTACTGAACACCACTATTTCATTCCAGTTAACACATTTTTTCACAAAGCTGGGTAGATAGATGATCATTTCTACTATATGCATTATCTATATTTGCAAAGATTTTAAATAAAACTATGTACATGACATTGTACAGGAGACAGGAATCAAGACCATCCCCAAGAAAAAGAAACGCAAAAAAGCAAAATGACTGTCTGAGGAGGACTTACAAATAGCTGTGGAAAGAAGGGAAGTGAAAAACAAAGGAGAAAAAGGAAAGATATACCCATTTGAATGCAGAGTTCCAAAGAATAGCAAGGAGAGATAAGAAAGCCTTCCACAGCGATCAATGCAAAGAAATAGAGGAAAATAACAGAATGGGAATCACTAGAGATCTCTTCAAGAAAATTAGAGATACCAAGGGAACATTTTATGCAAAGATGGGCTCAATAAAGGACACAAATGATCTGGACCTAACAGAAGCAGAAGATATTAAGAAGAGGTGGCAAGAATACACAGAAGAACTGTACAAAAAAAGATCTTCATGACACAGATAATCACGATGTTGTGATCAGTCACCTAGAGCCAGACATCCTGGAATGTGAAGTCAAGTGGGCCTTAGGAAGCATCACTATGAATAAAGCTTTTGTAGGAGGTGATGGAATTCCAGTTGAGCTATTTTAAATCCTGAAAGATGATGCTGTGACAGTGTTGTACTCAATATGTCAGCAAATTTGGAAAACTCAGCAGTGGCCATAGGACTGGAAAAGGTCAGTTTTCATTCCAAGCCCAAAGAAAGGCAATGGCAAAGAATGCTCAAACTACCACACAATTGCACTCAACTCACAAGCTAGTAAAGAAATGTTTAAAATTCTCCAAGCCAGGCTTCAGCAATATGTGAACCCTGAAATTCCACATGTTCAAGATGGTTTTAGAAAAGGCAGAGGAACCAGAGATCAAATTGCTAACATCTGCTGGATCATCAAAAAAGCAAGAGAGTTCCAGAAAAAAACATCTATTTCTGCTTTATTGACTATGCCAAAGCCTTTGACTGTGTGGATCACAACAAACTGTGGAAAATTGAAAGAGATGGGAATACCAGACCACCTGACCTGCCTCTTGAGAAATCTGTATGCAGGTCAGGAAGCAACAGTGAGAACTGGACATGGAACAACAGACTGGTTCCAAATAAGAAAAGGAGTACATCAAGGCTGTATATTGTCACCCTGCTTATTTAACTTCTATGCAGAGTACATCTTGAGCGATACTGGGCTGGAGGAAGCAAAGCTGGAATCAAGATTACTGGGATAAATATCAATAACCTCAGATATGCAGATGACACCACCCTTGTAGTAGAAAGCAAAGAAGAACTAAAGAGCTTATTGAAAGAGGAGAGGGGAAAAGGTTGGCTTAAAGTTCAACATTCAGAAAACTAAGATCATGTCATCCAGTTCCATCATTTCATGGCAAATAGATGTGGAAACAGTGGACACAGTGGGCGACTTTATTTTTCTTGTCTCCAAAATCCCTGCCGATGGTGATTGCAGCCAGGAAATTAAGAGACACTCCTTTGAAGGAAAGTTATGACCAACCTAGACAGCATATTAAAAAGCAGAGACATTAATTTGTCACAAAGGTCCATCTAGGCAAGTCTATGATTTTTCCTGTAGTCATGTATGGATGTGAGAGTTGGACTATAAGGAAAGCTGAGCTCAGAAGAATTGATGCTTTTGAACAGTGGTGTTGGAAAAGACTCTTGAGAGTCCCTTGGACTGCAAGCAGATCCAACCAGTCCATCCTAAAGGAGATCAGTCCTGGGTGTTCATTGGAAGGGCTGATGTTGAAGCTGAAACTCAATATTTTGGCCACCTGATGCAAAGAACTGACTCATTTGAAAAGACCCTGATGCTGGGAAAGATTGAGGGCAGGAGGAGAATGTGACAACAAAGGATGAGATGGTTGGATGGCATCACCGACTCGATGGACATGGGCTTGTGTGGACTCTGGGCTTTGGTGATGGACAGCGAAGCCTGGAGTGCTGCAGTTCATGGGGTCGCAAAGAGTTGGCTATGACTGAGCGACTGAACTCAACTGAATTGAGCTCATGTGCATGTAGTTGTACACGTTTGTAAAAGTCTAATGGTTATTCAGCGATAGGCAAAAAATTTAGATTCAAGCATTCATGGAATGGAAAACCAGTGACTAATTAGAAAAAAAAAAAAAGCAGGAGTAACTTCAAATGAGGAGAATGCTCTACTCCACAACTTTCTTCACATTATTTCAATCAAGTGTTGGTTATTCTGCAGAACCAAGACTAGACCATTAGTATGCAGAATACTACAAACATTCTTAAAAATTTGATTATGGTCAAAATATCTGGAACATTTTCAAGGAAGAGAAAGTCCAGCACCTTTAAGAACATTTCTATAAATGTTTGTAACAAAGGGAATTCTATAAATGCAGGGAAGCAATTCATTATCATTACCAGATGCTAACAATCTGGTTTAATCAATAATCAGCTAGTTTGTTTATTACCTTTCCAAATCAGAAGATCACTTTTCATTCATTCAGCTAGTAATTTGTAAGCTCTTACTATGTGCCTGTACTAGGCTAGGTACTGGGAATATAGTCTTGAGCAAGGTGGGAGGAGGAGTTAAGAGTCATCTGAGAAACATAACTTGCGTGGACAATAGTTCAGTTCAGTTCAGTTCAGTTCATTTCAGTCGATCAGTCGTGTCCGACTCTTTGCGACCCCATGAATCACAGCACGCCAGGCCTCCCTGTCCATCACCATCTCCAGGAGCTCACTTAGACTCACATCCATCGAGTCCGTGACGCCATCCAGCCATCTCATCCTCGGTCGTCCCCTTCTCCTCCTGCTCCCAATCTCTCCCAGCATCAGAGTCTTTCCCAGTGAGTCAACTCTTGGCATGAGGTGGCCAAAGTACTGGAGTTTCAGCCTCAGCATCACTCCTTCCAAAGAAATCCCGGGGTTCATCTCCTTCAGAATGGACTGGTTGGATCTCCTTGCAGTCCAAGGGACTCTCAAGAGTCTCCTCCAACACCACAGTTCAAAAGCATCAATCTTTGGTGCTCAGCTTTCTTCACAGTCCAACTCTCACATCCATACATGACCACTGGAAAAATCACAGCCTTGACTAGATGGACCTTTGTTGGCAAAGTAAAGTCTCTGCTTTTCAATATGCTATATAGGTTGGTCATAACTTTTCTTCAAGGAGTAAGCGTCTTTTAATTTCATGGCTGCAGTCATCATCTGGCAATGGCACCCCACTCCAGTACTCTTGCCTGGAAAATCCAATGGGCGGAGGAGCCTGGCAGGCTGTAGTCCATGGGGTTGCGAAGAGTCAGACACGACTGAGCGACTTCACTTTCACTTTTCACTTTCATGCATTGGAGAAGGAAATGGCAACGCACTCCAATGTTCTTGCCTGGAGATTCCCAGGGATGGAGGAGCCTGGTGGGCTGACGTCTATGGGGTTGCACAGGGTCGGACATGACTGAAGTGACTTAGCAGTAGCAAAAAATAAAGTCTGACACTGTTTCCACTATTTCCCCATCTATTCCACATGAAGTGATGGGACCAGATGACATGATCTTCATTTTTTGAATGTTGCGCTTTAAGCCAACTTTTTCACTCTCCTCTTTCACTTTCATCAAGAGGCTTTTTAGTTCCTTTTCACTTTCTGCCATCAGGGTGGTGTCATCTGCATATCTGAGGTTATTGATATTTCTCCCGGCAATCTTGATTCCAGCTTGTGCTTCTTCCAGCCCTGTGTTTCTAATGATGTACTCTGCATAGAAGTTAAATAAGCAGGGGGACAATATACAGCCTTGGCGTACTCCTTTTCCTATTTGGAACCAGTCTGTTGTTCCATGTCCAGTTCTAACTGTTGCTTCCTGACCTGCATATAGGTTTCTCAAGAGCCTGGTCAGGTGGTCTGGTATCCCCATCTCTTTAAGAAATTTCCACATTTTATTGTGATCCACACAAAGGCTTTGGCATAGTCAATAAAGCAGAAATAGATGTGTTTTTTTTTGGAACTCTCTTGCCTTTTCCATGATCCAGCGGATGTTGGCAACTTGATCTCTGGTTCCTCTGCATTTTCTAAAACCAGCTTGAACATCAGGAAGTTCACGGTTCACATATTGCTGAAGCCTGGCTTGGAGAATTTTGAGCATTACTTTACTAGTGTGTGAGATGAGTGCAATTGTGTGGTAGTTTGAGGTTTCTTTGGCATTGCCTTTCTTTGGGATTGCAATGAAAACTAACCTTTTCCAGTCCTGAGGCCACTGCTGAGTTTTCCAAATTTGCTGGCATATTGAGTGCAGCACTTTCACAACATCATCTTTCAAGATTTGAAATAGCTCAACTGGAATTCCATCACCTCTACTAGCTTTGTTTGTAGTGATGTTTCCTAAGACCCACTTGACTTCACATTCCAGGATGTCTGGCTCTAAGTGAGTGATCACACCATCGTGATTATCTTGTTCTTGAAGATTTTTTTGTACAGTTCTTCTTTGTATGCTTGCCACCTCTTCTTAATATCTTCTGCTTCTGTTAGGTCCAGACCATTTCTGTCCTTTATCGAGCCCATCTTTGCATGAAATGTTCCGTTGGTATCTCTAATTTTCTTGAAGAGATCTCTATTCTTTCCCATTTTGTTGTTTTCCTCTATTTCTTTGCTTTGATTGCTGAGGAAGCCTTTCTTATCTCTTCTTGTTATTCTTTGGAACTCTGCATTCAGATGCTTATATCTTTCCTTTTCTCCTTTGCTTTTTGCTTCTCTTCTTTTCACAGCTATTTATAAGGCCTCCCCAGACAGCCATTTTGCTTTTTTCATTTCTTTTCCATGGGGATGGTCTTGATCCCTGTCTCCTGTACAATGTCATGAACCTCAGTCCATAGTTCATCAGACACTCTATCTATCAGATCTAGATAATCTTAAATAAGTTATAAAATTATTATTTAAGGCTATCTCCATTAAAAACCAAATATCTCTCCAACATTAGAATTATTTTCCTTTTTACAGAAAGGAAGTCTAAAAATATTAATGATCAATGGCATGATATATATATATATATATATATATAAAATATGTCTTTCAAATAAATATATGTTTATTCCATAGGCACTTTATCTGTGAAAATACATGAAATTTCAACATAAGGCAAAGCTCAAATTATAATCAGAATTATCAAAATTCAAGCTCATCATTTATTTGAATTGTCCAGGTGTTTTACTCAGGACAGGCTCAGGGACCTTTCTATGGCTCAGTGGTCAGGAATCTGCTGCCAATGCAGGAGACTCAAGAGACACAATTTCGCTCTCTGCAATGGGAAGATTCCCTGGAGTAGTAAATGGCAACTTACTCCAATATTCTTACCTGGAGAATTCCGTGGACAGAGGAGCCTGGTGGGCTACAGTCCATGGGGTTGCAAAGCATTGGACACAACTGAGTGACTGGGTGTGCACATACACAAGTATTTTACATGTGTGTTACTTGCTCAGTCATGTCGATTCTTTGTGACCACATGGACTGTAGCCTGCCAGGCTCCTCTGTCCATGGAATTTTCCATGCAAGAATACTGGAGCAGGTTGCCATTTCCTCCTTCAGGGGACCTTCCTGACCCAGGGATCAAACCTGGGTCTTCTGCACTGCAAGCAGATTCTTTACCACCTGAGCCACCAGGGAAGACTTGCCCCATATTTTACACACAGGATATGTTATTTTTCTGATACTTTTTTTCAGAGAGCAAAATTAAATTGGAATCTGTTCTTTGTTGTTGTTGTTGTTTTAATCACATGGTGATTGTAACCGCAACCATAAAAATTGTTATTCGTTTGACTTTTTAATCCTGCCAACTTGCATACATTTGAGGCCCCTATAAGGCTCCCTGATCAGGTTCTGAATAAATTGAAAAATAAAACATAGGAGAAGGAAGTAGAGAACCAGCATATCACCTATATTGTTAATGGAGTATAAGCTGAGGGACATACCTTTACTTCTGTTAATCAAGTAGACTTAATACACCCTGACATCAGACAGGCAAATTCACCAATTCACAGCAATGGAAATCAGTGTCACTGAGCCAGGACAGCCCCCTTTCCTGTAAGGGGCAGAACACAATGTCTCCCTATCGGCAGGCCTTTACTCAAAAAGGAAAAGCACGGAGCTTAGCCAAGCATGCTAGTTGTCTACCAATCACACAAGGCATTCCGTATCACTTGGAGCAGAATGAATAAAGGGAGTATAGAATTACAAGGAGTGTGTCTAGAAAATTCTCTCCTCTTCAAATCCAACGAAGCTGGAAAAAGTCATCCTTCCCCTCTAACATAAACTGCAAGCTTTGACTCAAGTCTTGTTAACGGTGCTTTGTCTTTCTTTATGCTTCACTCTGTCATCACTCGTTTCTGTTCTTTTACCATTTTTCCATGTTCCCATTCTATTTGCCACTGGGGCAAATAGGGATCTGTCCCTCTTTTGGCTCAAGTGTATAAGGTGATGGAAGGCCCTTAATGGACAACCTTGATAGATGAAATCATATAGGCTCCTCAGTCTTTAACAAAACAGTCATAGAATTGAATGGGGGAAAGCCCTGGTAGCAAAATGTGGTGGGAAATATAATATTTTGGTGAGAAATAGAAGAAGGTTCAGCAGGAACCATAAGAGTAGATCCTGATAGTGATTGTAGCATTTTACTAGAGTTGTAAAATTGAGTAACTACTCAATAACTGTAGTATTTTGTACATGTAAAAAAAAATGCCTTGACTTTGTCCTAGAGAGTGCTTAACACTCATGAGTTAAACCTTGTGGCCAATAAAAAATATATAAGGTTCTCCCAATCAAAAACAGCTGTAGCATCTATAAACTAACTTAGGTTAAAACATATAGAATCAATATAAAGAGTTCTCATTTGTAGCCATATTCAGCTTATACAGATAAATATAATATAATAAATGAATTTTAAAATGCCATTTTAAACAAGTCATTCTGAAGACATTTTCTATATTTCAAAATCACTGATGTGGGTAAAATGTCCAATCCTCCAGAGATAAAAAAGCAGAGAGAAAAACTAAACAAAACACAACTTTTCACACTTTTATTCTGTCATCAAACAGCAACTCTCTTTCAATAGTCCTTACTATTCTGTACTAGGAGACCTTTTGGAAATACTATCTTACAAGCCATGGCTTTATGGACATTTGTCATATGCTAATACTCTCTTTCTCTGGAAAAGTAGATGGACTGGATATACTGTCAATAACAGGGCTACATAAATAAGCTGTTTCACTCACAATTGATAGCTTAATATTATAATTACGAGAGGAAAAAAAAACTAACATGGTATTTAAAATCGTAATATCTTGTTCTCTTTTCTGAGAATAGTTGCACATTTCTACTTTGTAATATTTCTCTTTGACACCAGAGGAAGCCCCAAGTGAGAAAGAGGATGTTAGTACCTAACATCACGTCAATTAACTTGTGCACAAAAAAAGAAAGATTAACTTGCTTCGCAGGAAGTACTGACTAGGTTCATTTCAAAAATAATCCTTTGTCTGCCAACCTAAGACAGAGTTGGGTATAGCAGAGGAGCCTTTAGTGTTTGAACTTCTGAAGTAATTCAAAGAAAGATAAATTATTAGAAAAAAACTGAGAAACCAGAACTGATATTACCTTATTAATACTCATTATTACCTTGAGTAAAAAAATTAGAGCTATTTAAAACAAAAAACTCATTTGATTCATATCTGTCTCTTAGAGGTTTAATTTTATCACTCTCTGCCTTATAAGTAAAAGAGTGAATTAATTTAACTTAGGGTTTGGCAAAGAGAAGCAAATTTCCCCTCAAACACTCCTTTTCCATGTTCAACATCTTACTCTAACCTACTTACACTGCATGTATCTAGTTTTAACTTACATGTATTCTGTAGAATATACATAACTGCCCTGTAAAGTGTATAAACAAGTTGTTCTTTTAACTCACTTATTTATTACTGATGGAGATATTTCTACTGTTTGCCCATAGGCTTCCTGACTAGAAGTGTGATTTCTGGTACCACAGTCATAATGGAATTGCATTAATAAAACCATCTGGACAGCCAAGAAATTTGTCCTATATTTCGTTCTTTTGGAATTCACTTGTCTGTTTCTTCATAGAACCATTAATAAAAATTTTCTTTGCCCCCAAACTATATTAATTACATGGTTGTGTTTATTTTTTAATGTTCCATTCCATTTTGTTGAACAATTTGGAAGCTTAGATATTCTTAAACAAATATAACTTTCTGAAAGTTTAAGAACACATGCTGAATGGGTCTGTTATTTCTAAAGTATCTTGTCTTTACTAGCAAGTCTTTACTTTTGCTAAATCATACTTACTCTCAGTCCTAAACTTTAGATCTTTCAACATTCTCTAAAGTAGATTGGTTTGCCTAATGGCTATCTTACACTCCAGTAAATAAATGTGATGTGATTTTAGTTTACATAAGTCTCTTCTCACTAAATTTATGCAAGGAATGTGCATTAAGTTACTGGGTTAAAAGATGTTAGCAATGGAGTCGAGCTAGAGAACATAAATGATATTCTAACTTAGTTTGAATTTCCAGTCACTTAGGTTAGGTTGGTATTTGCCTAACAAAGCAGGAAGAACATTTTTAGAGAGGCTTCCTAAGAACAATATGTTAATGTATGAAATGTTGCAATATTATCTATTAAAAATGTGCACTTTTTTTAAAAAATACTTTTGAAATATGTCCTAGTCATCTGTAATTTATTATTCATATTTCTGTTCTCAATAATAATCAAAATAGTTAAAATATTTCTTGAATACTTATGTGCTAAGGACAGTAATTTACATGTGTTTTACAGAAGCCTCACAATTGTCCTATAAAGTGAGACTCATTAATATCCCCATTGTTTGGTTGACAGCTTAGAGATATAGAAAGACAGTGACTTGGCTAAATTCACAGCTAATAAGCAACAGTCAAGGTTTTAACCCAGATGACGTGACTATGTAACTCTAGTCCAAAACTTGCACTTTAAAGCATTATGCAGCCTCCTTTCCTGGCTGTAGATCTGTGCATGTGCATGCATGTGTGTGTGTGTGTGTGTGTGTGCGAGCATGTATGCACGCTCACATACATGTGCAAACCAAGTTTCAAAGATAATGTGATGATAAATATGTTATGCCTTTCTTTTCTCATGCTAAAGCAAAATAAAATTCCTAGTTAATATAGCATACTGGTTAAAAGTACAGATTGGATAGCTGAGGTTTGAATCCCACTTCCCACATCTTTTACCTTCATTTACATTGTTATATTACTTAACCTCACTAAGCCTCCATTTCCTCAACTCTAATACAGTAACAATGAGAAGAATATTTATCTCATGAAGCTGTGTTGAGGAAGAGTAATATCAAGCATAGGAAAGAAACAGTTTTAAAAGAACATTGGTATACCAGGTACTGTCCTAGGCACTTAGGTTCTAATTGAATCCTCTTAGCAATCTTATAAAATAGTTATCAATATCTTTTTACAAATGAGGAAACTAAAGTTCAGAGAAAAGTGAATTACTCAAGGCTAAAAAGTAGTAAGTGGCAAATCTAGGATTGGAATCCAACCCAGACCTGTTGGTCACAAAGTCCAAGCACCGTCCCATGATACCACTTTGTTTCTCACGTGGAGGGAAATGAATCTTGGTAGGAAAGATGAAGTGACAAAGGCCAGTTTGATGAAATTCACAATTTTGCGGAGGATTGGATCTGTTTCTATTTCTATTTCTTGATGTATTTGAGGGCAATGTGTATTGAATAAATGCTCATTGTCCACCAAGTTTATTTTCTTGTCTGCCCTAGCTATCAAGGAACCATTTATACAGTAGCTCTCTGCAACAAAAAATTTGATCTAATGGAGGAATAGGCATTTATTCATTCTTTTATCAGACATTTACCAAGCCACTTCTCTGTGCCAGACATAGTGTTAGGTACCAAGTATAGAGAACTTTAAAAAAAAAAAAAACCCTCCTGGAAAAAAAGACAAAGGTCCTACCCTCCAACAGCTACTTGCATTAGGACATGTGGGGCAGAAGCAGACAAAGGGAAGCCATTTACACATAAGATGCTTCTTTTCTTTCTTGCTCCCAGAGCAGAATGGTACCTCTGAAGATTAGTAGCACAAGATGAAAGAAGCCAGCTAAAATGGTCACCCCAATTTATCTCAATTCAAGTTTCCAAGGAAGTAATCTCCCAAGATCTGATGCCTAAAGAATTGAGAATATAGAACCATATGAGATCTTAACATTCTGTCATGTTTTTCCAAAACTGAATAAAATTTCCTCCTTTTAACTGTGCCATCATATAAGGAAATGGAGTAATTTTAGAAGTTTAAGAGGGTTAAACACTTAATTATTTAAATTGTTTTAATTTTTTTTCCTTCTCATGCCAGTTTTCCCAAATGAACAGAAATAAAGGAGCTATTTCAAAAGCCATGCCAAAAAGAGAGAGAGAGAGAGTGTTCTCTTACAGCCAACAGATCACACGACCAAAATCACAAAGTGGTTTTTTAAGCTAAGGCTACTTTTCTATCAGTATTCCTCGTGAGTGAGGGTTTGTTTTTTTTTTTAAAGTGCTGGGTTATATAAGCAGCAAGCTGCCTGAATCCACAGCGTGAGGTATGTTTTGTTCTGATTCTTTTCTGTTAAATGACATTTTCACTAAGAATATAGGCAAATTTCAAAGATATGTGGCACATGCCATCCTATTGATTATATATTTCTTCAAAATAACGTGAAACAAATCAACAAAGTGACTGGATAAAGGATGATTATAGGTAAATAAATTTGTGGAAAAGAATATAGGGTATAAATGGGGATAAATGTGATTCTAGAAAAACTCTTGTCTCTAAGTATTAAGGAAGGAAAAGATGTCCTATATAAATGTCCTATGTCAAAAATGTCCTATGTAAATTAACATATTTTCCTGCTTAAATCTCGTCTTGCAAATCACTTTGAATGTCAGACTCGCCAATGCCAAGATCATCTTTGACTCTGTGTGTGGTGTGTGTGTGTGTGTGTGTGTGTGTGTGTGTGTGTCTATCTGTGTTCATTTGACAGTCCCACATTTTCAAAAGCCCAGTATTCCAAATTGCTGAAACTCCATACAGAGCTATAAATGATATAATCCTGTGTAGAAATTTAAATCACCCACGGTATAGGGAATTTCACTACTGACAAGTACTACTGTTAATTTCTGAAAGAAAATGCACATTTCCTCGTATCTTAGAATGTTTCTCCAGAAGAAAATATTTTTGCCTTACCTACCTAAGAAACGAATAAGATTTAAATACAGAAATCACCTTTTTACTTCCGAATTTTCCTTACTTATATTATCTTCCTTAACAATTTGTGGTGTTATTGTTTTTCTTTGGGGGTTAATTCATCTTCCTTATCTTATAGTGCCACCTATTGATGAATAATAAATATTGCCGATTTTATAACTTAAGATATAAATATGCCTAAAAATGGCACCCCATTCCAGTACTCTTGCCTGGAAAATCCCACCGACGGGGGAGCCTGGTAGGCTTCAGTCCATGGGGTCGCGAACAGTCAGACACGACTGAGCGACTTCACTTTCACTTTTCACTTTCATACATTGGAGAAGGAAATGGCAACCCACTCCAGTGTTCTTGCCTGGAGAATCCCAGGGATGGCAGAGCCTGGTGGGCTGCCATCTCCGGGATCGCACAGAGTCGGACACGACTGAAGTGACTTAGCAGTAGCAGCAGCAAAGCTCACTTAACCTCCTAGTGAAGTTCCATAGATAGCAGAAAGATCCATACTTTTGCCCTTAGAATTCTTTATCTCTAGGGGAAAAAAAAGCAATATTTAATCGTTTACTTTTACAATATTTTCTCATTCTGAGTATTTGATTTGTGTGTTCTTGGCAGCAGTAAGTTCTAAGTCCATTTCCCAAGATCTGGGAATCACAATAAAAAGCAAAATGGGTTATTTGGACTTTTATATTGAGTCTGGTTGTTTAAAGGAAGAATGGGCAAGACTTCTTTCTTCTCCACACACAAAGAGAAAGCTTCAGTAGGGCAACGATGTCCTTCCCAAGAAAACAGCAAATGAGGTCTCATTTGTGAAGACCCACATCTGATAAATTTAACATATAGCCTGGTGTGAACCTGAAGGAGTGGATGGAGGGGCTACCAAGTGGTGATTTTAGAGATTCTCTTCTAAAACTGTCTGTAGCTCTCATGTCTGTAGAGGTAACTCTTTTACTTCCAATCTGAGTGCAGGACTGGACCCATTCCTGGTCCTGGGCAATACGAATGTGCATTTCTTGGGTTTTCTCCCTTTCAGTAGGATTGTGAGATACAGATTAAATAGGAACAATTTAGAGAAACTACTTCTTATCACCAGATGGGGATAAGGGCTTCATTAATAGGCCCTTAACTGATTTCAAATCAGTCAATGAAGCCTGAATTTCTCTTTTGTGGGGATGGGGGAGAGAGTGTCAGTCAGTTAGTCTGCTTCAGGATTCTTCACATCTATGCCAAGCATCCTATCTAAATTGAGAATAAGTTGGGAAATAGGATACATTGCATGTAGCAGGAATTTCTGAGTCTCAGAACTCTAGAAACATCCCATTTATTTATAAACTTGCTCCTTTTTATCACCTCATCCTTTCCCAATGCCATTAATTATACTTCTTTTATGAGAAATTAATAATGAATACTCTAAATCAACAGGAATCTTTAAAGTTCTTTAAAAAGCAAGCCATGTGACACACATATCCAAATATTTCTCTTGTTCTCTAGTATTGAATCACGTCAGAGAAGAACTATTTGATGATAAACAACCAAAAGAATTTATATGATGTCTTCAGAAGGCTGAGAGCATAGAACAATTTTAATAACTCAGTGCCACCATTAAAGTTGTTCATTACATGGAAACTAGAAAATACCAGCACACTGGAGAGACATGCTTAACTTTTAGCAAAAGGAGTATCTTAAAAGGAATTCCCTTCCAGTTTCAATCTCTAATAGTAAAAGAAACATCCTTATTTCATTTTGATACAGACTTCCCCTGAGTGTTGATCCACCAGATGGTTTCTAAAGACCCAGGAAACAGAGCCTCTATAGATTTTCATGAGGAAAGCATTCTTTAAAGAACAAACAACCCAGGAGATGTACCAAGGCAATTCAACACAGCATCCTAATATCTCTGCAGAAGAAACAGAATGTTTTCACTATTTAAAGTGCATCCCAAGATTAGGAGATACAAGCCACTCAAAAGTGTAAGAGTTAAAGATAAGAGTTATATTTTTAGAAAATTTTATTCAAAGTTTTCTTTCTGATTCACTGAACATTTTCTCAAAAGCACTGAGCAAGAACTTCAATAGTATTAGGAGAAACAGACGTTAACACTTCATTTATCACTAAAAACTAGGATTACTTGCATTCATTTAAGAAGGGTGGGAAAAGGACAAACTTATTTCTCAGACCTGAAAGTGAGATAGTTCACTAAAGACTCTAGGGGACAGTGTGTTGTGTGAGGCAACAACTAAGGTAGATGGCATTTATTAAGCACTTACTATGCTTTATACAATGTGCTAAAAGCCTCTTATTCTAATCACACAGGAAGGTACTATTATATTAGTTCCATGTACCATGTAATTTGCCCAAGGTCACTCCTCAAATAACTGGCAAAGCTGATACTCAAATCCAGATTAGACTAACTGCAAATCAATATGCTATACTACCTCATTATATGAAGGTAAGCAGAAGGTCCTACGGATGAACAATTTTGGGAAGGTTTGCAAGACTTCATAGAGGAGATGGTCATCAGCTGAGACGTGAAGGACAAACAGGGGTTAATTAAGAAAGTGGGAACAGGAAGACTGTACCAGGATAAAGGAAGATAAGAAGGCCTAGAGTAAAGGAAAAAATAACACTTAAGAACTGTGAATAATTTCCTATGGCTGAAGCACAGTGCTTGAGGTGGGTAGTGAGAGGAAATCATGATAAAAAGATTAAGAGATCATGGAGGACATTATTTGCCAAATTAGAGAATCTGGAATTTATCATGAAGGCAACAGCCGGACCCATGTTAAACAAGTAAGTGACATGATCAGATTTGTGTTTTTTCCAATGTTCACTCTGGAGCAAGAAAACAAAATAGATGGGAGAGGTTGAGACTAGAAATTAAAACAGTTAGGAGGCTGCTTTAGTTTCTCATGAAAGAAATGATGGTGAACAGCACTAAAGCAAGTGCTGAGGAAATGAGAGAGAAACAGATTTGAGAGACACTTGGCAAGTAGAAATGGCAGGACTTGGAGACCAGATGTGGGAGACAAAGGACAGGGAGGAGTCAAGTATGACTTTTAGGTTCTGGCACAGATACCTGGTGGATAAAAAAAAAAAAAAAAACAGACTGAGAGAAAGGTTTTGGAGATTATGGGTTTATACATACCTGCTGCAATTGTCTCTGATATGCTGTTTTCAGCCTTTTAAAAGATCCCATGGGGAAACTACAAATTCTCCTCTAGACTCTGAATTCTGAAACAGCTTCTTCATTTGGTTAATATTTCCAGGGTGCATTTAGGCATATGATGTTAGGCACTGGGGGAGGATAACAGAAGAAGCATAAGCTATGATATCTCCCCTCTAACACTTTGTTGAGAAGTTAAAAATATAAACTTAAAAATAAATGAACTTACAGAAATGACTGCCAGAATAAGTGACTATATAGCAAAATCACCTAACACTTTTATAGTTTCATAGTATAGTAGTATGTATATTAATCTGGATACGTTAGTTGACACTGTGACATAACCTATTACTAGTCTACAGCACATCTAGGCGACTCTCCAAAACAGATATCCTCAACAAGATGACTAGAATTCTAGAATGTTTCAGTATTAGGGTACTGCTTCCTCCCTGGCAGAGCAGGTCAGGAGGTCGACTTCAAGGTGGCAGTGTTTTGGTGTGGGCAACAGTAGGGAACTATGATTTGCCTCTATGCCCAGAGGTGGAAGACAACCAAATATTGCTTAACAGTTATATCTACAACACTGTATCAAGCACTAAACTAAGTTCTTCGTAAATATTAATTTTGTGTGCGCCTACATAGTTGCTCAGTCATGTCCATCTCTATGACTCCATGGACTACAACCCTCCAGGCTCCTCTGTCCATGGGATTTCCCAGGCGAGAATACTGGAGTGGGTTGCCATTTCCTCCTCCAGGGAATCTTCTAACCCAGGGATCGAATCCATGTCTCCTGCAGTTCCAGCATTAGCAGGGGGATGCTTTAACACTGAGCCAGTTGGGAATCTCAATATTAAGTTTAAATCCCCTCAATGAGTTAGGCACCATTATTTGCCCTGTTTAACAGATGCAGTAACAGTCATAACAAGATTAATGAAGTTCTCCAAAGTCAAAAAGCTTATAAATGATAGACTTGGGATTTGAACCTTGGGTACACAGACTCTACAGTTCTGTCTCTTAAGTGTTCTGCTACACTGATTCACATGACAACTCTTCTGCTTACTCAAGAGGTAGAAGAGATCAACACAGGAAACTGTGTGTCTTAACTTGCACTTGTAAATTAGAAGGATGTGTTTAGAAGAGGGTGAGAAGAATGGCATCTTTGAAACAGGGCATCGGTATTGAGAAGCAATGGAAAATAAGATTGTTGAACATCAAATTCATCTGAATGTAATTCAGAACAGTGCTGGAGTCCATGCAGAGAACCTACATGAAGAGCTGCCTCACATGCAAACAGTATGATGAAATTATATGCCCTGTCCACACCAAATACACATGTGCACACACACATACACATTCTACAGTCCTGAAGTGACAAAACCACCATTAGAAGTTTGTTCCTTTGCTCATCAGTTAATAGACATTGAGTCCCTCTATGTACCAGATACCATGCTTCAGTTCTAGTAACTAAGTTAGAAATACCCTGCTGATAAGTGACAACATGGCAAGCAACAGCAAAAAGAAAAAGGCATAGTCCCTTCGCTTGTAATCTAGCTATTATCCTTTCTCAGTAATAGTCATTTGGCCACATGGAACAGAATATCATTCTGTGTACTTTAGGCAAAAGGAATTTTTTTTTTTTTTTAAGAGAGGATAACAGGAGAATGGAGATCTAATCTTAGAAAAAACTCGGAGACAAACTTCAGAAACAATCTGGTCAGTGCCTCATCACTGTTAAGAGTAAATGAATGTCAACTGATTTTCATTTCTGTTACCCTCTATTAAACTTTTACTTCCAATAATAGAGCTTCTGACTTGTCCAGCTTGGGTTATAGCCATCCTTTATTTAGCAAAAGAGGGGCCCAACTAAATTACCACCAAACTGTATCCTGTAGTGAAGAGGTAATTCCTCTAAAAGAAATTGTGTTACATTTAAGAAGAGTGAATGGATGTTCTCTATCCAAAAATCAACTAATGTTTTATCAAAACTTGTTGAATTCAGACCTATGAGTGACAAAATTTATTTCATCAACATATCCTTAACAACAAAGGAAAGTAAATTACTCTCTACAGTAATTTAAGTGGTTTAGTTTAAAATAGACAGACATAAGGATATGGGCCAACACAAACAAATACACATACATGTGTAGAGACATTTCTTATCTTTAAAATCCATAAAGATTTTCCATTCTACTTTATAAACTATATATCTTTATATTAATAAAAATTTTAAGAGGTAAACAACTATGATGCTTATAATAATATCTAATACTTATTAAGCTCTTAATCTTTAATTGAACATATACATATTTTTCATAATAGAAATAATTACTAACAATATTTCAAAATGGAAACTATTATCTTTATTTCACAGAAAAGAGAAATGAGGCACAAAGGGAATAACCAACTACTACACAATTAATAAGAGGTAAATAAGAGGTTGACCATGATGGCTACTCCATTTCTTCTGAGGGACTCGTGCCCACAGTAGTAGATATAATGGTCATCTGAGTTAAATTCACGCATTCCAGTCCATTTTAGTTCTCTGATTCCTAGAATGTTGACGTTCACTCCTGTCATCTCTTGTTTGACCACTCCCAATTTGCCTTGATTTATGGACCTGACATTCCAGGTTCCTATGCAATATTACTCTTTACAGCATCAGACCTTGCTTCTATCACCAGTCACATCCACAGCTGGGTATTGTTTTTGCTTTGGTTCCATCCCTTCATTCTTTCTGGAGTTATTTCTCCACTGATCTCCAGTAGTGTGTTGGGCACCTACTGACCTGGGGAGTTCCTCTTTCAGTATCCTGTCATTTTGCCTTTTCATACTGTTCATGGGGATCTCAAGGCAAGAATACTGAAGTGGTTTGCCATTCCCTTCTTCAGTGGACCACATTCTGTCAGACCTCTCCAACATGACCCGCCCATCATGGGTTGCCCCGCAGGCATGGCTTAGTTTCATTGAGTTAGACAAGGTCGTGGTCCTAGTGTGATTAGATTGACTAGTTTTCTGTCAAAAACAATGGAATGATCTCTGTTCATTTCCAAGGCAAACCATTCAATATCACAGTAATCCAGGTCTATGCCCCAACCAGTAATGCTGAAGAAGCTGAAGTTGAACGGTTCTATGAAGACCTACAAGACCTTGTAGAACTAACACTCAAAAAATGATGTCCCTTTCATTATAGGGGGCTGGAATGCAAAAGTAGGAACTCAAGAAACACCTGGAGTAACAGGCAAATTTGGCCTTGAAATGCGGAATGAAGCAGGGCAGATTAATAGAGTTTTGCAAAGAAAATGCACTGGTCATAGCAAACACCCTCTTCCAACAACACAAGAGAAGTCTCTACACATGGACATCACCAGATGGTCAACACCAAAATCAGACTGATTATATTCTTTGCAGCCAAAGATGAAGAAGCTCATTACAGTCAACAAAAACAAGACCAGGAGCAGACTGTGGCTCAGATCATGAACTCTTTATTACCAAATTCAGACTTAAATTGAAGAAAGTAGGGAAAACCACTAGACCATTCAGGTATGACCTAAATCAAGTCCCTTATGATTATACAGTGGAAGTGAGAAATAGATTTAAGGGCCTAGATCTGCTAGATAGAGTGCCTGATGAACTATGGACTGAGGTTGCTGACATTGTCCAGGAGACAGGGATTAAGACAATCCCCTTGGAAAAGAAATGCAAAAAAGCAAAATGGCTGTCTGGGGAGGCCTTACAAATAGCTGTGAAAAGAAGAGAGGCTAAAAGCAAAGGAGAAAAGGAAAGATATAAGCATCTGAATGCAGAGTTCCAAAGAATAGCAAGAAGAGATAAGAAAGCCTTCTTCAGCGATCAATGCAAAGAAATAGAGGAAAAGAACAGAATGGGAAGGACTAGAGATCTCTTCAAGAAAATTAGAGATACCGAGGGAAGATTTCATGCAAAGATGGGCTTGATCAAGGACAGAAATGGTATAGACCTAACAGAAGCAGAAGATATTAAGAAGAGATGGCAAGAATACAAAGAAGAACTGTACAAAAAATCTTCACGACCCAGATAATCATGATGATATGATCACTAATCTAGAGCCAGACATCTTGGAAAGTGAAGTCAAGTGGGCCTTAGGAAGCATCACTACGAACAAAGCTAGTGGAGGTGATGGAATTCCAGTTGAGCTGTTTCAAATCCTGAAAGATGATGCTGTGAAACTGCTGCACTCAATATGCCAGCACATTTGGAAAACTCAGCAGTGGCCACAGGACTGGAAAAGTTCAGTTTTCATTCCAATTCCAAAGAAAGGCAATGCCAAAGAATGCTCAAAAAGTACCATATAATTGCATTCATCTCACATGCTAGTAAAGTAATGCTCAAAATTCTCCAAGCCAGGCTTCAGCAGTACATGAACCGTGAACTTCCTGATGTTCAAGCTCGTTTTAGAAAAGGCAGAGGAACCAGAGATCAAATTGCCAACATCCTCTGGATCATCAAAAAAGCAAGAGAGTTCCAAAAAAACATCTATTTCTGCTTTATTGACTATGCCAAAGCCTTTGACTGTGTGGATCACAATAAACTGTGGAAAAATCTGAGATGGATGGGAATACCAGACCACCTGACCTGCCTCTTGAGAAATCTGTATGCAGGTCAGGAAGCAACAGTTAGAACTGGACATGGAACAACAGACTGGTTCCAAATAAGAAAAGGAGTACCTCAAGGCTGTATATTGTCACCCTGCTTATTTAACTTATATGCAGAGTACATCATGAGAAATGCTGGACTGGAAGAAACACAAGCTGGAATCACGATTGCCGGGAGAAATATCAATAACCTCAAATATGCAGATGACACCACCCTTCTGGCAGAAAGTGAAGAGGAGCTAAAAAGCCTCTTGATGAAAGTGAAAGTGGAGAGTTAAAAAGTTAGCTTAAAGCTCAACATTCAGAAAATGAAGATCATGGCATCCCGTTCCATCACTTCATGGGAAATAGATGGGGAAACAGTGGAAACAGTGTCAGACCTTAGTTTTGGGGGGCTTCAAAATCTCTGCAGATGGTGATTGCAGTCATGAAATTAAAATACGCTTACTCCTTGGAAGAAAAGTTATGACCAACCTAGATAGTATATTCAAAAGCAGAGACATTACTTTGCTGACTAAGGTCCGTCTAGTCAAGGCTATGGTTTTTCCTGTGGTCATGTATGGACGTGAGAATTGGACTGTGAAGAAGGCTGAGTGCTGAAGAATTGATGCTTTTGAACTGTGGTGTTGGAGAAGACTCTTGAGAGTCCCTTGGACTGCAAGGAGATCCAACCAGTCCATTCTGAAGGAGATCAGCCCTGGGATTTCTTTGGAAGGAATGATGCTAAAGCTGAAACTCCAGTACTTTGGCCACCTCATGCGAAGAGTTGACTCATTGGAAAATATATCCTTTTCAAAATGGCTTTATTTTGTTTACAGAGTATTTTTTTTTCTTTTCTTTTCTTTTACATTCAACTTTAGTTTTAATTTCTAACACCTACAGAAAAAGAAAGCATTCTCGTGGTAATTATTTGACATCTACTTCATAGCTTCACGTTGTGATTGATATTTATTTTGATGACATTTGTAAGGTAAGGGAGTTAGAGAAGGCGAGGTTCAGAAAAAGAATGAGACCTGCACTTTACAGGAGCAGATCGCCTTTAATGAGGTGAGAAGTGGCAGCAGTCGGATTAGCTAGCTGCTGTGCTTATCCAAGAAAAGAGTAAGTATATATAGGCATGTATGTAAAAAGTTACTGTCCTAAGGGGGTCTGTTCTCCAAGGTTGTTCAGAGTTGTTATCTCTCTCTCTCTCTTTTTTTTTTTTTTTGAGTAGTTATCTCTTAAACAAGCTTTAGGTTTCACAGGTAGAAGCCAGATCTTGGCCCAGGCCTGTGAAACCTAAAGCTTGTGCTCTTTGCCGTTAAACTATCTGATGTATTTATAATTTATAAGCACTTTGTTTTTTGTTACAGGTAGTAAATAGCATTACTACTTTGGGACATAATAATTATTATAATTTAATCAATATTTCATTATTCTAAAATTTAAAATAAAATATTTTCCATTGTGATCCCATGGACTGTAGTCTGCCACACTCTTTTATCCGTGGAATTCTCCTGGCAAGAACACTGGAGTGAGTTGTGATTGCCTTCTCCAATGCACACACTACTAACTACTACATATAAAATTGATAAACAACAAGGACCTATTGCATAGTACAGGGAACTATACTCAATATCTTGTAATAAGCTATAATTGAAAAGAATCTGAATAAGAATATATATATATATATATATGTATAACTGAATCACTTTTCTGTACACCTGAAACTAACACAACATTGTAAATCAATCATAAATCAATAAAATAAATATTTTTAAAAGATAAGCTGGCTTTTTTTGTAGCATACTGCCTTTTTCCTTCTCTTCATTTAAATTTAGATACATCAAAACTATAAAACAATTTCCATAGGAAATTATTACCAATATAGAGCTCAAGCAGGAATGTGAAAGTGAAAGTGAAAGTGAAGTCACTCAGTCGTGTCCGACTCTTTGCAAGCCCGTGGACTGTAGCCTACCAGGTTCCTCCGTCCATGGGATTCTCCAGGCAAGAGTACTGGAGTGGGTTGCCATTTCCTTCTCCAAGGGATCTTCCCTACCCAGGGATTGAACCCGGGTCTCCGCATTGTGGGCAGACGCTTTAACCTATACATCAAAACTATAAAACAATTTCCATAGGAAATTATTACCTATATAGAGCTCAAGCAGGAATGAGTTGGCTCTTAAAGCACTGTATCTGATAAAAGGCCTTTAGGTAATATATCAGCATTGTGGTACAACCAATATCAGACTTTATTCTTGAGTTTCTCTTGGCTGCCAAGATTTCTGTCCTTTTTCTTGCACTGTGGAAAATTATTAAAGTTGACTGTATTCAATATCTGGTCTTCCATTGAGCTAACTAGTTAAGTATCTAAAGCTCATTATTCTTAATATGATAACAAAGTAGTGGTTTTTTTCAGGTTAAATGGAGCATGCAAAAAGCAGAACCTTTTTTTTTTTTTCCTTATCATCTCAGCCTGGGCCAACCTAAAATGAAAGATATGTGATAGATTTTACTATCTGATAATTGGTGTATGCCCCGATCTTTTGAATTTCAAGTCTCAAGCACTTGTAATTTTCTCGACTAGAACTTGCTAACTTATGAAACAGTTCTATACCATTAGTGAGTTTGCTCTATTGAGTTTTGGAGCAATCCAGTAAACTGGTAATCAAAAGGGTAAGAGCAAGCCCTGCAGAAGAGATCAAGGATATTTGGTCCTAACAACCCAATTTTGGCACATATATATCCTGAGTCATAGTTTCTTTTATGATTTTTCAAAGAACAGTTTTTCAGATATTATCATTAAGCATATCATCCATTTTTGAATGGAGAAAGAAATAAGAAAAAATATAGAGTCTATGAGGCATAATGACAAAAACTCAGCATTCATTAAGTGCGTAAAGTGAGCCAGGTGCTTTACAATCCTTATTTGATGTGAATATTGAAACTCACAAGGGTCCTATCTGTATTCATCTTCAGGGTTATACTAACAAAGATGGAAGGGGTTAACAACAGAAATTTATTTTCTCACAACTCCGGAGGCTGGAACTTCGAGATCAAGGTGTCGGCAGATATGATGTCTTGAGGCTGCTCTCTTTGGATTGAGGATGCCCATTCTCTCCTTGTCTTCACATGGTCTTGCCTCTGTACCTACCTATGTGTATATTTCCTCTTTCTGTGAAGACATCAGTCAAATTGGATGAGGGCCCACACTAATAACTTCATTTTAGCTTTTCACATTCACAGGTACATGGGGTTAGCACTTCAACATATGAATTTGGGGAGGAAGATACATAATTCAGCTCATAACAGTTAAATAATCCACCCAATGGACTTCTGTGGTGGTTCAGTGATAAAGAATCCACCTGCTAATGTAGGAGATATAAGTTCAATCCCTGGGTCAGGAAAAGCCCCTAGAGAGGAAAATGGCAACCCACTCCAGTATTCTTGCCTGGGAAATTCCATGGATAGAAGAGCCTGGCAGCTACAGTCCACGGGGTAATAAAAGAGTCGGACATGATTTAGCGACTAAATGACAACAACAACAATTCACCCAACATCACACAGCTAGTATATGGGGAATGTTGAATTTGCATCCAGAACCATCTGACTCTCCAGTCTTTGCTGTCTTTCCATTTAGAAAGTCAATGATTTAAGAAAAAAAAAAATAGCCTGTATTTCTAAGAACATACAATAGTCAATTGTTCCCTCATCTCAAAATAAACTACCAGAGTTGCTCTAATAAATATGTAATTACTTTTTTATTCTTCTATAGGAATCAGATCTCACATACATTGATTTCTCCAAAACAATGTGAGACAGTATGCTGAAGCACCCATTTGGTTGTGGGCTAGAAGTCAGTGTGTTCTGCCTCAAACCAAAAACTGTAGTTTGCCCTTATAGCAAGGCTAAGTTTCAGAAATCAGTTAGTGAATCATGTTCACCTATCCTTTCGTTCCTTGTTCACTCCAAATATTCAGAACATAAAGACATACAATGTGCTATATTTTTAGCAGAACTGTGAATATACCAAACACATGCCTGTAATATGGGAGACATGGGATTGATCCCTGGGTTGGGAAGATCCTCTGGAGAAGGGAAAAGCTACCCACTCCAGTATTCTGGCCTGGAGAATTCCATGGACTGTCCATGGGATTGCAAAGAGTCGGACAAGACTGGTGACTTTCACTTCACTTCACTTCAAACTTATATATAACTGTAATAAAGCAAGGCATTCGTGTTCATCTTAAAACTACATTCGAAAACATTAAACAGAAACAAAATGTAAGTAAACATTGCCAAGTTACAATGCATAGCAACACATTTTTATATGTCAGGAAATATAAATATGCTGTGTAAAATGTTCCCCAATAAAATTTTTCCTTTTTTTTTCTTTCTATAACATCTTTTGCCAGTTTATTTTTAAAGCACTCCCAATATCCATGATTTAATAATAGCCAGGACATGAAAGCAACCTAGATGCCCATCAGTAGATGAATGGATAAGAAAGCTGTGGTACATATACACAATGGGGCATTACTCAGCCATTGAAAAGAATACATTTGAATCCGTTCTAATGAGGTGGATGAAACTGGAGCCAATTATACAGAGTGAAGTAAGCCAGACAGAAAAACACCAATACAGTATACTAATACATATATATGGAATTTAGAAAGATGGTAATGATAACCCTGTATGCGAGACAGCAAAAGAGAGACAGATGTATAGAATAGTCTTTTGGACTCTGTGGGAGAGGGCGAGGGTGTGATGATTTGGGAGAATGGCATTGAAACATGTATGATATCATATGTAATACGAATCGCCAGTTCCGATTTGGTGCATGATACAGGATGCTCAGGGCTGGTGCACAGGGATGACCCAGGATGGGGAACGCGTGTACACCCGTGGCAGATTCATGTTGATGTGTGGCAAAACCAATGCAATATTGCAAAATAATTAGCCTCCATTAAAATAAATAAATTTATATAAAAAATAAAGACAGTGTCCATGAAATAGCCAGATGTTCATGATCAGCAATATTATTCCTAATTGCATCCCACTGTCTTACTTCCAATCACTATTGTTGGAAGAATCACAATGCATTGGTCCTGCTTGATGCAACAGAAGAGAACTTTGTAAGAACCTTCATTGCACACACATTTTTGGAGTTTTGAAGGGTAGAAAGGTTAAACAGCAAAGATGAAGGATAACCCATCAAAGTAAGCCCATATTTCATGGAATTACTTGATTTACTTACCGCTTTTCCTCAAGGTCTGACAGACATACTGGTGATTATGTTAACTCCTTCAAACAGATTTATATGTTCTGGGAAATGTTTGTTTGACCTACCCTCAGAGATGTTTTGATAAAAGGTTTATTTTTTTAACAGTTTGGTAATTCTTAAAGAATGAAGAAGAGTAGAAGTAAATATCAAATGTTATATATTCCAGTGGTAAATTAAGCTTATAGAAAGTGGTGGGGGCTTCAGGGAGTGGTGTTAAAGCTTCTAAAGGTCTGACATGTTGCTCTATAACTGTTGATTCTTATAAGTGTCCAGGTTTACACCAGGTGTGTATCATTTGCAGGTGACCCCAACAAGATAGTTATACAAGTTTTCCTCTTTGGAATATTAGACTTGTCTTTTTCTTTTTCTCTAATCTGCACCCAAGCTCAATAGAAAGCCCAGGTGTTTCTTTGTAGATAGTCAAATAAAATTTTAATGAAATTAGACTGCACAATAAAAGGCATAAAAGCTTTACACATAGAACATAGTGAATAGATGTTAAACAGAATACAGTTTCCTCAATTTGCCCCATCAGTCAAAAGGGAAAAGTCTCCTGAAGAATACATAATAAGGTATTGTACCTCTCCCTATATTTTATTATCTAAGAGCCTTATCATTTCAGTGTCACGTTTTTTCTCAAGTTTTCTTAGATAATATTTTATTACAGTCTTTTAAAATAGCTTTTAATCAGCTTTAACCTAAAAATAAAATATGTTAGTATTCTCAGCTGTGAAATTGGTGAGATCTCCATTTAATCCTTACCTCCACCCTGATTTTCATAATTAAGGATTTACTGATATTAAAAAATCTTATTACAGTTCCTAACACCTTCCTTCTCCTCATGTCCAATTCCTCCACCAAAGTGACCATTTTAGTTTAAAATTATATTTCTATTTGTATAGTCCATTTTTTCCCCTGATAACAAAAAATCCAAGATCACCTTTTAGAGGCCACATTCAGAACGTGAGACCTGAACAGGTCTAATTTGTTTTATGGGTCTCCTACTGTGTCACAGTAAAAATAAATTTGCATGTTTGTGTGTGTGTGTCTTAGTAAGAGTTGCCACCTGTTTAAAATATTTGGTTTTCACTGGTATATTCTTTTGAAAAATCTAGGTGGTGCAGTTGAGCTAGTAGTTATAAGAGATAAATTAAAAAAGCTCTCCAATTTCTCAAATATTTATTTGCTGCAACAACACAGCATGAGGAGAAAAACAATTGGAAGTGTTTTGCATGTGTGGGAATAGTTGATTTCAATATCATACTGTCCAGGTATAATTCAGGTATAGGGCACTGCATGACCTACACTAATATGAAGAGGCAAATACAGTGAATGGGGCTACCCAACATCTAAATTTCAGGAAGAACTTAACTAAAGAGCTGTTTCCCCAAATTTCAGAGTTAGAGAGAATATGATGTCCATGTTCCTGAAGTTGTATTGATAGGCCAACTTTGTTCTTTTAGTACTGCGTAAAATGCTCATTTTCTTTGAGTTCTCCAAATGGGTCTGTTCTTTCCTGCATTCATATGTTCCCTCTCCTAGAATATGCCCAACAACACCATCCTACCCCACAGGAGGCAGGCACTGTTTCTGCTTAGCTAACTCCTATTCATCATTCAATTCTCTATTTAAATAGCACTTCCTCAGAGAGGACTTTGCTAACCACTGCACTATAAAATCAGCTCCTGCTTATTATTCTTTCTCACAGACTTTGATTTTCTTCCTTCATATAATTTCAATATTTATACATATTTAGCATGTTAATGTCTACTTCTCACAATACACTTTAAAATACTAATTACTTCTCTTTGTTCATCATTATGAATTCAGCCTGGTCTTTAGAAGGCAGTTAAAATAATTTGTTGAATATATCAGTACATGCATGACCCACTCTAGTTACCATCTTATTAAAATTCAGTGTACTTGTTATAAGATGGTGAAAATCACTTTTTACTGGAATAATAGCAAAGAAAATTTGGTCATTCACATAAAGCTAGTTAACTTTCAAACATATAAACACAGGCTCCTAATTTGAAAACTGTTTTCCTATAAATGTGCTAAGTGCTTCGGTCGTATTCAACTGTGACCCTATGGACTTTTGCCCGCCAGGCTCCTCTGTCCATAGGATTCTCCATGCAAGAATACTGGAGTGGGTTGTCATGCCCTTCTCCAAGGGATCTTCCCAATCCATGAACCCGTGTCTCTTAAGTCTCTAGCAATGACGGGTGGGTTCTTTACCACTAGCACCACCTGGGGAGCTATGGATGTACATGCGTTCCCCATCCTGAACCCCCCTCTCACCTCCCTTTAACTCATCTGTTTCCACCTAAAATATGTAGACTCCCTACCTCTAACAAGGCATAATTTAGGGAACTAAGCCTCTAATAAACCTAATACTCAGCTCTCTGTCCTTTGTTTAGTTACTCCACTGGAAGATAATTTCATTAACCCCCTCCTGTGAAATAATTTTATCTGCTACATGTTCAGAAAAAAAATATTTTCTGGCAGTATAATTATGTTACCATAGTAAATGACATGTGTTTTCTGAAATTCATCAAAGAGATGAACTCTGATACCTGGTCTATTTGAACTAGCTTTAAAATAATGAGGCCTCTTTTAGTCTATTTACATGAGAGATTTAAAGCTTTAGATTCTAACTTTAACTCCATTTAAAAACTGGTGATATTTAAGGACTTGGAACATCAGGTCACTCATGACATTTGCATTTCAGAAATGGATCTGGTAATACTGTCTTAAGAATTACAAGAAACTCACCTGGAGTACAATGCAAAATCCAACCATCCCATGCTTTAGTCTCTGAATTACTGATTTTATCTGAAAGATTTAGCAGTTCTTCCTATAATTGTGTTGTGGTCTTACCAACTGAAGGGTTTAACTGCCTCCACAGGGTTGAAAACATGGGCAGACATTGGAGGGAAAAATTACCCAGTGATTCAGGGCTTAGTAAAGATAGGCCAAAACAGGTGTTGTGTGGGACAGTTGTCACCCACAGAAGAATGCCCTTATAAACTTATCTAACAAGAGGCTAGCACAGGATTTTCCCAGCTGCCCAATAGGGGCCTATAGACATATATTTAGAGGTGAGATTCTGGTTGCTTCCATTTCAAAACAAACCAAATCATAAAATGGTCAAAGAAATAATCATTTTATAGGCATGCTCAGATCATGTGAACCTCTGGTCATTTAGACTGACAGAGTATTAAGACAATTATTTCATTAATTCATTTAATCGAATTCCTGTTAAAAGGACATACTATGGAAGGTTTTAGGGACACAACAAGGAGTAAGTATGACTCACGTCTTTCCCTTTCAGGTCACTCAAAATCCAGTAGAAGGACACACATAGTTTAAATACAGTGTAGGCCAATAGATGTAGACACAAGATCTTAAGGTAGAGTTAGGCAGGTATCCAACCCAGCTTGGAGATGGTTCGTAAAGATTCTCTTAGAGAGGATACTTGAGCTAAGATTTGAAATAATAGTAGTTTGCCAATGTATTAAGTGAGAGAGTAGTGTATTCTAAGCAGAGCAAATTCTAAATACAAGCTCAAGAATGGCACAAACAATAGGTTGACAGCAACACACACAAGACCATATAGCAGTAGAAGCTAAGTGTAAAGAAACAAGTCTTGGAAATTAGCTTATGTCCTTATCTGCTATTTTCCATAAAAATGAAGACCAATTCTAGTTAATTAAGAAGTATGAATATTTTGAATCCTTCATTAAGGGTTTAAAGCAATAACAATCAATTTAACAGGGAAGGTGGTGAGGTGAATCTAACTATAGTACATGAAATATAGTCAAAGTTTTCATTTGTATCTTAAGAACCTGAAACTGAGGTGGTAGGTTGGATAGCAGTGGGCCTGATTTTTTTTTTTATTTTTTATTTTTGTCTTATTGCCATCAGGTGTGCTTGCCAGCAAATTTAATTCGCCATAGAGATAGTTGTATTGATCAGCTAGGCTGCATTCACAAATCAATCATTCTCTCTCTCACACACACACATACACAATATTACACATATACATACACACACACTATATCACACACATACATACACACACACACAAACTCTCCCTCTCTTCCCCTACCCCACCCTCGCTTCCACTACCCCACCCTCGCTTCCCTATCATGCCTTGTCCCAGAAACATTATGAGGCAGCTTAGCAGTTCACAAAGACGCATGCAATACAATAAAATGCAATAAATTAAGAAAAAAAAGTGGAACCATAAGGCAAAGGAGAAATAAAATTTGTAAAGTCCAAGAGAGTTCAGTGTGTCAAACTAGTCAGGAAAAAACTTGTTAAGTCCTACATAATGGAAAAAGTGAGCCACAATTTTGGGTCTAAGCTGTCAGGCAAAGGACTTAAGAAGGATACACAATCACATCACTCACGATATCTAGCGTGCACAAATCCTTCTTCAACAGAAGCACCACTTGTCCTATCCTTGATTTCTCCTGTGAAAAACTGCACACTAAGTTTCTCAAACAAAGCACATCAGAATCACATACAAATATACAAATGATCCGAAATTCCCAATGGATTTGTGACCATTGCAAACGTCTTTCAAAATGCTCTAAACATGTGATCCTTTCCCTTCCTGCGTCCAGTCACAACTTGTTTAGTTTCATCAGTGCAGTGAATTTCTGTGAGGCTTTTAAAAAAGGCAAATTTATCATCATGACTGCATAATGCTATTCCTCTAGCAACATCTACCAATGCTTTCAACGTCTTGGAATACCTTCTCCAAGATCACCTATATCTCCCCTATCAACTACCAACTATTGGCCTGTCAGCAAGGGTAACTCAAGGTTTACTATGTGTAATTACATTGTAGAACAGGAAAGGATGAAACATATTGATGTGATACTTGAGTATTACCCAGTCATTTTCCTATAAGATGGAAAGAAATTTAAGGTGAGAAATAAGATAGATGGTGGGGGAAGCAACTATATTGTTGGTTTCAACCATGGTATATGGCATCTCACCAGTATCACACACCAAAGTTGTTAATTCCAATAAAAATTGAAGATAAATAGCTGGATTGCAGAGAATGATGTTGTATCTATACAGCATGAAAGTAATTTTCATTTTGGCAATCATATTATGTTATAAACACAGTCTCTACTGAAGACTGGGTGACTCATAAAATCAAATTTATTTCCTAAAAGTATTTTCCCCCTTTTTAAAGGTTTCTGTCTATTTGATGAAAAGATTGTGATTCAAAGGTGAAAGGATATCTACCAACCTACTCCCAACACCCTACGGGGCAAGCTGCAGGCAATAAATCTAACTGTCACAAACAGAAATACTGTATTAAAATAAGTGCATTTCACTTGTCAACTTTGTTCTGTGGTCCCTATGGAGGAAATGGTCAGGGAGTCTTCAATCTTACTAAGCCTTTACTTGTGAAAATGATAAAATTTAACTAATTAAGATAGACAAATTTGAATTGGAAAACAGGGACATATTTGTGCCCTGAGCTTTAAAACCTGTTAAGTGTCTATGTGTGTGGGAAAGGTGAAGAAAACTGAGAATAGGCATATTGCTGGCTGGAGTAACTCCCAAATCCTTTGCAGGAATGGTGAATATAAAGCATCTGCCTACAATGTGAGAGACCTGGGGTCGATCCCTGGGTTGGGAAGATCCTCTGGAAAAGGAAATGGCAACCCATTCCAGCACTATTGCCTGGAAAATCCCATGGACAGAGGAGCATGGTAGGCTCCTACAGTCCACAGGGTCGCAAAGAGTCGGACACGACTGAACGACTTCATCTTCATCAGAGAGGATCTCGAGGAATGTTTTTCACTTATATAAATCTCCTAACTAGGAAGCACAGTTGCAATATTCTGAATATGCCTCTTTATCATGAATTTAACATTGAACACAACTTATAAATATCCTTTTGAACAACTGACATCTTTGTGTCTTAAAAAGCATTAAAGATTAGATTTTAAAGGTGACTTTTTCCTATACAAAGAAAGGAAAATGTACAGTGAGTAAGACAAGCACTTATCAAGTCCAAACTCATAATTCTTAAATTCTCCTGATAGTTGTTCCTAAGGAAATAGACAGTTCTGGAAGGGACCATTCAATAAACATTGGCGTTACATCTCTCAATGACATTTTCCCTTCCATGTGCTATCCCATGTTACATAACCTCCTGGTAATAAGCTACAAGTGAGACGGTAACAGGCAGGAAGGCCAGGGGTCTCCAAATGGAGGAAATAGCCTGCAAGTGTCAGACATTTTATCTCTCTTAAAAGGCAGGAGGAAACAAACTAGCGATACTTTTTTCCACTAGCGATATTTTTTTTCTTCTCTATACAAATTTAAAAGGAGGTTTCTCTTAAAATTCTGTGTTGTCATAATGATACCTGGTTTCACCTGAAGTTAACCAATGCCTTTTTCTTATGGAAATGTTTATCTTAAGCTATGCTAATGTACTATGCATTTACCCCAAACTCTGTCTTCAAGTTGGTTCCGCCTTTTGGGCTCAGAACCTACTTGATAAACCAGTATGTTATCCTCCGATATTGTTCCTCTAATCTATGTAAATGAAATTATTTGTATGGTGATCTGCCCTTCTTCAAGGTTCAAGTTAATCATTTTATGGCCCAAGATGAACCATTTGGAGCCAAGATTATCCTAAAATGCATCTTATGGGGGAGGGGCCTGGTGCCATTCTGAGTTTTGAGACATTCCTTTCTTTCATTAACAGACTGCTGGTGACTATATAACATCCAGCTAAAGACTAGCGGGGGGTACTCTTTCTGCCCCCTTCTGATGCCTATGTCAGAAGCTTTCTCTATCTCCTTTATACTTTAATAAAACTTTATTACACAAAAGCTCTGAGCGATCAAGCCTCGTCTTTGGCCCCCGATTGAATTCTTCTCCTCTGGGGGCCAAGAATCCCGGCGTCGTAATTCAACAACAACCTTTCACAAGCTTAAGGAAGCAACTCTTTTAGTTAAGAAGGCTTTAATTCCTGTGGAGTTTTCTGGATTCAGAGGTTCCTAAATCAACCTCTGTCTTCAGCACCTGTACACCTTGGAGGAGCTAAAAAATGTACCTCGCTAATTACTACTGCCTGTGTTGATTTTGAATTATAAGAATTTCAAAGACTGCTTTCAAACTTTAATTTCTAGCCCTGATATGAATTTTAGATTCTCTATTTTTTAATATAAATTTATTTATTTTAATTGGAGGCTAATTACTTTACAATATTATATTGGTTTTGCCATACATCAACATGAATCCGCCACAGGTATACATGTGTTCCCCATCCTGAACCCCTCTCCCTCCTCCCCCCAGTACCATCCCTCTGGGTCGTCTCAGTGCACCAGCTCCAAGCATCCAGTATCATGCATCGAAACTGGACTGGCAATTCATTTCATATTTGATATTATACATGTTTCAATGCCTTTCTCCCAAATCATCACACCCTCTCCCTCTCCCACAGAGTCCAAAAGACTGTTCTATACATCTGTCTCTCTTTTGCTATCTCGCATACAGGGTTATTGTTACCATCTTTCTAAATTCCATATATATGCTTTAGTATACTGTATTGGTGTTTTTCTCTCTGGCTTACTTCACTCTGTATAATCGGCTCCAGTTTTATCCACCTCATTAGAACTGATTCAAATGTATGTTTTTTAATGGCTGAGTAATATTCCATTGTGTATATGTACCACAGTTTTCTTATCCATTCATCTGCTGATGGACATCTAGGTTGCTTCCATCTCTATTTTTTAGAAAATGAATACATTTCCCACTGTGATTCATAACCTTTTGACTTATGTTAACAATGCTGAGGCTGGCTGGCATTAGGTAAACCTGGATGCCTGTCTTGTTTCAGTATAAGTTTGAAAGCAACCAGGTTGTCAAGGGGAAAGAATGTAGGGAGCAGATGGACTCTTCAGAAATCTCACGATCTTTCCTCTCACAAGGGTTCCCTTTTAGACAAAAGATAAGGAGTAATCTAGAAGAAAGTAAGAATCATAGTGAAATAAAACACCATATTTCCAGTTAGGAAGAGTATTACCTTTGTGAAATTGATGCAGTGCCAAAGGAGGTCTCTGTAGGTACTAGGCTTGATGATGAATCATGTAATGTGAATATTAATTTAGAATTTAATAATTAAAGCTAATATGCTTTTTCATGTTGGACAATCTCTTCTTCGCCTGCAGGTAATCCCTGCTGTGACAGAGCAGGACTTAGGCAATAAAAGGCTTCCTTAACCTAATATCTAGTAGTTCCTTAAATTCCTTTCAGTTTGTAATGCACCACCTTTCACAAGTTCCAAGTGCAGCCTCAGGTCCAGCTACTATTGAATGACTGACCTCTTCTATATCATAAAATTCCCCACAATGGAGTATTACTCAGCCATTAAAAAGAATAGATTTGAATTAGTTCTAATGAGGTGGATGAAACTGGAGCTGATTATACAGAGTGAAGTAAGCCAGAAAGAAAAAAACCAATACAGTATACTAATACATATGTATGGAATTTAGAAAGATGGTAATGATAACCCTGTATGAGAGACAGCAAAAGAGACACAGATGTATAGAACAGAATTTTGGTACACAGATGTATAGAACAGAATTTTGGATTCTGTGTGAGAGGGAGAGGGTGGGATGGTTTGGGAGAATGGCACTGAAACATGTATATTATCAGGTAAGAAACGAATTGCCAGTCTAGGTTCGATACAGGATACAGGATGCTTGGGGCTGGTGCACTGGGATGACCCAGAGAGATGATATGGGGAGGGTGGTGGGAGGGGGGTTCAGGATTGGGAACTCATGTACACTCGTGGCGGATTCATGTCAATGTATGGCAAAACCAATACAGTATTGTAAAGTAAAATTAAAAAAAAAAAGAAAAAACTCCCTTTCCCATGAGCAGTTGGGCAACTTCCTTCAGAAGCCACTAAGAGGCACTTCATGCATAACAAAGTCCCTGCTCAACTGTAGAATAGCTATCAAATTGTTCAGATACCCAAGGAATTACACTATTAGAGAATTTCTCAAGGCTCTCTAGAGCCACACTAGAGAAACAAGTCTTTAAAGTATTATGTATGTGACACTACTCAAAAATCCCTCTTGTGGGCCCTAAGATAAGGCTCTTAGTTCTTTTTTTCCAATTTTTCCTAAAGTGCCTTTGGAATAGACCAGTATAGTCAGTTGATCAACTCACGTAACTAGGAGCCTAACAACCACACACTACCTTTGCACAACTTCTCTACCTTAAGAACAAAATAGCATACCTGGAATAAAGTTTGTTGGCATCAGAGATTGGGTGTGCAAGCATGTGTGCAAGACCATGTAAGTGGAGGAGGAGTTGCCATATGTGGAAGTAAATGGCACTATCACCACCCATCCACATAACTCAAAACACCAGAAATCATCCTTAACACCCCTTCAATCAATAGCCATATCTCACCACCAATTTCCACTGATTTTACCTTCCAAATAAACCTTGACACTGTCCACTTCTATCCCTGCTTCCAGCATCCAGGTTCAAAGAATCATCATCAGCCAACAACACAGTCTCAGCCTCTTAACTTTTCTCCCTGCATTTGTACATTACAATCTATCCCCAATATTACAACCAGGGTGATAGTTTAAAAACATAAATTCTTTAATGATTTGCAATCCTTCTTAGGATAAAGACCAAAATCCTTACCCTGGCTTATGAAGGCCCTGCAAGACCCTGCCTAGCTCTCCATCCAAATTTCCTTCAACTTTCCACACAGTGTTCTGTGCTGCAGCCACATAGTCACTGTCAGTACTCACTCTTCAAGATCCCTCATGTTTTAGGGCTCTTGCAAATGCTGTTCCTTCTGCATAAATTGCATTTCTGCACACTTCCCCTGAATTAACTGCTTAATTTTTATTGTTCAGTCACTTGCTTGTGTCCAACCCTTTGTGACCCCATGGACTGCAGTGTGCCAGGCCTCCTTTTCCTTCAGTTATCTCCCTGAGTTTGTTCAAACTCATATCCATGTAGTTGATGATGCCATTCAACCATTTTGTCTACTATCACCCCCTTCTCCTGCCTTCGATCTTTCCCAGCATCAGAGTCTTAATCAATGAGTTGGCTCTTCTCATCAGGTGGCCAAAGTATTGGAGTTTCAGCTTTGGTCCTTTCAATGAATATTCAGGGCTGATTTCTTTTAAGATTGACTGGTTTGATCTCTTTGCTCTCCAAGGGACTCTCAAGAGTCTTCTCTAGCATCGCAGTTTGAAAGTGTCAATTCTTTGGCACTCAGCCTTCTTTATGGTCCAACTCTCTCAGACTTACATGACTACTAGAAGAACCAGAGCTTTGACTATATGGGCCTTTGAATGCAAAGTGATGTCTCTGCTTTTTAATATGCTGTCTAGGTTGGTCATTGATTTCATGACAAATAGATGGGGAAACAGTGGACACAGTAGGTGACTTTATTTTGGGGGGGAGGGGCTCCAAAATCACTGCAGATGGTGATTGCAGCCATGAAATTAAAAGACGTTTACTCCTTGGAAGGAAAGTTATGACCAAACTAGATAGCAAATTAAAAAGCAGAGACATTACTTTGCCAACAAAGGTCCGTCTAGTCAAGGCTATGGTTTTTCTAGTAGTCATGTATGGATGTGAGAGTTGGACCATAGAGAAAGCTGAGTGCTGAAGAATTAATGCTTTTGAACTGTGGTGTTGGAGAAGACTCTTGAAAGTCCCTTGGACTGCAAGGAGATCCAACCATTCCATGCTAAAGTAGATCAGTCCTGGGTGTTCATTGGAAGGACTGATGCTGAAGCTGAAACTCCAATACTTTGGCTACCTCATGGGAAAAGCTGACTCATTTGAGAAGACTGATTTTGGGAAAGATTGAGGGCAGGAGGAGAAGGGGACGATAGAGGATGAGATGGTTGGATGGCATCACCGACTCAACGGACATGAGTTTGGGTGAACTCCAGGAGTTGGTGATGGACAGGGAGGCCTGGCATGCTGTGATTTATGGGGTCTCAAAGAGTCGGACATGACTGATCAACTGAAATGTACTGAACTTTCCTGTATGGGGATGCCATGCATTTTGGCAAAGTTACCAGGTCTATTTTCATTACAAAGATGTACAGAGACTATTTCATTTGATAAGAATTCATTCCAGTTCAATGACTTACCTACATCCAAAACCTTTCCTGTTATCTACTGTATCTAGCTTTTTTGCTTGCCTTTTACTAATTTTGATTAATTTTTCACATGCATGGAGAATCACTTCTTCTTTAGCCCAGCAAACCACATCCTTTTCTTTCCCATTTTTTACCTCAAAGAAACCATCTCCAAAATGATTTAGTTAAACAAACCGTCCCATTCTGCTAGGCCTACTACTCTAAACCCAAGTATTTACTCACAGTTTGCATTTATCAACTAGTATAGAAGTTAGGAACAGGTGCTCTGGTACTCAGCCACTGGATTTGAATCTTGATTCTCACAGTCAATACCTTTCAAACCTTTGGGTGACTTTCTTCAAATTATCCTTTGGTTTTCTCATATGTAAATTGAGTGTAACAGTAGTATCTACCACACTGGATTGGGTGTTGTGGTAATCAAATTAATTATTCATGTAAAGTATGTAAAACAATGTCTGGAATAGTATAAAAGCTCCTTAAATTTTAGCTATTAACTTATTTAAAAGAAGTTCTTTGTTCCCCTAGATTCTGGAAATTTCCATCTCTTTGGACTTCTGTCTTTCACCTTTTACAGGAACCATGCAGCCCAGTGTATCTGCAGCAGCAATTGAAGGAGAATGAAGAATCATCCTTCCCCTTTGTGTTGAAAGAAGTATACTGGGGACATTCACTTATGCTTGATAAAGAAAACACTGACCAAACAAAAAAAGAAGGAAACATCATATTACAGAAACTTTCATTAAGCAAATATGTTATCCAGTAGCTGTGGCTTTGAAGATAAGAAATGTTGAATTCTTCAATAAGTACAGGGCATTAACTAGATAATTTTTTAAATGATAGAAATGATTCCCTAACAATTAAGATCATGAGACAACTGCTTCCCAAGTTTTCTCCTGCCCTTACCATTTTTTCTGTGGTTGAAGTAATTGAACTTCACTTGATTCCAGAATAAACCTATTTCAAAGATCCATCTCCCCTCCCACACCCACAATATGTTATCTAGTGTAGACTGATGATCCTCCCTGTACTTTTGCTAAATTCCCTAGTCAGTAGAAAGAATATTAATGAAACATGAAGAGTCAACATTAATTAGAGTTAAGGAAAAATTAAAATTCTCTTCTAATTACTATGTGTCTGATATTTTGCCCTCGCTGAAATATACAAGAAAATTAATTAATGAGTTTAACACTGCACTTTCCTTTTACTATATTTTTGAAATGGCCTTAGCAAAGATTGTCAATAAGTTCAAATCAAATATTCTCTTGAGGGCAATTTAAGCATGGAATTCCTACCTGGGATGCATCTATTCCCACATGAGTAATGCCCACTGATAGGTGGGTACATGAGTGGTAAGATAGCTATGGCCTAGAAAGTCACTCAGTTGAGAGCAGCCTCTTCCCAGCTTTTGCACAATTATTGTCATCTTTTCCTCCATTCCTCTTACAATCTGTAAGATAGAATTTAGACACATTATAGAAAAATGTGTTTTTTAAAATTCTTTTTCTAAAAGAATTTGAGATATTTTGCTGAGAAGGGCAGAAGAGAAAAAAAGGATTTTCTTTGGTATATTTTTTTAAGTATAGAATATTGATGCTGATATGATTTCCTTCATGATTAAGAGAATATCACTGTAATTCCATTGAAGATACTACAATTAAGATAATAACCAATAGGTTAATGATCATATTACCATCAATTTCTATCAAAAAGAGAGCTACAAATATATTCAGTTAATAATCTCAGGAACAATTCTCTAAATTTAAACACTTATTTCCTTTGGGCAGCTTTCATTGAACATATATCATACTTATTTCTGAACAAAAAAGTGTACTTTAGCAACCAAGAAACAACTATTTCTTTATCTAAGTTGTTTTCATCATTTTATCTATTGTCTTATTTTTTGTGCATATCTTACATTCCTTTATATTTTCATCTTCATTTTTTTCTGATTTTTGTTGTTGGTGTTCATTTATATTTACCCCTGACTTAAACACATTTCTATTTTTATATCTGAATCTTCCTGTTCTTCCTCAATGGTTTCTTGTGTCAAATAAAAACAAATCTAAACTTAGGTTAAGATGACACTTTTTCTGAAAGACTACTGCAATCAGGAGAACATTCCAACTTCAGGATCTGCAAGTATCTCTCAAAACCAAACAGAAAAAAAAGCTTTTCTCATATATGGAGGGGTCATCAGGGCCAACAGAAACTTCTGAGAGGAAATTAATCAAAGAAGTGATATATGCAGAGGGCATATTTAAAGTGGTCTGACCAAAAATGTTTCTAACTGTGGTTTTCCTACTTTAATTCTATGAATGCATTGTGTACCTGTCATGGTTCTCTAAGGGAAAAAAAAACAAACAAACAGGATCTGTATATATACAAAGACAGTTGCCTTGTGATTGCAGAATCTTGATAAGCTTAAAATCTTCAAGGTAAGCCAGGCAGGATGGAGATCCAGGGAACAGTGGCAGTTTGAGTACAAGGACAACTGTATGGCAGGATGTCTTCTTGTCCTGGCAAGATCAGTTTTAAGGCTTCACTGATTGAATGAGGCTCACTGGCATTATGGAGAGTTATCTACTTTATTCAATCTGCTAATTTAAATGTTAATCTCATTCAAAAAACACTTTCACAGAAATATCCAGAATAACATTTAACCAAATATCTGGGTATCACTGGCAGCTAAGTTGATGAATAAAATTAAGCATCACACACTGTTAAGGGGGAATATTTCATGTTTGTTCAGATTTGGGGAAAGCAAAAGTACAAGAACCCATGGAGAAGAAAGAAATTTAATTAAAATTTAGTTAAGATAAAATAGAGGGTAAGACATGCATGGTCTTCCCTGGTGGCTCAGGCAGTAAACAATCTGCCTGCAATGCAGGAGAACTGGGTTTAATCCCTGGGTCAGGAAGATCCTTTGGAGAAGGATACACAATTGTGAGTACTTGCTCATTTCTTTGTTTTCAAACTTCATTTTCCTGGATATGTTTGTTAGATTCAATACAAACTAAGCACTCGAAAAGACCATATATTTACTATCATAATTAACACTGCTAGATTCATCACCTAGTTTCACATTAAATGAGAAGAGTTCATTGAAGAACTATTTTGAAGGGAAAGTAATACAAAAGGTTGGGTAAAGAAATTAAAATGTAAGGTAAATGTTTTAAAAATTCAACCAAAGTGAAAGGTTGGAAGAGTTTCAAAGATTACATAAAGTAGTAGTGATTTCAGATGGCATATTTCATTAAAGATCAAGAATGCATATACATTCAACAGTTATTATGCATTTACTATGAACTGGCATTGTGTAGATAAATGGCAATTCATTTAAGGTTGAACAAAATGGAAAGTCTTCCCTGATACTGTAGAGCTTACGGTGATAGTAGGGAGACAGACACGTGAGTGTACCATACAAATCCATGTCACTTGAGTGTCACAAAAAATTAATTGTTTTCTTTCAGGTATATATCTGTTAACATGTATATAAAGATGGGCTTTGTATATAATATATATGCCAACAAGTATTTTATCTTTCAAGTCAATCAAAGTATTGATATGAACACTAGCTTTGAATTATAAAACTGCTCAACAAACTGTAAAGAGAAAAACTAACTTTTAATTATATGGTCTTTCATATCTGTCACATAGAATTATCCCTTTGCCCAGAATACTTCTTACCACTTATATTCACCTGGCAAAACCTACTCATCTTTCAAGATACAATTCAAATGTCACTTTCTCTGGGAGGATTTCCCTTATCTCTGGCTCAAGCTATTAACTGTTCCCTAATCTGTTCCCACAGCATTTTTGCAAACAGGGGTTTTTATTTCTTTTCATGTTAGGTTGAATGTATTTGTTTACTCATATATCTCCCATGAAACTATTGAGTTGCCTGGGAATAGCTGCCATGTATTTCTGAGCTTTGTAAATTAGAGACTAGCACAGTATCTGCTTATACACAAGTGTACTGAGTGAATGAATCTGCATGGCTTATAATTGAATGGTATATTGCTTGGATGTCAGATGTGTTTATCACCTTGATTATACCTACCACCTTGTATGGAGGTATATTTAAAACAACAAAGATTTATTTATAACTCACATTACATAAATATTATTGATCCACAGGGAAGATCTTTCCATCACAATCACTCAGAATTTACAGAGCACCCACTGTCTTGACCTTTCCTGGTCACCAGGCTAGAAAAAAATATTTAAAGGGTTTCACACAAAAATTGAATGTTGGGATCAGAAAGGAGACTTGCTACATCCACTCAACAATCCTCCGGCAAAGCTGGCCACATCAAATTGCAAAGGAGCCAAGAAAATAATCATACCATTTGCCTGGAAGAAAAGAGCCAGAAATCAGACCTAATGACTGCTGCACTTGACAACCAGAAATAAATGTGTTTTCTTGGAGTTCAGAAAGTCATCTTACACATCAACAGAAAACATGTATCAAAGTCATAAGGGAAATTATAAGGAGAGAATTGATCATGGGACACTATTTAAATTTAATCTAAAAGCCCTGTCTTTTCTGTAGTACTATGAAATAATATCTTAATATTTTCCAATGTTCATTATCATCCTTTTACAGATCTCATGCTTTTTATTTCACTCACTTCATGTCAAATTGTTTTTTGCCAATAATTAGCTAGAATTTTCAACTGTAGTCCAAGAGTCTAAAAATATTGTTATGGGAGCACCACAAAGCAAAGGCATAACATTAATATTATAATTTGACACTGCTCTAAAATACAGTTAACTTATTCCCTTTTTCATCAGATACTCATTTTAATTGCTCTAAATTAATTGTTTAGGGCATGATTTCACAAAGCTATGTTGGGATCTGACCTACTTAAACAGACTTCGTATATAAAACTATTAACCAGCTTAGAGAAAGGTTAGTAGATAAGAGCATAGAAACAAGTCGAGAGAACACAATTTCTATATCTTCTCCAACTAGTGGTTCACATTCAAGTATGTTACAACTAATTTTACAAAATAATTTTACAAATAAGGTGATAGAAATAGGTTGTATGACACAGAAGGAAGAGTCCTAGTCTTAAATATAAAAGATTTCATTTTAGTCTCAGCCCCTCTGATTTTAAGCTGCCTAATTCTGAAAACTTCTCAAACTTTTCAAATTCTAAGTTTTATCTTCTATGAAATGAGGATATTAATACTTGTTCTACCTCAATCTTAGGATTCTTTCAAGACTCACTTGAGACAATGTATATGAAGGATTTGTAAAAAAAGAAATGTCATATACTTACAAATATTTACATAAGAGCATCCCTCAAAAAACACTTAGGACATTAGATACTAGGTTTCATAACTATCATCAATATTTTAAGATAAAGGAAGAGAGGGAGGAGAGGAGATGGCAGAGTAGAAGGATTTGAGCTCACCTCCTCTCACAAGAAAACCGAAATCAAAACTAACTGCCGAATAACTAATGAAAAAGGACTAGAACCTACCCAAAAAAAAAAAAAAAATCTACATCCAAAGACAAAGAAGAAGCTAAGTCAGATGTTAAAGGGGGTACTTTTGCAATATAATCAAATCCCATACCTGTTGGTGGGCAACCCACAAACTGGAAAATAATTATGTCACAGAGATTCTCCCATAGGAATGAGCGTTCTGAGCCCCATATCAGGCTCTGCTGTCTGGGGTGTGACATCAGAAAAGAGTTGCCAGGGCATTCGGTTTGAGGGCCAACAAGGGTTGGTTTGGGGAAACAAAGACTCCACTCTTGGAGTATACAACAAGGTTTCATGTGCACTGGGACCCAGGATAAAGCAGTGATACCATAGGAGCCTGGAGTAGACCTACCTATGGGTCTCCTGGGGAGGAAGTAGTTAGCTGTAGCCCACTATGGGGCAAAGACAGTGGTGGCTGAGGTTCTAGGATACAGTCATCCTTGTGAACTCTCACAGAGGTCATTACTGTGAGAGGCCTGGCCCCATCCAACATCCTGCAAGATCCAGTGCTGGGATGCCTCAGGCCAAACAACCAACAGGGTGGGAACACAGACCTATGCATCACAGGCAGCCTGAGTAAAGCCATCCTGAGCCCAGCATTATCTCTAAATATACCCCTTGACACAGCCCTGCCCAACTGAGGGATAACACCCAGCTCTACCCACGAGTGGGCAGGAACCAGTCCCTCCTACCAGGAACCCTGCAGAAGCTCTTGGACCAAACACACTCACCAAGAGGCAGATACCAGAAGCAAGAGGAACAATAATCCTACAAAATGCAGAAGAAAGATTAGAAACAGAAATTTAGGCAAAATGAGACAGCAGAAAAATATGTTTCAGAAGAAGGAATAAGATTAAAAAAAAAACAAACAGAAGAACAACTAAGTGAAGTGGGCACAGGTGACATGCTTGGAAAATAATTCAGAATAATGATAGGAAAGCTCATCCAAGATCCTGGAAAAAGTATGGAGACACAGAACAAGAAGATACCAAAAATGTTTAAGAAAATCTTATAAAATTTAAAGAACAAGTAGAGATAAACATTACAAAAACTAAAATGTAAAATATACTAGACAGAATAGCATCAATAGCAGAATAAATGAGGCATAAGAAAAACTATGAGAAATACTCCATTGTGTATATGTACCACAGCTTGACGACCCTGTATGCAAGACAGCAAAAAAGACACAGATGTGTATAACGGACTTTTGGACTCAGAAGGAGAGGGAGAGGGTGGGATGATTTGGGAGAATGGCATTCTAACATGTATACTATCATGTAAGAATTGAATCGCCAGTCTATGTCTGACGCAGGATACCGCATACTTGGGGCTGGTGCATGGGGATGACCCAGAGAGATGTTATGGGGAGGGAGGTGGGAGGGGGGTTCATGTTTGGGAACGCATGTAAGAATTAAAGATTTTAAAATTAAAAAACTAAAACAAACAAAAAACTATGAGAGCTGAAATACAGATTGATGGAAATAATTGCCATGAAATAGAACAAAAAATAATGAAATGAGATGAGGACAGTCTAAGGGACTTCTGGGGCAACATTTAATACACCAACGTCTGCATTATAGTGGTCCCAGGGACATGGGAAAGCTCATTGGTAAATGTAAACATACAGTAAAAGAAATCATCCACATACAAATATGAAATCAAAAAGCAGTGATTGTGAGAGGAAGAAAGTACAAATGCAGGATATTCAGAATGCACTTGAAATTAAGAGACCAACAATTTAAAATACTCACACACACACACACAACTATATCAAAACCTCATAGGAACTGTAAACCAAAAATCTACAATAAATACTCACACACACACATAAAATGCTATCCAATCACAACTCTAAAGACCGTCATCAAAACACAAGAGAAGAGAGCAAAAGAGGATGGAAAAAAAGACCTACAAAACAAATCCTAAACAATTAACAAAATGGCAATAAGAACACACATAATGATAATTATCTTAAAAGTAAATGCATTAAATGCTCCAGACAAAAGACACAGACTGGCTAAATGGATGCAAAAATAGAACCTGTATTTATGCTGTCTACAAGAGACCTATTTCAGATCTAGGGACACATACAGAGTGAAAATGAGGGTATTGAAAAAGGTATTCCATAAAAACAGAAATCAAAAGAAAGCTGGAAGAATAATACTCATATTGAATAAAATAAAATTTTAAATAGAGACTATTACAGAGGCAAGGAAGGACACTAACTAATAATCAAGGAATCAATCTACGAAGATAAACAATTGTAAATATATATGCTCCCAACATAGGAACACTTCAATATATAAGGCAAATACCAATAGCCAAAAAAAAAAAAAAAAGGAAAAATCAACAGTAATACAATAATAGTGGAGGACTTTAACATCCCACTTACATCAATGGACAGATCATCCTGACAGAAAATCAACAAGGGAGCATAGGCCTTAAATTAAACATTAGACCAATTTTTTTTATAGAATATTCCATCTGAAAGTAGCAGTATACACAATCTTCTAAAATGCACATGGAACATTCTCCAGGATAGATCACACATGTTGGGTCACAAAGCAAACTTCAGTAAATTCAAAAAATTGAAATAACATTAAGTATCTTTTCTGATCAAAATGCTATGAGGTTAGAAATCAATTACATTAAAAAAAAACTAAAAAAAAATATACAGAGGCTAATTAATATACTACCAAACAACCAATGGATCAATGAAGAAATCGAAGAGGAAATTTAAAAAAAGAAGAAACAAATGAAAATGAAACCACAAAGACACAAAACCTTTGGGATGCAGCCAAAGCAGTTCTAAGAGGTAAGTCTATAGCAATACCACCTTAACTCATAAAATAAGAAAAATACCAATAAATAAGTTCATCTTACACATAAATCAACTAGAGAAAGAACAATAAACAAAACCGATAGTAGTAGAAGGAAAGAAATCATAAAGAAAAGAGCATAAATAAATGAAAGAGAGATGAACAATGGAGTAAATAAATCAAAGTAAAAACTCGTTCTCTGAAAAGATAAAATCAATAAACCTTCTAGCTAGACTCATCAAGAAAAAAAGGGAGAGAGCTCAAACTAACAAAGGAAATGAAAATAGAGAAGTTACATCTGATAGCACAGAAATACAAAGGATCATAAGAGACTACTACATGCAACTATATATCAATAAAATAAACAACCTAGAAGACATAAACAAATTATTTAAAAGGTCTGAGCAACTATATGCCAATAAATTGTACAACCCAGAAGAAATGAACAGATGCTTAGAAAGGTATACTCTCCCAAGACTGAACCAGGAAGAAATGGAAAATAGGAACAGAGCGATCACAAATACCAAAACTGAAACTGTGATTAAAAACTTCCAAAATACAGAAGTCCAGGACCAGATGGCTTCACAGGCTAATTCTAACAAACACTTAGACAAGAGTTAACATCTATACTTCCAAAATTCTTCCAAAAAATTGCAGAGGAAGGAAGTCTCTCTAACTCATTCTATGAGGCCACCCTCATCACCCTGATACCAAAACCAAAGATAATATCCAAAAAAAAAAAAAAAAAGAGAGAGAGAGAAATTACAGACGACTGGTCACTAATGAACATATACATAAAAATCCTCAACAAAATAGTAGCAATCTGAATCTAACAACACACTAAAAGGATCACACACCATGATCAAGTAGGGTTTATTCCAGGGATGCAAGAAATTCTCAGTATCTTCAATTTGTCTGTCCACCATATTAACAAACTGAAGAATAAAAACCATACAATCATCTCAACAGAGACAGGAAAAGCTTTTGACAAAATACAATACCGTTTATGACCAAAACACTCCAGAAAGTAGGCATACAAGGAAATTATCTCAACATAATAACGGGCATATATGACATACCCACAGCTAACATCATTTTAATACTGTAAAGCTGAAAGTATTTCCTCTAAGATCAGGAACAAGACAAGGATATCCACTCTTGCCACTATCATTCAACATGATTTTGGAAGTCCTAGACATGGAAATCAGAGAAGAAAAAGAAGTAAAAAGAATCCAAGCTGGAAAAGAAGCAAAACTGTCACTGTTTGTAGATGACATGATACTATACATAAAAAATCCTAAAGCTGTTATCAGAAAACTACTAGAGTTCATCAATGAATTTGGTAAGGTTGCAGGATACAAAATTAATACAAAGAAATCTCTTGTGTTCTTATACAGTAACAACAAAAGATCAGAAAGAGAAATTAAGGAATTAACCTCATTTACCATCACATTAAAAAGAGTAAAATATGTAGGGATAAGCCTGCCTAAGGAGGCAAAACACTTATACTCTGAATATAATAAGATGGTCATGAGAGAAACTGAAGGTGACACAAACAGATGAAAAGATATATCATATTCTCAGACTGGAAGAAACAATATTGCCAAAATGACTATACTACCCAAGCAATCTCAGAATAAGTGATATTACAAATGAGATTCTTCACAGAACCAGAACAAAAACAAATTAAATTTATATGTAAACACAAAAGACCCCAAATAACGAAAGTAATCCTGAGAAAGAAAAATAAAGTTGGAGGAATCAGGCTCCCTGACTTGAATTTATACTACAAAACTACAGCAATCAAAACAGCATGGTGTTGGCACAAAAACAGAAATATAGATCAATGGAATAGTATAGAAAGACCATAAATAAATCCACACACCTACGGTCAATTAATCTACAACAAAGGAGTTATAAATAATGGAGAAGAGATGATCTCTTCAATGAATGGTGCTGGGAAAACAGTACAGGTACACGTAAAATAATAAAATTAGAATATTCTTTAACACCATAACACAAAAATAAACTGAAAATTAAAGACATAAATGTAAAACTGGATACCATTAAACTCTTAGAGAAAAACAGGCAGAACACCCTTTGACATAAATAGCAGCAGTATCTTTTTGGATCTACCTTCTAGAGTTATGAAAATAAAAACAAAAATAAATGAACGAGACCTAATCAAATTCAAAATCATTTGCACAGCAAAGGTAACAATAAACAAAACCAAAAGACAACTCACAGAATGGGAGAAAATACTTTCAAATAAAACAACCAACAAGGGATTAATTTCTAAAATACATAAAAAAACTCATGTAGTTCTATATCAAAAAAATAAACAACCCAATGAAAAATGGGCAGAAAATCTAAATAGACACACATCCAAAGAAGATATCCAGATATCCCACAAACACATGAAAAACTGCTCAACATCATTGATTATTAGAGTCATATGAATCAAAACTACCATGAGGTACTGCCTCATACCAGTCACACTGGCCATCATCAAAAAAATCTACAAACAACAAATGCTGGAGAGAATGTGGAGAAAAGGAAATGCTCTTGTACTGTTGCTGAGAATGTAAACTCATACAGTTGCTATGAAGAATACTATGGTGATTCCTTAAAAACTTGGGAATATTCCTTAAAAACTTTAAGAAAACATGACCCAGCAATCCCACTACTGGACATATACCCTGAGAAAACCACAATTCAAAAAGACACATCTATGCCAATGTTCACTGCAGCACTATTTACAAAAGACAGGATGTAGGGAACAAGGTATAAAGAAGGTTGAGAAGTGCTTGCAAACGAGACTCTCAACCAGGGCTGAACATTCTTGCAAACGAGATATTCTGCTCAGTGTAGGGAACTAGGTTTAAGGAAGGTTGAGAAGTGCTTACAAATGAGACTCTCAACCAGGGCTGAACATTCTTGCAAACGAGATGTTCTGCCCAGTGTAGGGAACTAGGTTTAAGGAAGGTTGAGAAGTGCTTACAAACGAGACTCTCAACCAGGGCTGAACATTCTTGCAAACGAGATGTTCAGCTAAGAATCCTGTTTGTTCCCATGGGAAAAGAACATTGCTTGCACACAAGGATGTTTCTCTGATTCCTCAAAAGGAACAGACCCTGGGACAAAACGGATTCTAAGTTGATAAGGAAGTTCCCCAAAACAAAGTCTTAGCTGCAGTAAATAAGTCAAGGTAAAGGTTATCTCGCCCTGCGCCTGCGCACTGTATAGTCTCTGAATCATAGTGCTTGGCAGCTTGTCCTGTAGGTTGTTGTGCAAGGGATATAAAATAAAGCAGCTGTAAGAAGCAAGTGTTAAAATATAAAGATTCAAACCACTCTGCAGTATTGGTGTTTCATTCCGTCGCCAGCACAGGACATGGAAGCAATCTAGATGTCCATTGACAGATGAACGGATAAAGAAGTTGTGGTACAGAGATACAATGAATTTGAGTCAGTTCTAGTGAGGTGGATGAAGCTAAAGCCTGTTATACAGAGTGAAGTAAGTAAAAAAAACAAAAACAAAAAAAAACCAAATATAGTATAATAAGCATATATGTGGAATCAAAAAAACAGTGCTGATGATCCCTATTTGTAGGGAAGGAATGGAGACACAGATGTAGAGAATGGACTTGTGATACAGGTTGGGGGTGGGGAGGTGAAAGTAGAACAAATTGAGAAAGTAGCATATACACACTACCAAGCGTACATGTGTAAAATAGCTACTGGGAAGCTGCTGTATAACACAGGGTATCCAACCTGGTACTTTGTGACAACCTAAAGAGGCAGGATTGGGAGGGAGGCTCAAGTCATAAATACATATAATTATGACTGATTCACAATGTTGAACAGCAGAAACCAATACAACACTATAAAGCAATTATCCTCCAATTATTTTTTTAAAAGAAAATATCATCTCAGAAGTCAGCAGATCCCATGATTAAATGCAGAATGTGACAAAACAATCTAACTGTATTATCAAATGCATGAAACCTCATGAAGGAGATGGGGGAAAGGTGCTTACCTCACAACTTTGTGAGTAGAGGATATAAAACTAGAGGTAAAAGACAGAGCACTGTACTCTAGTTGATTGTTTCCTTCAAGCATACATGTTAACAAATCTGAAATCACTATACTTTGTATACTTATATTGCATAAACCTGCAAACAATGGATGGTGCGATTCAGGTTTTTTCACTATTGGAATGTGAATTTACAGATAAACCAAAGGAGAAAGCTAGAATGAGTCATATTATACTCAAATAGATACATGGATGAACAAAATGTGGTGAAAAGTAAGGAAATCCTGCCATTTTTAACAATAAGATGAACAAATAAATTCATTTGGAGGACATTAAGTAAAATAAGCCAGACACAGAAGGACAAATATTCTATGATTTCACTTAAATGAAATACCAAGGGTAGTCATACTCACAGAAACAGGAAGTAGAATGGTGGATGCCAGAGGTTCAGAGGAGAGGGAAATATGGAGTTGTTGTTTAATGGATATAGAGTTTCAGTTTTACAAAAATTCTGGAGATTGATTGCACAACAATATGAAAATATTTAACACTGTTTTACACTTAAAATGTTTAGGTGGCAAATTTTGTTATGTGTACTTTAACAAATTATTTTTCAAAATATGTTCTTTCAAAACATACATTATGAAAAGGTGGGAAGAAAAGGAATAATTTTACAGTGGTCACACCGGACCACCACTACCTAAACCAGGTGACTGAGGTGATTACCCTCAGCGAAAAGTTATGCTGATGCATGTACCATTGCTGCTACAGCGGCTAAGTCACTTCAGTTGTATCCGACTCTGTGCGACCCGAGATGGCAGCACACTAGGCTCCCCCATCCCTGGGATTCACCAGGCAAGAACACTGGAGTGGGTTGCCATTTCCTTCTTCAATGCATGAAAGTGAAAAGTGAAAGTGAAGTCGCTCAGTCGTGTCCGACTTTTCACGACCCCATGGACTGCAACTTACCAGGCTCCTCCGTCCATGGGATTTTCCAGGCAAGAATACTGGAGTGGGTTGTCATTGCCTTCTCTGGCATGTACCGTTGAGATGTTGTGATAAATGATACTCTACTGCTGTAGTCTTCTTCCCACACACAGACAACCCGAGTCTAATCATGAGAAAAATATAAGAAAAACCGCCTGAAGTACATTCTATGAAATAACTGACCAGTATACAAGACCATCAAGGTCACCAAAACAAGGAGAGTTTGAGAAACTATCACAGTCTAGAGAAGCCTAAGGTGATATGATGACTCAATGTAATATGACATCCTGGATGGATTCCAGAAACAAGAAGAAGAGTAGTGACAAACCTAAGAAAATTCAAAAATTCAAATAAGTGGTAGATTTTAGGTAATAATAATGAATCAAAATTGTTTCATTAGTTTTGACAAATCTATCAACAGTGCTAAAAATCATTACAATAGAGGGAACTGGATATGGGATATATAGGAATCCTTCATACTATTGTTGAAACATTTTATTCAATATAAATCTAAAACTATTCAAAAATTCACAATTTTAATATTTTAAAGAAGACTATACAGAGTATGCTCAAACTACCGCACATTTGCACTCATCTCACATGCAAATAAAGCAATGTTCAAAATTCTCCAAGCCAGGCTTCAGCAATATGTGAACCGTGAACTTTCAGATGTTCAAGCTGGTTTTAGAAAAGGCAGAAGAACCAGATATCAAGTTGCCAACATGCTCTGGATCATCAAAAAAGCAAGAGAGTTCCAGAAAAACATCTATTTCTGCTTTATTGACTATGCCAAAGCCTTTCACTGTGGATCACGATAAACTGTGGAAAATTTTGAAAGAGATGGGAATACCAGACCACCTGACCTTCTTTGTGAGAAACCTATATGCAGGTCAGGAAGCAACAGTTAGAACTGGACATGGAACAATGGACTGGTTCCAAATAGGAAAAGGAGTACATCAAGGCTGTATGTTGTCACCCTGCTTATTTAACTTATAAGCAGAGTACATCATGAGAAACACTGGGCTGGAAGAAGCACAAGCTGGAATCAAGATTGCTGGGAGAAATATCAATAACCTCAGATATGCAGATGATACCACCCTTATGGCAGCAACTGAGGGGAACTAAAAAGCCTCCTGATGAAAATGAAAGAGGAGAGTGAAAAAGTTGGCCTAAAGCTCAACATTCAGAAAACGAAGATCATGGCATCTGGTCCCATCACTTCATGGCAGATAGATGGGAAAACAGTGGAAACAGTGTCAGATTTATTTTCTTGGATTCCAAAATCACTGCAGATGATGATTGCAGCCATGAAATTAAAAAAACACTTACTCTTTGGAAGAAAAGTTATGACCAACCTAGATAGAATATTGAAAAGCAGAGATATTACTTTGCCAACAAAGGTCTGTCTAGTCTAGGTTATGGTTTTTCCAGGGGTCATGTATGGATGTGAGAGTTGGACTGTGAAGAACGCTGATCACCAAAGAATTGATGCTTTTGAACTGTGGTGTTGGAGAAGACTCTTGAGCGTCCCTTGGACTGCAAGGAGATCCAACCAGTCCATCCTAAAGGAGATCAATCCTGGGTGTTCACTGGAAGGACTGATGCTGAGGCTGAAACTTCAGTACTTTGGCCACCTCATGCGAAGATTTGATTCATTGAAAAAGGCCCTGATGCTGGGAGGGATTGGTGGCAGGAGGAGAAGGGGACAGCAGAGGATGAGATGGCTGGATGGCATCACCGACTCGATGGACATGAGTTTGAGCGAACTCCAGGAGTTGGTGATGGACAGGGAGACCTGGTGTGCTGCAGTTCATGGGGTCACAAAGGGTCGGACATGACTGAGTGACTGAACTGAACTGAGTGGCCTAAAAGGCCTCTGTCAGACCCTTAATAATCAAAGAATTAACTACCTTCACTAGATAATCATTACTGATGAAGGTTATTACAACTAAATTACATTTCCTTCTAAGTTCAGTTCAGTTCAGTCGCTCAGTCGTGTCCGACTCTTTGCAATCTCATGAATTGCAGCACGCCAGGCCTCCCTGTCCATCACCAATTCCTGGAGTTCACCCAAACTCATGTCCATCAAGTCGGTGATGCCATCCAGCCATCTCATCCTCGGTCGTCCCCTTCTTCTCCTGCCTCCAATCCCTTCCAGTATCAGAGTCTTTTCCAATGAGTCAACTCTTTGAATGAGTTGGCCAAAGTAATTCAGTTTCAACTTTAGCATCAGTCCTTCCAAAGAACACCCAGGACTGATCTCCCTTAGAATGGACTGGTTGGATCTCCTTGCAGTCCAAGGGACTCTCAAGAGTCTTCTCCAACACCACAGTTCAAAAGCATCAATTCTTCAGTGCTCAGCTTTCTTCACAGTCCAACTCTCACGTCCATATATGACCACTGGAAAAACCAAAGCCTTGACTAGACAGACCTTTGTTGGCAATGTAATGTCTCTGCTGTTGAATATACTATCTAGGTTGGTCATAACTTTCCTTCCAAGGAGTAAGTGTCTTTTAATTTCATGGCTGCAATCATCATCTGCATTGATTTTGGAGCCCAAAAAAATGAATTCGGACACCATTTCCACTGTTTCCCCATCTATTTCCTGTGAAGTGATGGAACCAAATGCCATGATCTTTGTTTTCTGAATGTTGAGTTTTAAGCCAACTTTTTCACTCTCCTCTTTTACTTTCATCAAGAGGCTTTTTAGTTCCTCTTCACTTTCTGCCATAAGGGTGGTGTCATCTGCATATCTGAGGTTAAGCAGTAAGCTACAAAATAAATTTGAGTATACTTGGTTTGTTATGAATTAAGGTCTAAGGTGTTTGCCTCATAGTTGTAAATTAGCAGCACTGACTAAAACCTAACAATTTTCGATTCCACCAACACTGTACTTTCATTTATGCTATCCCTATTATAACCTTTTAACTTGAAATAAATTTAGACTTAGAAAACTTTGTGAAATTAGTCTACAGTGTTCCCATATACTGTTCTCTTAGCCTTCTCCATTGTTAATATCTTACATAATCATAGTATAATTTTTAAAACCAGGTAATTAACACTATTAAACTACAGACTATTCAGATTTCACCAGTTTTTCCTCTAGTGTTATTTTTTTCTGTCCCAGAATCTAATTCAGAATCCTACATCACATTTAGTTGTCATGTCTGAGTATCTTCTAAACTGGCACAGTTCCTCAATCTGTCTTCTCTTTCATGACCTGGACACTTCTCAAGAATACTAACCAGCTATTTAAAGAATATTCCCCATTTTGGATTTATCTCATATCTGCTACTTTATTATGATCAAATTCAGATTATACAGTTTGTACAGGAATACAAAGAAGAGAGTCTGTGCCCCTACCAGTGGCCTTTATCAGTAGGTACAGGACGTCACTATATCTTATCACTAGTACTATTAAATTTGATCTCTTGGTTTAGGGTTTACTATTTGTCAAATATCAGAATAAGTGCATTTACATTACCTGTTTAATTCTTACAACCAACCTATATACTGCATATTATTATTACCCACAGATTTTTTTTTTTAAGCTGAGCTTTCTAGGGTCAAGTAACTTGCCCAAATACAGTTTGTAAATAGTTGAGGCAGAATCTGAAACTAGGCAGTCTAGCTCTAGAGCCTCCACTTTTAATCTCTATGAATACTGCCTCTCCATCCTAAAAATTGGGTTTACCAACCTTTAAAGTCTTATCATTAAGTCCCTACTGTTCTTTTCCTTCAGTGTATTAACATATCGATCACTGGCAGTCATTCATGAAGTATGGCATCTGAAAATTTTCTGTCCCCTCTCAATTTCAAAGGATGTAATACTTTGAAATAAGATTGTGATAATGTTTCACAATAGATTTTGCACAAACATTTATTCAAAGCATCCTGAATTTCTCAATTGTTGTATCCAACCATTAACTTCCAACCATTAAAACAACTAACCATTAACATCCACTAACACACACACACTTAATCTAAAGATAGATTTGAGGAAATATCATATTAAACAGCATAATGTAGTGTTTAAGCATGTAAACTTTAGTGTTGGGATGACTGAGTTTAAATTTTGGTTTTACCACTTACTAGTTACAAGACCTTGGTTAATTAATCTCTCTTCTAAGCTTCATTTTTATGTGTGTAAAACAAAATGATATTATAACAATTGATAAATGTTCCTGTGTGCTCAGTCAGGTTTGACTCTTGGCAACCCTATGGACTGAAGCCCGCCAGGCTCCTCTGTTCACAGAATTTTCCAGGCAAGAATATTGGAGCGGATTGCCATTTCCTACTCCAGGGGTTCTTCCAGATGCAGGGATTGAACCAGCGTCTCCTTGCATTGGCAGGCAGATTCCCCACCACCAGTGCCACCTGAGATGCCACATGCCCCCTAAATTGGTGGAAAATGTGTGAGATGTATAGTACATAGTTAAAATCCCAATGTACACATAATTGTAGTATCAGAGGAGAGGGAGAAGAAGAAGACAGATTCAGTATTTGAAGAAATACTTCACATAGAAGTATTCCAAATCTTAGAATATTTCAAAATGAAGTCACAGACTGAAGAATATGCATAAAACAACCCTCCTCCCCAAAATCTAAATACATCATAGTAATCTAGAGAAAGCAAAGTTAAAAAGAATTTCTTAAAAATGAAACAATTTACCTCAGATTGGGACTTGAACTCATGTGCTGGGACTCGAACCCAGCCAAAACCCAATTTGTATTCTTATTACCATAAAAACAAATAAGATGAATCGGGTAATGGAAATGACAGAAAAAAAAAAAAAACAGTAGGCAAACGAGACAAAGCCGGTGACATATACATTTTAAAATATCATACATTCATCTATAAATGCCAGAAGTGAGCCAAAAATTTTATTCTGAGCTCTCTAGTATCTAGTATTTGTCTGAGCAGAGAGGCAAATAATTATCAGATTCAACAACTTTATAATATAGATTCAAAGTAACTGTTTAGGAGAGACACAGCATTCTGTGAACCCGAGGTATTTCACCAGTAGATCCTCCTAAAGTGAAAACTGTTTGATATAGCAGTCTACATCCTCAATAAAATCCCAGGACAAATAGAATAGTGATCTTCTTTAACAGCTTCTTCTTATACTGCTTTAATATATGCCTATCACAAAGTAAGCATTACATAAACTTTTGTTGATTGAATAAATGCCTTCCCTTGTAGGACATTTTCATAAAATCAAGGAATATTCATTCAGTACCAACACTTAGATAAAGGGCAAAAATAAGATGATTCAAGAATATAGTTCTCTGATGGTCTAGAATGTTCCAAGGACAAAATCTGACTATCCAGTGGTTAGTGACTGGAAGCAAGAGAGCTAAATTCAACTTGCATATGTTTGGTTTAGGCCACAGGATGTCTCTATTTTTTCGTTTCTTTTTTATTTTATTTTATTTTTTTGGCTATGCTATTTTTTTAATTTTTTAACATAAATTAATTATTTAATTGGAGGCTAATTACTTTACAACATTGTATTGGTATTGCCATACAACAACATTAATCTTCCACGGGTGTACACATGTTCCCCATCCTGAACTCCCTCCCACCTCTTTCCACATACCATCTCTCTGGGTCATTCCAGCGCACCAGCCTCAACCATCCTGTATCATGCATCAAACCTGGACTGGTGATTCATTTCACATATGATAATATACATGTTTCAATGCCATTCTCCCAAATCATCCCATCCTCGCCCTCTCCCACAGAGTCCAAAAGACTGTTCTATACATATCTGTGTCTCTTTTGCTGTCTTGCATACAAGATTATTGTTACCATCTTTGTAAATTCCATATATATGTGTTAGTATACTGTATTGATGTTTTTCTTTCTGGCTTACTTCACTTTGTATAATAGGTTCCAGTTTCATCCACCTCATTAGAACTGATTCAAATGTATTCTTTTTAGCAGCTGAGTAATACTCCATTGTGTGTATGTACCACAGCTTTCTTATCCATTTGTCTGCTGATGGACATATAGGTTGCTTCCAAATCCTGGCTATTATAAACAGTGCTGCAATGAACACTGGGGTACACGTGTCTCTTTCAATTCGGGTTTCCTCAGTGTGTATGCCCAGCAGTGGGATTGCTGGGTCATAAGACAGTCCTATTTCCAGTTTTTTAAGGAATCTCCACTGTTCTCCATAGTGGCTGTACTAGTTTGCATTCCCACCAACAGTGTAAGAGCGTTCCCTTTTCTCCACACCTTCTCCAGCATTTATTGCTTGTAGACTTTTGGATAGCAGCCATTCTGACTGGCGTGAAATGGCACCTCATTGTGGTTTTGATTTGCATTTCTCTGATAATGAGTGATGTTGAGCATCTTTTCATGTGTTTGTTAGCCATCTATATGTCTTCTTTGAAGAAATGTCTGATTAGTTCTTTGGCCCATTTTTTGATTGGGTCGTTTATTTTTCTGGAATTGAGCTGCAGGAGTTGCTTGTATGTTTTTGAGATTAATTATTTGTCAGTTGCTTCATTTGCTATTATTTTCTCCCATTATGAAGGCTGTCTTTTCACCTTGCTTATAGTTTCCTTTGTTGTGCAGAAGCTTTTAATTTTAATTAGATCCCATCAATGTTGAAAAATTGTAAGCATTTCCCCTAAAATCAGGAAGAAGATAAGGGTGCCCACTTTCACCACTATTATTTAACATAGTTTTGGAAGTTTTGGCCACAGCAATTAGAGCAGAAAAAGAAATAAAAGGAATCAACTAACACACACACACACAGCCTATCAGGCTCCTCTGTCCATGGAATTATCCAGGCAAGAATACTGGAATGGGTTGCCACATCATCCTCCAGGGGGATAATGGGGGAAGGAAAATAAAGTTGGATCAGGACAAATTTATTGATATAGACTCACTAAGCAAAGTTTCTGTATTAAATATTGCAGCTTAGGTAGTCTGACAGGGCTCTAACATTCTGATGGGTTGGTTGGTTCACTGACTGAAACATGGACCAAAGTTGGCTCACAGTAAGCAAACTGGACATGTTAGGCCAAAATTTCTGGCTTAATGTAGGGAAAGGGATTCAAAGGATGAAGAGACTGGAATATTACTGTATTTTCCATTTAATACCTGCTCACCCACACCAGAAGAGCCCAGAAGACATACTGTTCACAAATATTGTGAGAACTAAACTTCTGAGAAAAGCAGCAGCATCCCTGAGGAGCTATGTATGCTTTTTGTAGGCCAGACCTCACTGTGAGAACAGCAGTCATTGGACTGAAAAACCTAAATGCAATGGGAGTAATTGGATTTTGACGTGATAGGATCCACATGGCAGCATTCAATAGCAAAAGACCAGGTAGACATAATTACCACAATGGAAAGCAGATTCAAAGCAGCAGTCAGAATAGTCTGACTCATGCAGACCTAAAATGCTGGCTACTTGATCATGGTGTTTCTAGAATGAAATTGATAGAAGCCCACTAAATTCTTAACTTTATCTGTATAAGCAGAAAAGCTCTAGGTCAAGAAAACAAAAGTCTAACCTGAATCATTAAAACACAGAGACACAGCCCCTCAATCAATTCCCATACATAATATAGTTCCCAAACCCAGAATCTCTTGAATGAGAGAGAGGTTGAGCAGCTTTGAGAAAGGATCATGGTATACTACCAAAAACATATGTTACTAATCCTTTCCCCAACCTTCCCTATAGGGGCCAAAAGTCCTATGTGCATTGACAAAAAAGTACTAAAAGAAATTAATCCTATCTTCAGGGGACTAGTGGACAGTGATTTGGAATAGATTCCATGCCACCCAAAACAGCACTGTAGGCCACCAGAGTACAGGATTATGGAGGTGAGGTGATCAATGGAGTTTTAGTTCAGGTCCATCTCACAGGGATACAGTAGTTCCCAAAATTCATCCTGTGGTTATTTCCCCAGTTCTGGAATGCACAAAATAGAACAGACACACACACACACATCCAGCAGCTGGAAGAATCCCCACGTTGATTCCGTGATCTCTTGAATGAGGCAAATGGTGGGAAAGGCCAACTGGAAGTCAGTAGAACTGTCTCTACCTAAGACAATAGTAAATCAAAAGCAATACCACAATACCAGAGGGATAGCAGAGATCAGTGCCACCATCAATGACTTGAAAGGTGCAAAGGTGGCAATTCCCACAATATCCCCTTTCAACATGCCTATTTGGCCTGTGCAGAGGTCAGATGGATCTTAGAGAATGAAAAGTTGATTACTGTACACTTAATTAGGAAATGGTTCCAATTTCAGCTGCTAAACCAGATGTGATTTTACTGCTTGAGCAAATTAACACATCCGCTTGAATATAATATGCATCTATTGGTCTGGTAAATGATTTTTTTTTTTCTGTATCTGTTAATCAGTTCAGTCACTCAGTTGTTTCCGACTATTTGCGACCCCATGGAATCTGTTAATAAGGGCCATCAGAAACAATTTTCTTTCAGCTGACAAGGCAAACAATATACCTTCACTATCTTAGCTCATAATTTCTTTACAAGGATCTTGATCACCTTCATTTCCACAAAATATCATTGGTCTTTGATATTAATGATATTATGCAGATTGGACCTAGTAGTAAGAAGGACACATACAATACTCTAGAGATATTGGTAAGACCATTGCATTCCAGAGGGTGAGAAGCAAATCCAACAATTCAGGGGCATTCTATTTTGGTGAAATTTACAGAGGTTCAGTGGTGTGAGGCATGTCAAGGTATCTCTTCTAAAGTTAATGGCAAGCATTTCATCTTGTCCTTCTTATAACCAAAAAGAGACACATACTGTCTAGTGGACCTCTTTCAGTTCTGAAGGCAACACACTCCTCATTCTGTTATGTTACTCTGACTCACATACCAAGTGTCTTAAATAACTATTAGCTTTGAGTAGGATCCAGAATAACAGAAACCTTTGCAACTTGTCCAGTCTCTGCCACTTCGGACCCATGATCCAGCAGATCAAATGGTGATTAAATTGTCTGTGGCACATAGGGAAGCTGTTCAGAGTCTATGTCATGATCTTAGCAAACTATAGTGCAAGCTCTCAGGAATCCTGAGCCAAGACCTGTGATCCACTGCAGATTATTATACCCCTTTTGAGGAAGAATTCTTGGTCCATTTCTGGGCTTCCCTAGAAATTGAGCATTTAATCATGGGCCAACTTATCTTGTAACTTGAACTCACCACCATGAAATAGGTATTATCTCACCTACCAAGTCATAAAGGCTGTAGGCAATGCAGTATTGCATCATCAAATCTAAGTTGAATATATGAGATTGGTGTTGAAGAGACCCTGAAAATATGAGGAAGTTTCATGGAGATGTCCAAATGCCCATTGTCCCCATTACTATTATACTACCTTCTCCTTCTCAGCCTGTACCTACAGCCCCCTGGGGAATTCTCTATGATCAGACAGCTGAAGAAGATAAATTTCAGGTCTTGTTTACATAAGGATTTGAAAGATAGGCAAGTACCACCCAGAAGTGGACAACCTCTTTATAAGACATCCATGAAGGACAGTGGTGAAGGAAAGCCCTCCCAGTGGGTAGAATTTAGAGTTGCACACTTGTCTGCTCACTTTGCTTAGAAGGAAAAAATGGCCAGCAGTGCAATTATATAACAATTCACAGATGTGACCAATGGCTTGGCTCAATGGTCATGGACTTGGAAGGAACGTATTTGAAAAACTGGTGATAAGGAAAATTTGATATAGAAGTCTGTGGATATGCCTTTCTGAATAGGCAGAAAATGTGAATATATTTGTGTCCCATGTGAATGCTCACCAAAGGGTAATCTCTGCAGAGGAGGAATTTAACAATCAAGTGGATAGATCTACCCATTCTGTAGATACTTATTAGCTTCTTTGCCCAGCCACCTAAGTCACTGTCCAGTGGGTTCATGGACAAAGAGGCCATGGTGGCAGAGATGGGGGTTATGCATGGGATCAGCAACACAGACTTGCACTCATCAACACTTGGACATCAGCTTGGACTGAGTGTCCAACCTACCAGGAACAGAGACCAACAGTGAGTGCTTGATATGGCACCATTCTCTGGAAAACTCAGCCAGTTATATGGAAACAGGTCAATTACGCTGAACTGTTAACAACATTGAAAGGAGACTGTTTTGTTCCTACTGGAATAGACACTTATTCTGGATATGGATTTGCTTTCCTATATGCAATTCCTCTGCCAGCACGACCATCTGAGCACAACAGAATGCCATATTCACCATCATGGTATTCAATACAGCATTCCTTCTAATCAAGGAACTCACTTCATAGCAAAAGAAGTACAACAGTGGACGATGCTCATGTAGTTCACTAGTTTTACCATGCTTTCTGCCACTCAGAAGTAGTTGATTTGACAAGAGTGGAATGGCTTTCTGAAGACCCAGTTACAGTACCAGCTCTTTCACAATACCTGGCAGGGCTTGGGAAAGGCTCTCCAGAAGGTTATATATGCTGTGAGTCAGCATCTAATACTTGATGCTTATGTGCCTGAATCACAGTGACTCCACTTTGTTAGCTCCGTATTAGGCCTGCAGTCCTATCCCTCCACTTTATGCATAGCTAAACTTTATCATACTTACAAAGAATGTACCCAAACCAAACAAGTTCCCTATCAGCTTGCCTTCATCAGATATGAAAAACAGGAGAATGTCTTTTGCTGAAGCAAATCGTTAATGGTCACAAGATGCCCCAAGGGGGAGGAAAAACCCAGTTCTCAACAGTGTGGGCATCGTTCTCCCTTGGTAGAGATATTCTGTTTTAAGCTTTGCCCCCTTTAAATCTCCCTGTACCCTTCTGGGCAATTCAGAGTGCAGCTGCTAATGCCTCTGGATCATCATCCACCTGATCTTGCCTGTATGTAAGTTATCCACAATAGACTTCATAATTGCACTTTATGGAGTTACATGCTTCATTTTTTGGTCATAAAGTTCTTTCACAGTTTGGAGGATATTATTCAATATCTCCACCTCCCAACGCTGCTTTTTCTCCCATAGCCAGGATTCATGGATCCAGGAATAAAGGGTACAAATGGGAATGGCATCACTCATTACTACCTTATTGATTCACTAGAAAATTTCTGCTTCGTCTTCCTGTGATCTAATGTTCTGGTAGCCTAGAAGTTTGTTAAAGAGGGAGGAATAATTCCACCAAGAGACACAACAATGATTCCATTCACCTAGAAGTTAAAACTGCTGCCTGAAAGACATAAACAGACATTTCTCTAAAGAAACATACAGATAGCTAATAAACACATGAAAATATGCTCTACATTGCTAATTATTAGAGAAATGCAAATCAAAACCACAATGAGGTATCATCTCAGACCGGTCAGAATGGTCATTATCAAAAGTCTACAAACAAATGTTGGAGAGGGTGTGGAGAAGGGGGAAGCCTCTTATACTATTAGTGGGAATGCAAACTGATACAACTACTATGGAGAACAGTATGGATATTTCTTTAAAAAATAGGAATAAAACCACCATCACTTCAGTTCAGTTCTGTCGCTCAATCCAGTCTGATGCTTTGCGACACAATGCAGCACCCCAGGCTTCCCTGTCCATCACCAACTCCCGGAACTTGCTATGACAAGTAGAAGATGGATCTCATATCCATCAAGTCGGTAATGCCATCGAACCATCTCATCCTCTATCATCTGCTTCTCCTCCTGCCCTCAATCTTTCACAGCATCAGGGTCTTATCTAATGAGTCAGTTCTTTGCATCAGGTGGCCAAAGTATTGGAGCTTCAGCTTCAGCATCAGTCCTCACAATGAATATTCAGTATTGTTGTCCTTTAGGATGGACTGGTTTGATCTCCTTGCAGTCCAAGGGACTCTCAAGAGTCTTGTCCGACCCCACAGTTCAAAAAGCATCAGTTCTTCAGCATTCAGCTTTCTTGGTGCTCTAACTCTCACATCCATACATGACTCCTGGAAAACCACAGCTTTGACTAGACAGGCTTGTGTTGGCAAAGTAACGTCTCTGCTTTTTTTTTTTTTTTTTTAATTTATTTTATTTTATTTTTTCATCTCTGGTTTTTAATATGCTGTCTAGGATTGCCATAGCTTTTCTTCCAAAGAGCAAGAGTCTTTTAATTTCATGGCTACAGTCACCATCTGCAGTGATTTTGGAACCCAAGAAAATAAAGTTTCTCACTTTTCCCATTGTTTCCCCATCTATTTGCCATGAATTGATGGACCAGATGCCATGATCTTCATTTTCTGAATGTTGAGTTCTAAGCCAACTTTTTCACTCTTCTCTTTCACTTTTATCAAGAGGCTTTTTAGTTCTTCTTCACTTTCTGACATAAGGGTGGTGTCATCAGCATAGCTGAGGTTATTCATATTTCTCCTAGAAATCTTGACTCTAACTTGTGCTTCATCCAGCCCAGCATTTCAAATGGTGTACTCTGCATGTAAGTTAAATAAGCAGGGTAACAATATACAAACTTGATGTACTCCTTTTCCAATTTGGAACCAGTCCACTCTAACTGTTGCTTCTTGACCTGCATACAGATTTCTCAGGAGGCAGGTGAAGTGGTCTGGTATTCCCATCTCGTGAAGAATTTTCCACAGTTTGTTGTGATCCACACAGTCAAAGACTTTAGTGTAGTCAATGAAACATAAGTAGATGTTTTTCTGGAATTATCTTGCTTGTTCTGAGATCCAACTGATATTGGCAATTTAATCTTTGGTTCTTCTGCCTTCTCTAAATCCATCTTGAACATCTGGAAGTTATTCATGTACTGTTGAAGCCTAGCTTGGAGAATTTTCAGCACTACTTTGCTAGCATGTGAGATGAGTGCAACTCTGTGGTATTTTGAACATTCTTTGGCATTGCCTTTCTTTGGTATTCGAATAAAAACTTTTCCAGTCCTGTGGCTACTGCTGAGTTTCCAAATTTGCTGGCATATTGTGTGCATCACTTTAATAGTACAGTATTTTAGGATTTGAAATAATTCACCTGGAATTCCATCACCTCCACTAGTTTTGTTCATAGTGAGGCTTCCTAAGGTCCACTTGCCTTCACACTCCAGGATGCCTGGATCTAGGTGAGTGACCACACCATTGCGGTTATATGGGTCATAAGATATACATATACATATACATATACATACATATATATATATATATAGTATAGTTCTCTGTGTTTTCTTGCCACAGCTTTTTAATATCTTCTGTTTCTTTTAGGTCCAGACAGTTTCTGTCCTTTATTGTGTCCATATTTGCATGAAATGTTGCCTTCAGTTCAGTTCAGTTCAGCTCAGTCATGTCCAACTCTTTGCAACCCCATGAATCGCAGCAAGCCAGGCCTCCCTGTCCATCACCAACTCCTGGAGTTCACTCAAACTCATGTCCATCGAGTCGGTGATGTCATCCAGCCATCTCATCCTCTGTCGTCCCCTTCTCCTGCCCCCAATCCCTCCCAGCATCAGAGTCTTTTCCAATGAACTCTTCGCATGAGGTGGCCAAAGTATTGCAGTGTCAGCTTTAGCATCATTCCTTCCAATGAACACCTAGAACTGATCTCCTTCAGAATGGACTGGTTGGATCTCCTTGTAATCCAAGAGACTCTCAAGAGTCTTCTCCAACACCGCAGTTCAAAAGCATCAATTCTTTGGCACTCAGCCTTCTTCACAGCTCCACAATGGAGGTAATATAAATTTATCTGAAAAACACATAGGATATATCTCAGTATTACCATGTTCTATGATTAAGGTCAATGGAAAACTATAATAACTCAACTCAGGTAAAATTACTAATGACTCAGATACTTCAGGAATGAAATCATGAGTCACACTACCAGGTAAAGAAGAGTAACCAACTGAGGTGCTTGCTAAATAGAGTACAGAATGAGTAGTAAAAGATAATTACAAATACTAGGTATGACCCGTGACTAGCTTCAGAAGTAGAAATATAATTCTCTTGAGTATTTCCTCCTTGTTTTGTTAGGAATATGTTTCTATGTTTACATATGTATATGAGTGAGAAGACATATTTTTTTCTCCCCTCTCTAATTTCTTTTATCACAACATGTAAGATAAGTTGACTTTATATATAATAGTATTTAAGCATTGCTAATTATACATCACAGGACTTAAATTGTGGGATATTAAGGAGAAGACAGGGATCAAGACCATCCCCAAGAAAAAGAAATGCAAAAAAAAACCCAAAATGGCTGTCTGGGGAGGCCTTACAAATATCTGTGAAAAGAAGAGAAGCAAAAAGCAAAGGAGAAAAGGAAAGCTATACCCATTTGAATGCAGAGTTCCAAAAGAATAGGAATGAGAGATAAGGAAGCCTTCCTCAGCGATGAATGCAAACAAATAGAGGAAAATAATAGAATGGGAAAAACTAGAGATCTCTTCAAGAAAATTAGAGATACCAAGGGAACATTTCACATAAAGATGGGCTCAATAAAGGATAGAAATGGTATGGACCTAACAGAAGTAGAAGACATTAAGAAGAGGTGGCAAGAATACACGGAAGAACTGTATAAAAAAGATCTTCATGACACAGATAATCACGATGGTGTGATCACTCACCTAGAGCCAGACATCCAGGAATGTGAAGTCAAGTGGGCCTTAGGAAGCATCACTATGAGTAAAGCTAGTGGAGGTGATGGAATTCCAGTTGAAATATTTCAAATCCTTAAAAACAATGCTGTGAAAGTGCTGCACTCACTATGTCAGCAAATTTGGAAAACACAGCAGTGGCCATAGGACTAGAAAACGTCAGTTTTCATTGCAATCCCAAAGAAAGGCAATGCCAAAGAATGCTCAAAAATTACCACACAATTGCACTCATTTCACACACTAGTAAAGTAATGCTCAAAATTCTCCAAGCCAGGCTTCAGCAATATGTGAACCGTGAACTTCTAGATGTTCAAGCTGGTTTTAGAAAAGGCAGAGGAACCAGAGATCACATTGCCAGCATCCACTGGATCATCAAAAAAGCAAGAGATTTCTAGAAAAACATATATTTCTGCTTTATTGATTATGCAAAAGCCTTTGACTGTGTGTATCACAATAAACTGTGGAAAATTCAAGAGATGGGAATATCACACCACCTGACCTTCCTCTTGAGAAACCTGTATGCAGGTCAGGAAGCAACAGTTAGAACTGGATATGAAACAACAGACTGGTTCAAATAGGAAAAGGAGTACATCAAGGCTGTATATTGTCACCCTGCTTATTTAACTTTTATGGAGAGTACATCATGAGAGCACTGGGTTGGAGGAAGCACATGCTGGAATCACGATCGCCAGGAGAAATATCAATATGCAAATGATATGCAATATGACATGCAGATATGCAAATGACACCACCATTATGGCAGAAAGTGAAGAGGAACTAAAGAGCCTCTTGATGATGATGAAAGACGAGAGTGGAAATGTTGGCTTAAGGCTCAACAGTTAGAACACTAAGATCATGGCATCTGGTCCCATCATTTCATGGCAAATAGATTGGGAAACAGTGGAAACAGTGGCTGATGTTATTTTTCTGGGCTCCAAAATCACTGCAGATGGTGATTGCAGCCATGAAATTAAAAGACTCTTACTCCTTGGAAGGAAAGTTATGACCAAACTAGATAGCATATTAAAAAGCAGAGATATCACTTTGCTGACAAAGGTCTGCCTAGTCAAAGCTATGGTTTTTCCAGTAGTCATATATGGATGTGAGAGTTGGGCTATAAAGAAAGCTGAATGCCAAAGAATTGATGCTTTTGAACTGTGGTGTTGGAGAAGACTCTTGAGAGTCCCTTGGACTGCAAGGAGATCCAACCAGTCCATCCTAAAGGAGATCAGTCCTGAATGTTCATTGGAAGGACTGATGTTGAAGCTGAAACTCCAATACTTTGGCCACCTGATGTGAAGAGCTGACTCATTTGAAAAGACCCTGATGCTGGGAAAGATTGAGGGCAGGAGGAGATGGGGGAGACAAAGGATGAGATGGTTGGGTGGCATCACCAACTCAATGGACATCAGTTTGGGTAAACTCCGGGAGTTGGTGATGGACAGGGAGGCCTGGCATGCTGTGGTTCATGGGGTCACAAAGAGTCAGACATGACTGAGTGGCTGAAATGAACTGAACTGAAGGAGAAGAAATGGAAAATGCACTGCAGTATTGTTACCCAGGAAATCCCATGGACAGAAGTAGCCTGGCAGGCTACAGTTCATGGGGTCACAAAGAGTCAGGCATGACTGAGAGACCGAGGACAAGAATAAACATCACTAATAACTGTATCTTTTCTTCTGTGCAGAGTTTAGCATATTTTCATCTATATACAATAAACTTGTATTATTTAGGTAGAATTATGATATTGTCTTTGTTTAAAGATTAATTATATGTTAAGGAGATTCATATGAGTCCTAATTTGAGAAGAGTTGGGCTTATGATTGTTAATTTTATGTGTCAACTTGACAGGGTAATAAAGTGCCTAGAATATGATGAAACATGTATTTCTGAGCATGTTTCCAGATTATATTGTCATTAGAATCAACAGAGTGAATGAAATCGACTGCCCTGTCCCCAGTGTCAGTGGCCATCATCCAATCCATTGAGAATCACAATATAATTTTTTTTAATGAAAAAAGGAAAATATGCCTCTCTGCTTGACTGCTTGATGTGAAAAATTGGTCCTCTTCTGCCCTAAGGAATGGGAATTAAATCATGAACTCCCCAAGTTCTCAGGCCTTCAGCCTCAGACTGAACTATGCTACTGGTTTTCTTAGGTCTCCAGTTTGAAAATGGCACACAGTAAAGCTTCTCACCCTCCATAGATGTGTGAGTCAATTCCTCACAATAAATTTCTTTAGGGGATGGAAGAAGATGGCAAATAAAAGGATGTGGAACTCACCTCCTCCACAAATAGCAGGAAAAATAAACCTACATGTGGAACAATTCTCATAAAAAACTTTCTGGAAACTGGCAGAAGGACTCCTATATAAACAATACTATAAGGAAAACACATATAGAATCTTGTAAGAAGTAAAAAGAAGTGATCAGAATAGAACCTGTGCCCCTATGAAGGGATTCAAACGAGAAGGGAGATTATACAGGTGGAGAGTGAGCAGTTCAAGCCACATGTTGGGTGCCTCAGCCCTGGGGTCTGACCCTGGTAAAATGAGTCCCTTTGGTTGGTTGGAGGGTCAGTGGGACTGAAAGGAGGGCTCTGGGAAGTTTGGACTCTGCTCATGAGGAATGTGCACATGCTTGCTTATGCTCTGAAAAAGGGTGGAGAGGGCAGATTGAAACTGCACAGGTTACTAGCCAGTTGCCCACAACTTCTCTGACACACACCCCAGCCTGAACTGCACAAATGCTCTGGTTCTGCTTGTTTCATGACACACCTCCAAATGGGGGTAAAGGCTGCCAGAACCAAGGGGACAACTTGGCTGCGAGGCACAAAGCTGGCTCAGAAGCAGAATGGCACCTGAGAAGGGAAAGTCAGCCATTACTGGCACATACACAGGTGGCATATCAGAAGTAGTCCAGGTCTCTGACTGTGGCCAGAATACCATGGGTCATACCCTGACCCACAGCAATTGCCCACACTAGCCGCACCAGCTCTGTGGGGCAGAGGAGAACTAAGATATAAGGAACAAAGGTGGCTCAGACCCAAAGTGACAGTACATTGGAAGTAGCCTGAGTTTCTGGCTGAGACCAGGGCCAACATAGCCTGTATCCAGACCCACATTGAGTACCCAAACAAGTCAAGCTTGTCCATCACGGCTCCTCTTTGGGTGAGAGTGCAAATGCTTGGAGGGGGAGAACACACACTTAAAAGGAACGGAGCCAACTCAGACTCGACCCCCCAGGGCTTCTGCTCAGGTAACGGGACATGACTTGACCTTCAATAGGTCAATGACAGCCACTGACCAGAGGAGAAGCCCTAGCTCACACCTAGTACTACAGCTTAGACCCTCCATCTCTAGCCTCACTTCCTACCAAGTTGATAGCTGCCAGCACACCCTGGGGAAACATGTGACTTGTGTTTATATTAAATCCAGCTCTTACACCAAAGCCACTGGGCAAATGAAGACTATACAGGGACACTCTCAATACAAGCACATGCCTTCAAGACTGTAATATGCAACTGTTTCACCTAATTTCATAGACACAGAAAAAGTTAAGCAAAATGAAAAGACAGGAATTTATTTCACTTGAAAGAGCAAGGAAAAAAAATAAAACAGATAAAAGTACTAATGAAGCAGAAATAATTTACCAGATAAAGAATTCAAAGCATTTGTAAAAAGAATGCTAACTGAATTAAAGAAAAGAATAGATGAACATAGTGAGGATTTTAACAAAGAACTAGACAATACAAAGAAGAACTACTCAAAGGTGAAAACACAATAACTGAAGTGGAAAACAATAGAAAGAATTAACAGCAGTGTAGGTGAAAGAAAAATGCATAAGTCATCTGGAAGATACAATAATTTAAATCACCCAAACAGAACAGCAAAAATAAAAACAAACTTTAAAAATAAGAACAGTTTAAGAGATACCTCTGAGATAACACCAAGTATATCAAAATTTGCACTACAGGGCTCCTAGAAGGAGAAGAGATAGAAAAATTGTTGAAAATGTATTTGATGAAATTATGGCTGAAAACTTTGCAAAACTGAAGAAAGAAACATGCAACCTCCAAAGACTGAATCAGGAAGAAATAGAAAATCAGAGCAGACTGATTACTAGTAGTGAAACTGAATTTTTTATTAAAGATTCACAGCAAACAAAAGTCTAGGACCAGACAGCTTCATGGGAGAATGATACCAAACATACAATGTTACTCAGTCATAAAAAATGAAATGTTGCCATTTGCAACAATGTGTATGGTCTTAGAAAGTATTATGCTTTAGTGAAATAAGTCAGTCAGAAAAAGATGAATACTATATTACCACTTATATGTGGTATCTGAAAAATAAGACAGATGTATATAACAAAATAGAAACAAATTCATAGATATAAAGAATAGTGATTACCAGTAGGGAGAGGGAGGGCGAGGGGCCAGATATTGTTGGAGGATTAAGAGATACAAACTACTATGTATACAATAAATAAGCAACAAGGACATACTGCACAGCACAGGGAAATAACGCCATTCTTTTTAATAACCTTAAACAGAGTGTAATCTACAAAAATATTGAATCATTATTTTGTACACCTAAAACTAATATAATAGTGTAAATCGGCTATACTGCAATGAAATCTCTTTATACATGCACACACATGCACACACATGTTTTTAGAAAAACATGGTTGAAGCAAAAATTATGCTACCTGTTTACATGCCATTCAATGTATAAGTAGAAAATACTTTTGATAATCAGAGAGAGTAAAATAACCTATATGGATATAAGATTTTCTATACTTCACTTGAAATGGTATGGTTGATATGAATACACTATGATAGCTTACACACACACATACACACATGTAATGCCTAGTTGTTTAGTCTCTAAGTCATGCCCGACTCTTTTGCAACTCCATGGACTGTAGCCTGTCAGGGTCCTCTGTCCATGGGATTTCCCAGGTAAGAATACTGGAGCAGGTTGCCATTTCCTTCTCAAGGGATCCTCCTGACCCAGGCACCAAACCTGCATCCCCTGCATTGGCAAGACGATTCTTTACCACTGAGCCAGCAGGGAAACCCATAATGCTCAGGGCAACCACTAATACTGATACAAACATACAAAGTAATAAAATTCTGAAAAATAATATAAATAATCAAGATGGAATCCAAAAAAGGGTAGGAACAACAGTTTCACCTTGCCTGCATCATCCCATTTCTCAAGTCAGCATTGTTCAGTGCAAATAGGTAATGCCCTAATCTAATAATTCCCCTAGCAGAATGAGCAATCACCTTTCCCAGCTTTGGGAGCCATTGCATGAAAGATAAACTTGCTTCACTTTATCCCTATCCAGTTCACTGGGGATACAAGCATAGCTGAGACTTTGGAGATGCTACTAGAATGGCAAGAGTTATCAGTATCAGCCACATGGTGAGACCAGCCACAGGACCCAGTGGTCTGTTGTAGGCCTGCTCCCTAACTGCTTTCACTACTAAGGAAATCAGCAACCAGCACAGTTGTGTTGGATTCATGGCAGTGTTCACCCCAAGGGCTCCATAGGTTTTCAAGTTCACTGGCTCCAGCTGCCTAAGTCTCTCCACCCTGTCCCCTACAGCTTATCCTGGACCATGCAGGTAAACACATGCATGCAGCCAGCTAAGACTCCTATTGTCAGCCCTCAACCTTGCATTCATGCCCCACAGCTAGCCTCTGCCACCATATGTGAGCACATAATCACTCTGAAGCATCACTGCTAGATGCTTCAGTCTCTCACTGCTGAACCTGGAGCCACTGCTGAGAACCACAGCAGACCTTGCAGTCACCGTGCCTCATCACAGTTCTAGTTGCCAAAGGTCACACAGCTGCTGACATTGTGGGTTGCAACTGCCTGAGCCAGTGAGACACTGAACACCTCCCAAAACACACACCTAGAGCCATTGTATGCCCGAGGTATATAAATCATTTGTAAATCTAGTATAAAGGTTATAAGACAAAAATATTTTTTAAAAATATGACTACAATAATTCTTTAATGGGTACACAATATGAAAAGATGTAAATAGTGACAACAGAAATACAACATGTGGGGGTGAAGAGTAGTAGTGTAGTGATTTTGTATGTAATTGATATTAAGTAGTTATCAGCCTAAAACAGACTGCTATGTTATATGAAAGACTTGTGGTAACCAAAAAGCAAAAACCTACAATAGATACAAAAAAATAATTAAATAAAGACAAAGGAATCCAAGTAAATCACTACAGAAAATCATCAAATCACAAAGGAACACAGCAAAAGAGAAAAATGCAAAGTGAGGATATATAAAACACTGAGAAAACAATGAACAAAATGACAATAGTAAGTCCTTCCCTATCAATAATTATTCAAATTTAAACAGGTTTAATTATACAAGTAAAAGACCTAAATTGTCTGAATGGAATTTAAAAAAAAAAGACTCATATGCTGCCTATAAGAGACTCACTTCACATTTAAGGACACATAGAGACTGAAAGTGATGAAAACGGTTATTCCTTGCAAATGGCAACCGAAAGAGGGCAGAAGCTCTTTTTTTATATCATTTATATTAGACAAAAGTGACATAAAGTAAAAAACTGTAATAAGAGACAAAAGTTATTATACAATGAAAAAGGGGTCAAGCTTTCAAAGAGAAAATAACAATTGTGTGTATATATATATGTGTGTGTGTGTGTGTGTATGCACCAAACACTACAGTCATCCTTCAATTTCCATGGGGTATTGGTTCCAGTAGCCTTTGATATTCATTGGGTATTGGTTTCAGGAGTTGCTGTATATATCAAAATCCACAGATGCTCAAGTCCCACAGTTGGTTCTCCATATGTGAGTTTCCACATATGCAGATTCAACCAACCATGGATTGTGTAGTCCTGTATGTATTTATTGAACAAAATACAGATATAACTGGATCTGCATAGATTAAACCTGTGTTAACTCTATATAATACAAATAATAACATACGTAAATGGAAGAGTAGATAGCAGAAAATAATGTTAGTTTTCACTCAGTTGTGTCTGACTCTTTGCAACCCCATGGACTGTAGCCCACCAGGCTCCTCTGTGCATGGAATTCTCCAGGTAAGAATACTAGAATGGGTAGCCATTCCCTTCTTCAGGGGATCTTCCTGACCCAGGGGTCAAATCCACATTTCATTAATGAAAACCCAGGTCTCTTGCATTGCAGGTAGATTCTTTACCATCTCAACCACCAGGGAAGACAATAATAATAGGGGCCCTTAATATATCACTTTCAACAATGTATATATCATCCAGAGAGAGAATCAGTAAGGAAACAATAGACAAACTACACTTTAGACCAAGTGGACCTAACAGATACTACAATCAACAATAGCAGAATGCATTTTCTTCTCAAGCACACATGAAACATTTTCCAGGACAGATCATATGTTATATCACAAAATAAGTCTCAACAAATTTAAGAATACTTAAATATATCAAGTACTTTTGCTGATGACAATGGTATTAAATTAGAAATCATAAGATGAAAACTAGAAACTTCACCAATAGAAGGAAACTAAGCAACATACTCCTAAACAAAGCGTCAAAGAAGCAATAAAACAGGAAATCAAATAATACCTTGAAATAAATGAAAATGAAAACACAACATATTAAAACGTTTAGAATGCAGTAAAAGCAGTTCTAAGACACAAGTTTATAGTGATACATGCCTACACTAGGAAAAAGTTCTCAAATAAAAACAACAAAAAAGACCAACACACACACACACACAAAACCCAAGAACAATCACAAATCTTGGAGACACAGAAATATGATACCAGAAGGATAAAATACAAAATAATTAAACAAAATATTGCTATGTATGCAAAGAAACAAAAGTGTACCAAATACTCAGGAATAAAAGAGTAGTCAATTGAATATGTTCATGAGAGAGGCATAGATTTTGGTTTTAGTAAACAAAGACTTTAAATAGCCTATTATAACTATCTTTGAAGATGTAAGAAATCATGTTTAAAGAATTAAAGGAAGTATGACAAAAGAATGTATCCTTATAGTATATTCATAAAGCTCTAGAAATGATAAAAAGAATCATATAGAAATTCAGGAGTTAAGAAATACTGTAACTGAAAAAATTTTCACTAGAGAAACTAAATAAAAGATTTGAGCTTTCAGCAAAAGAATCAGTTGTTCTGATAATAGATCAATAGAGATTATTGAGGATGATGAACAAAATGAAAAAGAAGAATGAAGAAAAATAGCAGAGCATTACCTACCAATGGAACATCATTATCTTCAAGCATACCAACATGCATAATGGGAATCATGAAAGAAGAAAAAAAGAGAAGGGTCAAATAAAGTATCTGAAGAAATAATGGAGGAAAACTTGCCAAAACTGATGAAAAACCTTAATTTGAATATCCAAGAAGCTCAACAAATTCAAATTAGGATAAACTGAAAGTGATAGCACTAAAAGATACCGTAGCCAAATTGACAAAGGTCAAATGAGAGAATCTTGAATACAGAAAAAAAAGATATCAGAGATATAAATGTTGCTTAATGAGCTGAAGAGCTGATTTCTCAAACATCAGATAACCATGAATAACAGAATAAAAGAGAAAATAATGGGGTGATAGCTTAAAACTGCTGAAAGATTCTATAAAATTTCCTAGGAAATCACCTTTATAAAATCGTCATTAAAAATAAAACTGAAATTAGGACACTTACAGACAAATAGAAACTGAGAATATGTACTGATATCAGATCAGACTTATAGCACATACTAAAGCAATCCTTCATGCTGATACACAAGACACAGCATGGTAACTTAAATGTAGAAATGAAGAGAACCTGTAAAAGTAGTTAAGTGAGTGAATGAAAGGCTCAGTCATGTCCAACTCTTTGCAACCCTATGGACTGCAGCCTGTATTATAAAAGATAGCATATGGATTTTTGTTCCTGTTTTCTCCTTGTATATATATTAGAATAAAACAAAATAATAATTACCAAACTGTGTTGTTGGGAAAACAAAATTATAACTTACAAAGAATGAAGGAAGGATTGGAATTTATTGAAGCAAAATTTTATAAACTATTGAAATTAAGTTAGCATTAATCTCAATGTGGTATTGTTAGATAAGATGACAATTACACTCACCAAAGTAACCAGTAAGAAAGTTATATTTAAAAGATGTATCATGAAAGAAACAAAGAACTTTTAAAGGCAAAGTAAAAACATTTACTTAATTTCAAAAGGGGGGGGGATGTGGCTTGACAAATAGAGGAAAAAATGTAAGAAACATAGAAAACAAATTGGAAAATTGACTGATGTAAAAACTATCTTATCAGTAATTACATTAAATATAAATGGATTAAAAATTCTTATCTAAAGTCACATATGAGGAAAATGGAGTCAAGAAAAAGAAACAATTAACCTGATCCAACCATCCAAAGAGACTTGCTTTATATTCAAAGGTAAAATTTTCAAAAGCAAAAGGATGAGAACAAATATAAGTAGCAGTAACAAAAAGAAAGCTGTAGCGGATATATTACTATCATACAAAATAAAATTGAGATAAAAATTGTTAGAAGAGACAATTTTATTATGACAAAAGAGTCAATCTATCAGGAAAATACACTGTATGCACATAATAATAGAACCTAAAGATATGAGAAAAACAATATTGACGGGAGAGGGAAAACAGTGTTACAAAATTATGTTTTGAGATTTTAAAACCCCATTATAACTAATGGATTTTCTTGGTATTTTCTTGGGCTGCAAAATCACTGCAGATAGTGACTGCAGCCATGAAATTAAAAGACACTTGCTCCTTGGAAGAAAAGCTGTGACCAACCTAGACAGCATATTAAAAAGCAGAGACATTACTTTGCCAACAAAGGTCCATCTAGGCAAAGCTATGGTTTTCCAGTAGTCATGTATGGATGTGAGAGTTGGACTATAAAGAAAGCTGAGCACCAAAGAATTAATGCTTTTGAACTGTGGTGTTGGAGAAGACTCTTAAGAGTCCCTTAGACTGCCAGGAGATAGCTCAAACCCGTCAATCCTAAATGAAGTCAGTCCTGAATATTCATTGGAAGGATTGATGCTGAGGCTTAAACTCCAATACGTTGGCCACCTGATGTGAAGAACTGAGTCACTGGAAAAGACCCTGATGCTGGGAAAGATCGAAGGCAGGAGGAGAAGGGACTACAGAGGACAAGATGGTTTGATGGCATCATGGACTCGATGGACATGAGTTTTAGCAAGCTTTGGGAGTTGGTGATGGACAGGGAAGCCTGGCATGCTGGAGTCCATGGGGTCACAAAGAATCAGACACAACGGAGCGACTGAACTGAACTGATCAGTAATGAATAAACAACCTGGCAAAGGTAGACAATGAACTAAAATCCTTTGAAAAATACTATAAACCAACTAAACCTACAGACATGTTCAAAACACTCTATCCACAACAGAATATATATTTTTCTTAAGTGTATGTGAAACATTCTAGAGGCTATACTATAAGCTAGCCTAAAAAATAAGCCTCAATAAATTTAAAAGAATTTAAATAATACAACTATACAAAGTTTGCTCTTTGACAATAAGGTAATAAAATTACATATCAACAATGGAAGAAAATTTGATAAATTAAACAAAATATATGGAAATTAAACAACACCCTACTAAACAGTCAATGGATCAAAGAAAAAAATCACAAGGGAAGAAAAATTTTGTGACAAATGAAAATAAAAGTACAACATACCAAAACATATTAGATGTAACTAAAGCAGTACTTAGAACAAAATATATAACTCTAAATGTCCACATTAAGAAAGAAGAAAGATTTCAAATCAATAACCTAACAGTCCACTTTCAGACACTGAAGAATGAAGAACAAACTAAATATAAAGGAAGTAGATAGAAAAAAAAAGATTAGAGTAGAAATCATCGAAATAGGGAATAAAAGAGCAGCAGAAATAAAATCAATGAAACAAAAAAAAATGGTTTCTTCAATAGAGCAACAAGACTAACAAACTTTTAGCTGGTTTGGGAAAAAAGAAAAGATTCGAACTACCAAAAAAAAAAAAAAAGAAAACAGAAATAAAAGTTAAAAATTACTAACCTTACAGAAATAAATAGTATTATAAAGAAATGCTACAAATAACTTTACACCAACAAATTATGAATTTCAATTGGAAAACCTCACCTAAAGGCATAAGCTTCTATTTCAAGAAGAAATAGACAATCTAAACTTATAGCAAATGAAAAATTGAATCTAACCAAAAAACTATCTACAAAGAAGACCCCAGGTTCAGATGATTTCACCTCTGAATTCAATCAAATATTCAAAGAATTAATAACAATTATTTACAACACTTCCAAGAAGGAGAAAAGGGAACAATTCCCAACTTATTTTTGAGGCTGAAATTACCCTGATACCAAAACAAAATGCAAACCTCATAAGAAATTAAAATCACAGACCAATATATCTTATGAATATGGACATAAAATTACTTAACAAAATACTAACTAACCGAAATCACAACATCATACACTATGATCAAGTGTAATTTATCCTAGGCTTGTAAGGCTGGTTTAATATAACATAGCAATCTAAATTTTTTTAATTATATATACATCTCAATAAACAGAAAAATAATTTGATAATACCCAATATTCTTTCATAATAAAAATATTCAGCAAATGATGAATAGAGGGGATCTTTCTCAACCAGATAAAGGGTATCTAAACCCTATAGCCATATAGCTTTCTTCATTTCCTTTGGATATATACCCAGCAGTGAGATTGCTGAATCATACAGTAGTTCTATTTATAATTTTTTTAAGGAACACCCATAACGTTTTCCATACCAAATATATTAATCTACATTTCCACCAACAATTCTCTGTTCTTCACATCCTCGCCAACATTTTTATATTTTGACTTTTTGATAATAGCCATCCTAACAGGTGTGAGGTGATACTGGTGGTTTTGATTTGAATTTCCCAGATGCTTAGTGATGCTGAGGACTGAATTCTATGAACCTGAAATGATGCACTCATTTGTAGGTCTTTGGGAAAATGTCTATTAGGTCCTTTGCCTATTTTTTAATTGGTGCACCTTTTGTTTTGTTTTTGCTATTAAGCTGAGTTCCTTTACATAGTAAATATTGGGTAGGCCAAAAAATTAATTTGGAAACTTGCTGCCA